>NW_027362970.1:2400000-3000000 GCF_046119375.1 Phyllobates terribilis | reverse complement strand
ATATTCATTGATTTTTGCCATTGAAAAACGTCATGTTATTCATATACCAGAAATGTTTGAAGCTACTGACTGAATGAAAAGAGCTGGCATCTCACTCTCTTTGAATCTTCTTTATCATGCTAAGAGGAGCAGGAAAAAGCAAAAAATTTCAGAATTGCACCTTGCAATGTGGAGATATTACTGTTTGTGCATTTACAATATTCATTGATTTTTGCCATTGAAAAATGTCCAGAAATGTTTGAAGCTACTGACTGAATGAAAGGAGCTGGCATCTCACTCTCTTTGAATCTTCTTTATCATGCTAGGATTAGCAGGAAAAAGCAAAAAATTTCAGAATTGCACCTTGCAATGCGGAGAAATTACTGTTTGTGCATTTACAATATTCATTGATTTTTGCCATTGAAAAACATGTTATTCATATACCAGAAATGTTTGAAGCTACTGACTGAATGAAAAGAGCTGGCATCTCACTCTCTTTGAATCTTCTTTATCATGCTAAGAGGAGCAGGAAAAAGCAAAAAATTTCAGAATTGCACCTTGCAATGTGGAGATATTACTGTTTGTGCATTTACAATATTCATTGATTTTTGCCATTGAAAAACGTCCAGAAATGTTTGAAGCTACTGACTGAATGAAAGGAGCTGGCATCTCACTCTCTTTGAATCTTCTTTATCATGCTAGGATTAGCAGGAAAAAGCAAAAAATTTCAGAATTGCACCTTGCAATGCGGAGAAATTACTGTTTGTGCATTTACAATATTCATTGATTTTTGCCATTGAAAAACATCATGTTATTCATATACCAGAAATGTTTGAAGCTACTGACTGAATGAAAAGAGCTGGCATCTCACTCTCTTTGAATCTTCTTTATCATGCTAAGAGGAGCAGGAAAAAGCAAAAAATTTCAGAATTGCACCTTGCAATGTGGAGATATTACTGTTTGTGCATTTACAATATTCATTGATTTTTGCCATTGAAAAACGTCCAGAAATGTTTGAAGCTACTGACTGAATGAAAGGAGCTGGCATCTCAATCTCTTTGAATCTTCTTTATCATGCTAGGATTAGCAGGAAAAAGCAAAAAATTTCAGAATTGCACCTTGCAATGCGGAGAAATTACTGTTTGTGCATTTACAATATTCATTGATTTTTGCCATTGAAAAACATGTTATTCATATACCAGAAATGTTTGAAGCTACTGACTGAATGAAAGGAGCTGGCATCTCACTCTCTTTGAATCTTCTTTATCATGCTAGGATTAGCAGGAAAAAGCAAAAAAATTCAGAATTGCACCTTGCAATGCGGAGAAATTACTGTTTGTGCATTTACAATATTCATTGATTTTTGCCATTGAAAAACATCATGTTATTCATATACCAGAAATGTTTGAAGCTACTGACTGAATGAAAAGAGCTGGCATCTCACTCTCTTTGAATCTTCTTTATCATGCTAAGAGGAGCAGGAAAAAGCAAAAAATTTCAGAATTGCACCTTGCAATGTGGAGATATTACTGTTTGTGCATTTACAATATTCATTGATTTTTGCCATTGAAAAACGTCCAGAAATGTTTGAAGCTACTGACTGAATGAAAGGAGCTGGCATCTCAATCTCTTTGAATCTTCTTTATCATGCTAGGATTAGCAGGAAAAAGCAAAAAATTTCAGAATTGCACCTTGCAATGCGGAGAAATTACTGTTTGTGCATTTACAATATTCATTGATTTTTGCCATTGAAAAACATCATGTTATTCATATACCAGAAATGTTTGAAGCTACTGACTGAATGAAAAGAGCTGGCATCTCACTCTCTTTGAATCTTCTTTATCATGCTAAGAGGAGCAGGAAAAAGCAAAAAATTTCAGAA
The DNA here is from genome assembly GCF_046119375.1 of Phyllobates terribilis. NCBI lineage: Eukaryota > Metazoa > Chordata > Amphibia > Anura > Dendrobatidae > Phyllobates > Phyllobates terribilis. The sequence goes on along the minus strand of NW_027362970.1, from coordinate 2,998,139 downwards.
TTGCACCTTGCAATGTGGAGATATTACTGTTTGTGCATTTACAATATTCATTGATTTTTGCCATTGAAAAACGTCCAGAAATGTTTGAAGCTACTGACTGAATGAAAGGAGCTGGCATCTCACTCTCTTTGAATCTTCTTTATCATGCTAGGATTAGCAGGAAAAAGCAAAAAATTTCAGAATTGCACCTTGCAATGCGGAGAAATTACTGTTTATGCATTTACAATATTCATTGATTTTTGCCATTGAAAAACATCATGTTATTCATATACCAGAAATGTTTGAAGCTACTGACTGAATGAAAAGAGCTGGCATCTCACTCTCTTTGAATCTTCTTTATCATGCTAAGAGGAGCAGGAAAAAGCAAAAAATTTCAGAATTGCACGTTGCAATGTGGAGATATTACTGTTTGTGCATTTACAATATTCATTGATTTTTGCCATTGAAAAATGTCCAGAAATGTTTGAAGCTACTGACTGAATGAAAGGAGCTGACATCTCACTCTCTTTGAATCTTCTTTATCATGCTAGGATTAGCAGGAAAAAGCAAAAAATTTCAGAATTGCACCTTGCAATGCGGAGAAATTACTGTTTGTGCATTTACAATATTCATTGATTTTTGCCATTGAAAAACATCATGTTATTCATATACCAGAAATGTTTGAAGCTACTGACTGAATGAAAAGAGCTGGCATCTCACTCTCTTTGAATCTTCTTTATCATGCCAGGATTAGCAGGAAAAAGCAAAAAATTTCAGAATTGCACGTTGCAATGTGGAGATATTACTGTTTGTGCATTTACAATATTCATTGATTTTTGCCATTGAAAAACGTCCAGAAATGTTTGAAGCTACTGACTGAATGAAAGGAGCTGGCATCTCACTCTCTTTGAATCTTCTTTATCATGCTAGGATTAGCAGGAAAAAGCAAAAAATTTCAGAATTGCACCTTGCAATGCGGAGAAATTACTGTTTGTGCATTTACAATATTCATTGATTTTTGCCATTGAAAAACATCATGTTATTCATATACCAGAAATGTTTGAAGCTACTGACTGAATGAAATGAGCTGGCATCTCACTCTCTTTGAATCTTCTTTATCATGCTAAGAGGAGCAGGAAAAAGCAAAAAATTTCAGAATTGCACGTTGCAATGTGGAGATATTACTGTTTGTGCATTTACAATATTCATTGATTTTTGCCATTGAAAAATGTCCAGAAATGTTTGAAGCTACTGACTGAATGAAAGGAGCTGACATCTCACTCTCTTTGAATCTTCTTTATCATGCTAGGATTAGCAGGAAAAAGCAAAAAAATTCAGAATTGAACCTTGCAATGCGGAGAAATTACTGTTTGTGCATTTACAATATTCATTGATTTTTGCCATTGAAAAACATCATGTTATTCATATACCAGAAATGTTTGAAGCTACTGACTGAATGAAAAGAGCTGGCATCTCACTCTCTTTGAATCTTCTTTATCATGCTAAGAGGAGCAGGAAAAAGCAAAAAATTTCAGAATTGCACCTTGCAATGTGGAGATATTACTGTTTGTGCATTTACAATATTCATTGATTTTTGCCATTGAAAAACGTCCAGAAATGTTTGAAGCTACTGACTGAATGAAAGGAGCTGGCATCTCAATCTCTTTGAATCTTCTTTATCATGCTAGGATTAGCAGGAAAAAGCAAAAAATTTCAGAATTGCACCTTGCAATGCGGAGAAATTACTGTTTGTGCATTTACAATATTCATTGATTTTTGCCATTGAAAAACATCATGTTATTCATATACCAGAAATGTTTGAAGCTACTGACTGAATGAAAAGAGCTGGCATTTCACTCTCTTTGAATCTTCTTTATCATGCTAAGAGGAGCAGGAAAAAGCAAAAAATTTCAGAATTGCACGTTGCAATGTGGAGATATTACTGTTTGTGCATTTACAATATTCATTGATTTTTGCCATTGAAAAACGTCCAGAAATGTTTGAAGCTACTGACTGAATGAAAGGAGCTGGCATCTCACTCTCTTTGAATCTTCTTTATCATGCTAGGATTAGCAGGAAAAAGCAAAAAATTTCAGAATTGCACCTTGCAATGCGGAGAAATTACTGTTTATGCATTTACAATATTCATTGATTTTTGCCATTGAAAAACATCATGTTATTCATATACCAGAAATGTTTGAAGCTACTGACTGAATGAAAAGAGCTGGCATCTCACTCTCTTTGAATCTTCTTTATCATGCTAAGAGGAGCAGGAAAAAGCAAAAAATTTCAGAATTGCACGTTGCAATGTGGAGATATTACTGTTTGTGCATTTACAATATTCATTGATTTTTGCCATTGAAAAATGTCCAGAAATGTTTGAAGCTACTGACTGAATGAAAGGAGCTGACATCTCACTCTCTTTGAATCTTCTTTATCATGCTAGGATTAGCAGGAAAAAGCAAAAAATTTCAGAATTGCACCTTGCAATGCGGAGAAATTACTGTTTGTGCATTTACAATATTCATTGATTTTTGCCATTGAAAAACATCATGTTATTCATATACCAGAAATGTTTGAAGCTACTGACTGAATGAAAAGAGCTGGCATCTCACTCTCTTTGAATCTTCTTTATCATGCCAGGATTAGCAGGAAAAAGCAAAAAATTTCAGAATTGCACGTTGCAATGTGGAGATATTACTGTTTGTGCATTTACAATATTCATTGATTTTTGCCATTGAAAAACGTCCAGAAATGTTTGAAGCTACTGACTGAATGAAAGGAGCTGGCATCTCACTCTCTTTGAATCTTCTTTATCATGCTAGGATTAGCAGGAAAAAGCAAAAAATTTCAGAATTGCACCTTGCAATGCGGAGAAATTACTGTTTGTGCATTTACAATATTCATTGATTTTTGCCATTGAAAAACATCATGTTATTCATATACCAGAAATGTTTGAAGCTACTGACTGAATGAAATGAGCTGGCATCTCACTCTCTTTGAATCTTCTTTATCATGCTAAGAGGAGCAGGAAAAAGCAAAAAATTTCAGAATTGCACCTTGCAATGTGGAGATATTACTGTTTGTGCATTTACAATATTCATTGATTTTTGCCATTGAAAAATGTCCAGAAATGTTTGAAGCTACTGACTGAATGAAAGGAGCTGGCATCTCACTCTCTTTGAATCTTCTTTATCATGCTAGGATTAGCAGGAAAAAGCAAAAAATTTCAGAATTGCACCTTGCAATGCGGAGAAATTACTGTTTGTGCATTTACAATATTCATTGATTTTTGCCATTGAAAAACATGTTATTCATATACCAGAAATGTTTGAAGCTACTGACTGAATGAAAAGAGCTGGCATCTCACTCTCTTTGAATCTTCTTTATCATGCTAAGAGGAGCAGGAAAAAGCAAAAAATTTCAGAATTGCACCTTGCAATGTGGAGATATTACTGTTTGTGCATTTACAATATTCATTGATTTTTGCCATTGAAAAACGTCCAGAAATGTTTGAAGCTACTGACTGAATGAAAGGAGCTGGCATCTCACTCTCTTTGAATCTTCTTTATCATGCTAGGATTAGCAGGAAAAAGCAAAAAATTTCAGAATTGCACCTTGCAATGCGGAGAAATTACTGTTTGTGCATTTACAATATTCATTGATTTTTGCCATTGAAAAACATCATGTTATTCATATACCAGAAATGTTTGAAGCTACTGACTGAATGAAAAGAGCTGGCATCTCACTCTCTTTGAATCTTCTTTATCATGCTAAGAGGAGCAGGAAAAAGCAAAAAATTTCAGAATTGCACCTTGCAATGTGGAGATATTACTGTTTGTGCATTTACAATATTCATTGATTTTTGCCATTGAAAAACGTCCAGAAATGTTTGAAGCTACTGACTGAATGAAAGGAGCTGGCATCTCAATCTCTTTGAATCTTCTTTATCATGCTAGGATTAGCAGGAAAAAGCAAAAAATTTCAGAATTGCACCTTGCAATGCGGAGAAATTACTGTTTGTGCATTTACAATATTCATTGATTTTTGCCATTGAAAAACATGTTATTCATATACCAGAAATGTTTGAAGCTACTGACTGAATGAAAGGAGCTGGCATCTCACTCTCTTTGAATCTTCTTTATCATGCTAGGATTAGCAGGAAAAAGCAAAAAAATTCAGAATTGCACCTTGCAATGCGGAGAAATTACTGTTTGTGCATTTACAATATTCATTGATTTTTGCCATTGAAAAACATCATGTTATTCATATACCAGAAATGTTTGAAGCTACTGACTGAATGAAAAGAGCTGGCATCTCACTCTCTTTGAATCTTCTTTATCATGCTAAGAGGAGCAGGAAAAAGCAAAAAATTTCAGAATTGCACCTTGCAATGTGGAGATATTACTGTTTGTGCATTTACAATATTCATTGATTTTTGCCATTGAAAAACGTCCAGAAATGTTTGAAGCTACTGACTGAATGAAAGGAGCTGGCATCTCAATCTCTTTGAATCTTCTTTATCATGCTAGGATTAGCAGGAAAAAGCAAAAAATTTCAGAATTGCACCTTGCAATGCGGAGAAATTACTGTTTGTGCATTTACAATATTCATTGATTTTTGCCATTGAAAAACATCATGTTATTCATATACCAGAAATGTTTGAAGCTACTGACTGAATGAAAAGAGCTGGCATCTCACTCTCTTTGAATCTTCTTTATCATGCTAAGAGGAGCAGGAAAAAGCAAAAAATTTCAGAATTGCACCTTGCAATGTGGAGATATTACTGTTTGTGCATTTACAATATTCATTGATTTTTGCCATTGAAAAACGTCCAGAAATGTTTGAAGCTACTGACTGAATGAAAGGAGCTGGCATCTCACTCTCTTTGAATCTTCTTTATCATGCTAGGATTAGCAGGAAAAAGCAAAAAATTTCAGAATTGCACCTTGCAATGCGGAGAAATTACTGTTTATGCATTTACAATATTCATTGATTTTTGCCATTGAAAAACATCATGTTATTCATATACCAGAAATGTTTGAAGCTACTGACTGAATGAAAAGAGCTGGCATCTCACTCTCTTTGAATCTTCTTTATCATGCTAAGAGGAGCAGGAAAAAGCAAAAAATTTCAGAATTGCACGTTGCAATGTGGAGATATTACTGTTTGTGCATTTACAATATTCATTGATTTTTGCCATTGAAAAATGTCCAGAAATGTTTGAAGCTACTGACTGAATGAAAGGAGCTGACATCTCACTCTCTTTGAATCTTCTTTATCATGCTAGGATTAGCAGGAAAAAGCAAAAAATTTCAGAATTGCACCTTGCAATGCGGAGAAATTACTGTTTGTGCATTTACAATATTCATTGATTTTTGCCATTGAAAAACATCATGTTATTCATATACCAGAAATGTTTGAAGCTACTGACTGAATGAAAAGAGCTGGCATCTCACTCTCTTTGAATCTTCTTTATCATGCCAGGATTAGCAGGAAAAAGCAAAAAATTTCAGAATTGCACGTTGCAATGTGGAGATATTACTGTTTGTGCATTTACAATATTCATTGATTTTTGCCATTGAAAAACGTCCAGAAATGTTTGAAGCTACTGACTGAATGAAAGGAGCTGGCATCTCACTCTCTTTGAATCTTCTTTATCATGCTAGGATTAGCAGGAAAAAGCAAAAAATTTCAGAATTGCACCTTGCAATGCGGAGAAATTACTGTTTGTGCATTTACAATATTCATTGATTTTTGCCATTGAAAAACATCATGTTATTCATATACCAGAAATGTTTGAAGCTACTGACTGAATGAAATGAGCTGGCATCTCACTCTCTTTGAATCTTCTTTATCATGCTAAGAGGAGCAGGAAAAAGCAAAAAATTTCAGAATTGCACGTTGCAATGTGGAGATATTACTGTTTGTGCATTTACAATATTCATTGATTTTTGCCATTGAAAAATGTCCAGAAATGTTTGAAGCTACTGACTGAATGAAAGGAGCTGACATCTCACTCTCTTTGAATCTTCTTTATCATGCTAGGATTAGCAGGAAAAAGCAAAAAAATTCAGAATTGAACCTTGCAATGCGGAGAAATTACTGTTTGTGCATTTACAATATTCATTGATTTTTGCCATTGAAAAACATCATGTTATTCATATACCAGAAATGTTTGAAGCTACTGACTGAATGAAAAGAGCTGGCATCTCACTCTCTTTGAATCTTCTTTATCATGCTAAGAGGAGCAGGAAAAAGCAAAAAATTTCAGAATTGCACCTTGCAATGTGGAGATATTACTGTTTGTGCATTTACAATATTCATTGATTTTTGCCATTGAAAAACGTCCAGAAATGTTTGAAGCTACTGACTGAATGAAAGGAGCTGGCATCTCAATCTCTTTGAATCTTCTTTATCATGCTAGGATTAGCAGGAAAAAGCAAAAAATTTCAGAATTGCACCTTGCAATGCGGAGAAATTACTGTTTGTGCATTTACAATATTCATTGATTTTTGCCATTGAAAAACATCATGTTATTCATATACCAGAAATGTTTGAAGCTACTGACTGAATGAAAAGAGCTGGCATTTCACTCTCTTTGAATCTTCTTTATCATGCTAAGAGGAGCAGGAAAAAGCAAAAAATTTCAGAATTGCACGTTGCAATGTGGAGATATTACTGTTTGTGCATTTACAATATTCATTGATTTTTGCCATTGAAAAACGTCCAGAAATGTTTGAAGCTACTGACTGAATGAAAGGAGCTGGCATCTCACTCTCTTTGAATCTTCTTTATCATGCTAGGATTAGCAGGAAAAAGCAAAAAATTTCAGAATTGCACCTTGCAATGCGGAGAAATTACTGTTTATGCATTTACAATATTCATTGATTTTTGCCATTGAAAAACATCATGTTATTCATATACCAGAAATGTTTGAAGCTACTGACTGAATGAAAAGAGCTGGCATCTCACTCTCTTTGAATCTTCTTTATCATGCTAAGAGGAGCAGGAAAAAGCAAAAAATTTCAGAATTGCACGTTGCAATGTGGAGATATTACTGTTTGTGCATTTACAATATTCATTGATTTTTGCCATTGAAAAATGTCCAGAAATGTTTGAAGCTACTGACTGAATGAAAGGAGCTGACATCTCACTCTCTTTGAATCTTCTTTATCATGCTAGGATTAGCAGGAAAAAGCAAAAAATTTCAGAATTGCACCTTGCAATGCGGAGAAATTACTGTTTGTGCATTTACAATATTCATTGATTTTTGCCATTGAAAAACATCATGTTATTCATATACCAGAAATGTTTGAAGCTACTGACTGAATGAAAAGAGCTGGCATCTCACTCTCTTTGAATCTTCTTTATCATGCCAGGATTAGCAGGAAAAAGCAAAAAATTTCAGAATTGCACGTTGCAATGTGGAGATATTACTGTTTGTGCATTTACAATATTCATTGATTTTTGCCATTGAAAAACGTCCAGAAATGTTTGAAGCTACTGACTGAATGAAAGGAGCTGGCATCTCACTCTCTTTGAATCTTCTTTATCATGCTAGGATTAGCAGGAAAAAGCAAAAAATTTCAGAATTGCACCTTGCAATGCGGAGAAATTACTGTTTGTGCATTTACAATATTCATTGATTTTTGCCATTGAAAAACATCATGTTATTCATATACCAGAAATGTTTGAAGCTACTGACTGAATGAAATGAGCTGGCATCTCACTCTCTTTGAATCTTCTTTATCATGCTAAGAGGAGCAGGAAAAAGCAAAAAATTTCAGAATTGCACGTTGCAATGTGGAGATATTACTGTTTGTGCATTTACAATATTCATTGATTTTTGCCATTGAAAAATGTCCAGAAATGTTTGAAGCTACTGACTGAATGAAAGGAGCTGACATCTCACTCTCTTTGAATCTTCTTTATCATGCTAGGATTAGCAGGAAAAAGCAAAAAATTTCAGAATTGCACCTTGCAATGCGGAGAAATTACTGTTTGTGCATTTACAATATTCATTGATTTTTGCCATTGAAAAACATCATGTTATTCATATACCAGAAATGTTTGAAGCTACTGACTGAATGAAAAGAGCTGGCATCTCACTCTCTTTGAATCTTCTTTATCATGCCAGGATTAGCAGGAAAAAGCAAAAAATTTCAGAATTGCACGTTGCAATGTGGAGATATTACTATTACTGTTTGTGCATTTACAATATTCATTGATTTTTGCCATTGAAAAACGTCCAGAAATGTTTGAAGCTACTGACTGAATGAAAGGAGCTGGCATCTCACTCTCTTTGAATCTTCTTTATCATGCTAGGATTAGCAGGAAAAAGCAAAAAATTTCAGAATTGCACCTTGCAATGCGGAGAAATTACTGTTTGTGCATTTACAATATTCATTGATTTTTGCCATTGAAAAACATCATGTTATTCATATACCAGAAATGTTTGAAGCTACTGACTGAATGAAAAGAGCTGGCATCTCACTCTCTTTGAATCTTCTTTATCATGCTAAGAGGAGCAGGAAAAAGCAAAAAATTTCAGAATTGCACGTTGCAATGTGGAGATATTACTGTTTGTGCATTTACAATATTCATTGATTTTTGCCATTGAAAAATGTCCAGAAATGTTTGAAGCTACTGACTGAATGAAAGGAGCTGGCATCTCACTCTCTTTGAATCTTCTTTATCATGCTAGGATTAGCAGGAAAAAGCAAAAAATTTCAGAATTGCACCTTGCAATGCGGAGAAATTACTGTTTGTGCATTTACAATATTCATTGATTTTTGCCATTGAAAAACATCTTGTTATTCATATACCAGAAATGTTTGAAGCTACTGTCTGAATGAAAAGAGCTGGCATCTCACTCTCTTTGAATCTTCTTTATCATGCCAGGATTAGTAGGAAAAAGCAAAACATTTCAGAATTGCACCTTGCAATGTGGAGATATTACTGTTTGTGCATTTACAATATTCATTGATTTTTGCCATTGAAAAACGTCCAGAAATGTTTGAAGCTACTGACTGAATGAAAGGAGCTGGCATCTCACTCTCTTTGAATCTTCTTTATCATGCTAGGATTAGCAGGAAAAAGCAAAAAATTTCAGAATTGCACCTTGCAATGCGGAGAAATTACTGTTTGTGCATTTACAATATTCATTGATTTTTGCCATTGAAAAACGTCATGTTATTCATATACCAGAAATGTTTGAAGCTACTGACTGAATGAAAAGAGCTGGCATCTCACTCTCTTTGAATCTTCTTTATCATGCTAAGAGGAGCAGGAAAAAGCAAAAAATTTCAGAATTGCACCTTGCAATGTGGAGATATTACTGTTTGTGCATTTACAATATTCATTGATTTTTGCCATTGAAAAATGTCCAGAAATGTTTGAAGCTACTGACTGAATGAAAGGAGCTGGCATCTCACTCTCTTTGAATCTTCTTTATCATGCTAGGATTAGCAGGAAAAAGTAAAAAATTTCAGAATTGCACCTTGCAATGCGGAGAAATTACTGGTTGTGCATTTACAATATTCATTGATTTTTGCCATTGAAAAACATCATGTTATTCATATACCAGAGATGTTTGAAGCTACTGACTGAATGAAAAGAGCTGGCATCTCACTCTCTTTGAATCTTCTTTATCATGCTAAGAGGAGCAGGAAAAAGCAAAAAATTTCAGAATTGCACCTTGCAATGTGGAGATATTACTGTTTGTGCATTTACAATATTCATTTATTTTTGCCATTGAAAAACGTCCAGAAATGTTTGAAGCTACTGACTGAATGAAAGGAGCTGGCATCTCACTCTCTTTGAATCTTCTTTATCATGCTAGGATTAGCAGGAAAAAGCAAAAAATTTCAGAATTGCACCTTGCAATGCGGAGAAATTACTGTTTGTGCATTTACAATATTCATTGATTTTTGCCATTGAAAAACATCATGTTATTCATATACCAGAAATGTTTGAAGCTACTGACTGAATGAAAAGAGCTGGCATCTCACTCTCTTTGAATCTTCTTTATCATGCTAAGAGGAGCAGGAAAAAGCAAAAAATTTCAGAATTGCACCTTGCAATGTGGAGATATTACTGTTTGTGCATTTACAATATTCATTGATTTTTGCCATTGAAAAACGTCCAGAAATGTTTGAAGCTACTGACTGAATGAAAGGAGCTGGCATCTCACTCTCTTTGAATCTTCTTTATCATGCTAGGATTAGCAGGAAAAAGCAAAAAATTTCAGAATTGCACCTTGCAATGCGGAGAAATTACTGTTTGTGCATTTACAATATTCATTGATTTTTGCCATTGAAAAACATCATGTTATTCATATACCAGAAATGTTTGAAGCTACTGACTGAATGAAAAGAGCTGGCATCTCACTCTCTTTGAATCTTCTTTATCATGCTAAGAGGAGCAGGAAAAAGCAAAAAATTTCAGAATTGCACGTTGCAATGTGGAGATATTACTGTTTGTGCATTTACAATATTCATTGATTTTTGCCATTGAAAAATGTCCAGAAATGTTTGAAGCTACTGACTGAATGAAAGGAGCTGGCATCTCACTCTCTTTGAATCTTCTTTATCATGCTAGGATTAGCAGGAAAAAGCAAAAAATTTCAGAATTGCACCTTGCAATGCGGAGAAATTACTGTTTGTGCATTTACAATATTCATTGATTTTTGCCATTGAAAAACATCATGTTATTCATATACCAGAAATGTTTGAAGCTACTGACTGAATGAAAAGAGCTGGCATCTCACTCTCTTTGAATCTTCTTTATCATGCCAGGATTAGCAGGAAAAAGCAAAAAATTTCAGAATTGCACCTTGCAATGTGGAGATATTACTGTTTGTGCATTTACAATATTCATTGATTTTTGCCATTGAAAAACGTCCAGAAATGTTTGAAGCTACTGACTGAATGAAAGGAGCTGGCATCTCACTCTCTTTGAATCTTCTTTATCATGCTAGGATTAGCAGGAGAAAGCAAAAAATTTCAGAATTGCACCTTGCAATGCGGAGAAATTACTGTTTGTGCATTTACAATATTCATTGATTTTTGCCATTGAAAAACGTCATGTTATTCATATACCAGAAATGTTTGAAGCTACTGACTGAATGAAAAGAGCTGGCATCTCACTCTCTTTGAATCTTCTTTATCATGCTAAGAGGAGCAGGAAAAAGCAAAAAATTTCATAATTGCACCTTGCAATGTGGAGATATTACTGTTTGTGCATTTACAATATTCATTGATTTTTGCCATTGAAAAACGTCCAGAAATGTTTGAAGCTACTGACTGAATGAAAGGAGCTGGCATCTCACTCTCTTTGAATCTTCTTTATCATGCTAGGATTAGCAGGAAAAAGCAAAAAATTTCAGAATTGCACCTTGCAATGCGGAGAAATTACTGGTTGTGCATTTACAATATTCATTGATTTTTGCCATTGAAAAACATCATGTTATTCATATACCAGAGATGTTTGAAGCTACTGACTGAATGAAAAGAGCTGGCATCTCACTCTCTTTGAATCTTCTTTATCATGCTAAGAGGAGCAGGAAAAAGCAAAAAATTTCAGAATTGCACCTTGCAATGTGGAGATATTACTGTTTGTGCATTTACAATATTCATTTATTTTTGCCATTGAAAAACGTCCAGAAATGTTTGAAGCTACTGACTGAATGAAAGGAGCTGGCATCTCACTCTCTTTGAATCTTCTTTATCATGCTAGGATTAGCAGGAAAAAGCAAAAAATTTCAGAATTGCACCTTGCAATGCGGAGAAATTACTGTTTGTGCATTTACAATATTCATTGATTTTTGCCATTGAAAAACATCATGTTATTCATATACCAGAAATGTTTGAAGCTACTGACTGAATGAAAAGAGCTGGCATCTCACTCTGTTTGAATCTTCTTTATCATGCTAAGAGGAGCAGGAAAAAGCAAAAAATTTCAGAATTGCACCTTGCAATGTGGAGATATTACTGTTTGTGCATTTACAATATTCATTGATTTTTGCCATTGAAAAACGTCCAGAAATGTTTGAAGCTACTGACTGAATGAAAGGAGCTGGCATCTCACTCTCTTTGAATCTTCTTTATCATGCTAGGATTAGCAGGAAAAAGCAAAAAATTTCAGAATTGCACCTTGCAATGCGGAGAAATTACTGTTTGTGCATTTACAATATTCATTGATTTTTGCCATTGAAAAACATCTTGTTATTCATATACCAGAAATGTTTGAAGCTACTGTCTGAATGAAAAGAGCTGGCATCTCACTCTCTTTGAATCTTCTTTATCATGCCAGGATTAGTAGGAAAAAGCAAAAAATTTCAGAATTGCACCTTGCAATGTGGAGATATTACTGTTTGTGCATTTACAATATTCATTGATTTTTGCCATTGAAAAACGTCCAGAAATGTTTGAAGCTACTGACTGAATGAAAGGAGCTGGCATCTCACTCTCTTTGAATCTTCTTTATCATGCTAGGATTAGCAGGAAAAAGCAAAAAATTTCAGAATTGCACCTTGCAATGCGGAGAAATTACTGTTTGTGCATTTACAATATTCATTGATTTTTGCCATTGAAAAACGTCATGTTATTCATATACCAGAAATGTTTGAAGCTACTGACTGAATGAAAAGAGCTGGCATCTCACTCTCTTTGAATCTTCTTTATCATGCTAAGAGGAGCAGGAAAAAGCAAAAAATTTCAGAATTGCACCTTGCAATGTGGAGATATTACTGTTTGTGCATTTACAATATTCATTGATTTTTGCCATTGAAAAATGTCCAGAAATGTTTGAAGCTACTGACTGAATGAAAGGAGCTGGCATCTCACTCTCTTTGAATCTTCTTTATCATGCTAGGATTAGCAGGAAAAAGCAAAAAATTTCAGAATTGCACCTTGCAATGCGGAGAAATTACTGGTTGTGCATTTACAATATTCATTGATTTTTGCCATTGAAAAACATCATGTTATTCATATACCAGAGATGTTTGAAGCTACTGACTGAATGAAAAGAGCTGGCATCTCACTCTCTTTGAATCTTCTTTATCATGCTAAGAGGAGCAGGAAAAAGCAAAAAATTTCAGAATTGCACCTTGCAATGTGGAGATATTACTGTTTGTGCATTTACAATATTCATTGATTTTTGCCATTGAAAAACGTCCAGAAATGTTTGAAGCTACTGACTGAATGAAAGGAGCTGGCATCTCACTCTCTTTGAATCTTCTTTATCATGCTAGGATTAGCAGGAAAAAGCAAAAAATTTCAGAATTGCACCTTGCAATGCGGAGAAATTACTGTTTGTGCATTTACAATATTCATTGATTTTTGCCATTGAAAAACATCATGTTATTCATATACCAGAAATGTTTGAAGCTACTGACTGAATGAAAAGAGCTGGCATCTCACTCTCTTTGAATCTTCTTTATCATGCTAAGAGGAGCAGGAAAAAGCAAAAAATTTCAGAATTGCACCTTGCAATGTGGAGATATTACTGTTTGTGCATTTACAATATTCATTGATTTTTGCCATTGAAAAACGTCCAGAAATGTTTGAAGCTACTGACTGAATGAAAGGAGCTGGCATCTCACTCTCTTTGAATCTTCTTTATCATGCTAGGATTAGCAGGAAAAAGCAAAAAATTTCAGAATTGCACCTTGCAATGCGGAGAAATTACTGTTTGTGCATTTACAATATTCATTGATTTTTGCCATTGAAAAACATCATGTTATTCATATACCAGAAATGTTTGAAGCTACTGACTGAATGAAAAGAGCTGGCATCTCACTCTCTTTGAATCTTCTTTATCATGCTAAGAGGAGCAGGAAAAAGCAAAAAATTTCAGAATTGCACGTTGCAATGTGGAGATATAACTGTTTGTGCATTTACAATATTCATTGATTTTTGCCATTGAAAAACGTCCAGAAATGTTTGAAGCTACTGACTGAATGAAAGGAGCTGGCATCTCACTCTCTTTGAATCTTCTTTATCATGCTAGGATTAGCAGGAAAAAGCAAAAAATTTCAGAATTGCACCTTGCAATGCGGAGAAATTACTGTTTGTGCATTTACAATATTCATTGATTTTTGCCATTGAAAAACGTCATGTTATTCATATACCAGAAATGTTTGAAGCTACTGACTGAATGAAAAGAGCTGGCATCTCACTCTCTTTGAATCTTCTTTATCATGCTAAGAGGAGCAGGAAAAAGCAAAAAATTTCAGAATTGCACCTTGCAATGTGGAGATATTACTGTTTGTGCATTTACAATATTCATTGATTTTTGCCATTGAAAAATGTCCAGAAATGTTTGAAGCTACTGACTGAATGAAAGGAGCTGGCATCTCACTCTCTTTGAATCTTCTTTATCATGCTAGGATTAGCAGGAAAAAGCAAAAAATTTCAGAATTGCACCTTGCAATGCGGAGAAATTACTGGTTGTGCATTTACAATATTCATTGATTTTTGCCATTGAAAAACATCATGTTATTCATATACCAGAGATGTTTGAAGCTACTGACTGAATGAAAAGAGCTGGCATCTCACTCTCTTTGAATCTTCTTTATCATGCTAAGAGGAGCAGGAAAAAGCAAAAAATTTCAGAATTGCACCTTGCAATGTGGAGATATTACTGTTTGTGCATTTACAATATTCATTTATTTTTGCCATTGAAAAACGTCCAGAAATGTTTGAAGCTACTGACTGAATGAAAGGAGCTGGCATCTCACTCTCTTTGAATCTTCTTTATCATGCTAGGATTAGCAGGAAAAAGCAAAAAATTTCAGAATTGCACCTTGCAATGCGGAGAAATTACTGTTTGTGCATTTACAATATTCATTGATTTTTGCCATTGAAAAACATCATGTTATTCATATACCAGAAATGTTTGAAGCTACTGACTGAATGAAAAGGGCTGGCATCTCACTCTCTTTGAATCTTCTTTATCATGCTAAGAGGAGCAGGAAAAAGCAAAAAATTTCAGAATTGCACCTTGCAATGTGGAGATATTACTGTTTGTGCATTTACAATATTCATTGATTTTTGCCATTGAAAAACGTCCAGAAATGTTTGAAGCTACTGACTGAATGAAAGGAGCTGGCATCTCACTCTCTTTGAATCTTCTTTATCATGCTAGGATTAGCAGGAAAAAGCAAAAAATTTCAGAATTGCACCTTGCAATGCGGAGAAATTACTGTTTGTGCATTTACAATATTCATTGATTTTTGCCATTGAAAAACATCATGTTATTCATATACCAGAAATGTTTGAAGCTACTGACTGAATGAAAAGAGCTGGCATCTCACTCTCTTTGAATCTTCTTTATCATGCTAAGAGGAGCAGGAAAAAGCAAAAAATTTCAGAATTGCACGTTGCAATGTGGAGATATTACTGTTTGTGCATTTACAATATTCATTGATTTTTGCCATTGAAAAATGTCCAGAAATGTTTGAAGCTACTGACTGAATGAAAGGAGCTGGCATCTCACTCTCTTTGAATCTTCTTTATCATGCTAGGATTAGCAGGAAAAAGCAAAAAATTTCAGAATTGCACCTTGCAATGCGGAGAAATTACTGTTTGTGCATTTACAATATTCATTGATTTTTGCCATTGAAAAACATCATGTTATTCATATACCAGAAATGTTTGAAGCTACTGACTGAATGAAAAGAGCTGGCATCTCACTCTCTTTGAATCTTCTTTATCATGCCAGGATTAGCAGGAAAAAGCAAAAAATTTCAGAATTGCACCTTGCAATGTGGAGATATTACTGTTTGTGCATTTACAATATTCATTGATTTTTGCCATTGAAAAACGTCCAGAAATGTTTGAAGCTACTGACTGAATGAAAAGAGCTGGCATCTCACTCTCTTTGAATCTTCTTTATCATGCTAGGATTAGCAGGAGAAAGCAAAAAATTTCAGAATTGCACCTTGCAATGCGGAGAAATTACTGTTTGTGCATTTACAATATTCATTGATTTTTGCCATTGAAAAACGTCATGTTATTCATATACCAGAAATGTTTGAAGCTACTGACTGAATGAAAAGAGCTGGCATCTCACTCTCTTTGAATCTTCTTTATCATGCTAAGAGGAGCAGGAAAAAGCAAAAAATTTCATAATTGCACCTTGCAATGTGGAGATATTACTGTTTGTGCATTTACAATATTCATTGATTTTTGCCATTGAAAAACGTCCAGAAATGTTTGAAGCTACTGACTGAATGAAAGGAGCTGGCATCTCACTCTCTTTGAATCTTCTTTATCATGCTAGGATTAGCAGGAAAAAGCAAAAAATTTCAGAATTGCACCTTGCAATGCGGAGAAATTACTGGTTGTGCATTTACAATATTCATTGATTTTTGCCATTGAAAAACATCATGTTATTCATATACCAGAGATGTTTGAAGCTACTGACTGAATGAAAAGAGCTGGCATCTCACTCTCTTTGAATCTTCTTTATCATGCTAAGAGGAGCAGGAAAAAGCAAAAAATTTCAGAATTGCACCTTGCAATGTGGAGATATTACTGTTTGTGCATTTACAATATTCATTTATTTTTGCCATTGAAAAACGTCCAGAAATGTTTGAAGCTACTGACTGAATGAAAGGAGCTGGCATCTCACTCTCTTTGAATCTTCTTTATCATGCTAGGATTAGCAGGAAAAAGCAAAAAATTTCAGAATTGCACCTTGCAATGCGGAGAAATTACTGTTTGTGCATTTACAATATTCATTGATTTTTGCCATTGAAAAACATCATGTTATTCATATACCAGAAATGTTTGAAGCTACTGACTGAATGAAAAGAGCTGGCATCTCACTCTCTTTGAATCTTCTTTATCATGCTAAGAGGAGCAGGAAAAAGCAAAAAATTTCAGAATTGCATCTTGCAATGTGGAGATATTACTGTTTGTGCATTTACAATATTCATTGATTTTTGCCATTGAAAAACGTCCAGAAATGTTTGAAGCTACTGACTGAATGAAAGGAGCTGGCATCTCACTCTCTTTGAATCTTCTTTATCATGCTAGGATTAGCAGGAAAAAGCAAAAAATTTCAGAATTGCACCTTGCAATGCGGAGAAATTACTGTTTGTGCATTTACAATATTCATTGATTTTTGCCATTGAAAAACATCATGTTATTCATATACCAGAAATGTTTGAAGCTACTGACTGAATGAAAAGAGCTGGCATCTCACTCTCTTTGAATCTTCTTTATCATGCTAAGAGGAGCAGGAAAAAGCAAAAAATTTCAGAATTGCACGTTGCAATGTGGAGATATTACTGTTTGTGCATTTACAATATTCATTGATTTTTGCCATTGAAAAATGTCCAGAAATGTTTGAAGCTACTGACTGAATGAAAGGAGCTGGCATCTCACTCTCTTTGAATCTTCTTTATCATGTTAGGATTAGCAGGAAAAAGCAAAAAATTTCAGAATTGCACCTTGCAATGCGGAGAAATTACTGTTTGTGCATTTACAATATTCATTGATTTTTGCCATTGAAAAACATCATGTTATTCATATACCAGAAATGTTTGAAGCTACTGACTGAATGAAAAGAGCTGGCATCTCACTCTCTTTGAATCTTCTGTATCATGCCAGGATTAGCAGGAAAAAGCAAAAAATTTCAGAATTGCACCTTGCAATGTGGAGATATTACTGTTTGTGCATTTACAATATTCAATAATTTTTGCCATTGAAAAACGTCCAGAAATGTTTGAAGCTACTGACTGAATGAAAGGAGCTGGCATCTCACTCTCTTTGAATCTTCTTTATCATGCTAGGATTAGCAGGAAAAAGCAAAAAATTTCAGAATTGCACCTTGCAATGCGGAGAAATTACTGTTTGTGCATTTACAATATTCATTGATTTTTGCCATTGAAAAACGTCATGTTATTCATATACCAGAAATGTTTGAAGCTACTGACTGAATGAAAAGAGCTGGCATCTCACTCTCTTTGAATCTTCTTTATCATGCTAAGAGGAGCAGGAAAAAGCAAAAAGTTTCAGAATTGCACCTTGCAATGTGGAGATATTACTGTTTGTGCATTTACAATATTCATTTATTTTTGCCATTGAAAAACGTCCAGAAATGTTTGAAGCTACTGACTGAATGAAAGGAGCTGGCATCTCACTCTCTTTGAATCTTCTTTATCATGCTAGGATTAGCAGGAAAAAGCAAAAAATTTCAGAATTGCACCTTGCAATGCGGAGAAATTACTGTTTGTGCATTTACAATATTCATTGATTTTTGCCATTGAAAAACATCATGTTATTCATATACCAGAAATGTTTGAAGCTACTGACTGAATGAAAAGAGCTGGCATCTCACTCTCTTTGAATCTTCTTTATCATGCTAAGAGGAGCAGGAAAAAGCAAAAAATTTCAGAATTGCACCTTGCAATGTGGAGATATTACTGTTTGTGCATTTACAATATTCATTGATTTTTGCCATTGAAAAACGTCCAGAAATGTTTGAAGCTACTGACTGAATGAAAGGAGCTTGCATCTCACTCTCTTTGAATCTTCTTTATCATGCTAGGATTAGCAGGAAAAAGCAAAAAATTTCAGAATTGCACCTTGCAATGCAGAGAAATTACTGTTTGTGCATTTACAATATTCATTGATTTTTGCCATTGAAAAACATCATGTTATTCATATACCAGAAATGTTTGAAGCTACTGACTGAATGAAAAGAGCTGGCATCTCACTCTCTTTGAATCTTCTTTATCATGCTAAGAGGAGCAGGAAAAAGCAAAAAATTTCAGAATTGCACGTTGCAATGTGGAGATATTACTGTTTGTGCATTTACAATATTCATTGATTTTTGCCATTGAAAAATGTCCAGAAATGTTTGAAGCTACTGACTGAATGAAAGGAGCTGACATCTCACTCTCTTTGAATCTTCTTTATCATGCTAGGATTAGCAGGAAAAAGCAAAAAATTTCAGAATTGCACCTTGCAATGCGGAGAAATTACTGTTTGTGCATTTACAATATTCATTGATTTTTGCCATTGAAAAACATCATGTTATTCATATACCAGAAATGTTTGAAGCTACTGACTGAATGAAAAGAGCTGGCATCTCACTCTCTTTGAATCTTCTTTATCATGCCAGGATTAGCAGGAAAAAGCAAAAAATTTCAGAATTGCACGTTGCAATGTGGAGATATTACTGTTTGTGCATTTACAATATTCATTGATTTTTGCCATTGAAAAACGTCCAGAAATGTTTGAAGCTACTGACTGAATGAAAGGAGCTGGCATCTCACTCTCTTTGAATCTTCTTTATCATGCTAGGATTAGCAGGAAAAAGCAAAAAATTTCAGAATTGCACCTTGCAATGCGGAGAAATTACTGTTTGTGCATTTACAATATTCATTGATTTTTGCCATTGAAAAACATCATGTTATTCATATACCAGAAATGTTTGAAGCTACTGACTGAATGAAAGGAGCTGGCATCTCATTCTCTTTGAATCTTCTTTATCATGCTAGGATTAGCAGGAAAAAGCAAAAAATTTCAGAATTGCACCTTGCAATGCGGAGAAATTACTGTTTGTGCATTTACAATATTCATTGATTTTTGCCATTGAAAAACATCATGTTATTCATATACCAGAGATGTTTGAAGCTACTGACTGAATGAAAAGAGCTGGCATCTCCCTATCTTTGAATCTTCTTTATCATGCTAAGAGGAGCAGGAAAAAGCAAAAAATTTCAGAATTGCACCTTGCAATGTGGAGATATTACTGTTTGTGCATTTACAATATTCATTGATTTTTGCCATTGAAAAACGTCCAGAAATGTTTGAAGCTACTGACTGAATGAAAGGAGCTGGCATCTCACTCTCTTTGAATCTTCTTTATCATGCTAGGATTAGCAGGAAAAAGCAAAAAATTTCAGAATTGCACCTTGCAATGCGGAGAAATTACTGTTTGTGCATTTACAATATTCATTGATTTTTGCCATTGAAAAACATCATGTTATTCATATACCAGAAATGTTTGAAGCTACTGACTGAATGAAAAGAGCTGGCATCTCACTCTCTTTGAATCTTCTTTATCATGCTAAGAGGAGCAGGAAAAAGCAAAAAATTTCAGAATTGCACCTTGCAATGTGGAGATATTACTGTTTGTGCATTTACAATATTCATTGATTTTTGCCATTGAAAAACGTCCAGAAATGTTTGAAGCTACTGACTGAATGAAAGGAGCTGGCATCTCAATCTCTTTGAATATTCTTTATCATGCTAGGATTAGCAGGAAAAAGCAAAAAATTTCAGAATTGCACCTTGCAATGCGGAGAAATTACTGTTTGTGCATTTACAATATTCATTGATTTTTGCCATTGAAAAACATCATGTTATTCATATACCAGAGATGTTTGAAGCTACTGACTGAATGAAAAGAGCTGGCATCTCACTCTCTTTGAATCTTCTTTATCATGCTAAGAGGAGCAGGAAAAGGCAAAAAATTTCAGAATTGCACGTTGCAATGTGGAGATATTACTGTTTGTGCATTTACAATATTCATTGATTTTTGCCATTGAAAAATGTCCAGAAATGTTTGAAGCTACTGACTGAATGAAAGGAGCTGGCATCTCACTCTCTTTGAATCTTCTTTATCATGCTAGGATTAGCAGGAAAAAGCAAAAAATTTCAGAATTGCACCTTGCAATGCGGAGAAATTACTGTTTGTGCATTTACAATATTCATTGATTTTTGCCATTGAAAAACATCATGTTATTCATATACCAGAAATGTTTGAAGCTACTGACTGAATGAAAAGAGCTGGCATCTCACTCTCTTTGAATCTTCTTTATCATGCCAGGATTAGCAGGAAAAAGCAAAAAAATTCAGAATTGCACCTTGCAATGTGGAGATATTACTGTTTGTGCATTTACAATATTCACTGATTTTTGCCATTGAAAAACGTCCAGAAATGTTTGAAGCTACTGACTGAATGAAACGAGCTGGCATCTCACTCTCTTTGAATCTTCTTTATCATGCTAGGATTAGCAGGAAAAAGCAAAAAATTTCAGAATTGCACCTTGCAATGCGGAGAAATTACTGTTTGTGCATTTACAATATTCATTGATTTTTGCCATTGAAAAACATCATGTTATTCATATACCAGAAATGTTTGAAGCTACTGACTGAATGAAAAGAGCTGGCATCTCACTCTCTTTGAATCTTCTTTATCATGCTAAGAGGAGCAGGAAAAAGCAAAAAATTTCAGAATTGCACGTTGCAATGTGGAGATATTACTGTTTGTGCATTTACAATATTCATTGATTTTTGCCATTGAAAAACGTCCAGAAATGTTTGAAGCTACTGACTGAATGAAAGGAGCTGGCATCTCACTCTCTTTGAATCTTCTTTATCATGCTAGGATTAGCAGGAAAAAGCAAAAAATTTCAGAATTGCACCTTGCAATGCGGAGAAATTACTGTTTGTGCATTTACAATATTCATTGATTTTTGCCATTGAAAAACATCATGTTATTCATATACCAGAAATGTTTGAAGCTACTGACTGAATGAAAAGAGCTGGCATCTCACTCTCTTTGAATCTTCTTTATCATGCTAAGAGGAGCAGGAAAAAGCAAAAAATTTCAGAATTGCACCTTGCAATGTGGAGATATTACTGTTTGTGCATTTACAATATTCATTGATTTTTGCCATTGAAAAACGTCCAGAAATGTTTGAAGCTACTGACTGAATGAAAGGAGCTGGCATCTCACTCTCTTTGAATCTTCTTTATCATGCTAGGATTAGCAGGAAAAAGCAAAAAATTTCAGAATTGCACCTTGCAATGCGGAGAAATTACTGTTTGTGCATTTACAATATTCATTGATTTTTGCCATTGAAAAACATCATGTTATTCATATACCAGAAATGTTTGAAGCTACTGACTGAATGAAAAGAGCTGGCATCTCACTCTCTTTGAATCTTCTTTATCATGCTAAGAGGAGCAGGAAAAAGCAAAAAATTTCAGAATTGCACGTTGCAATGTGGAGATATTACTGTTTGTGCATTTACAATATTCATTGATTTTTGCCATTGAAAAATGTCCAGAAATGTTTGAAGCTACTGACTGAATGAAAGGAGCTGGCATCTCACTCTCTTTGAATCTTCTTTATCATGCTAGGATTAGCAGGAAAAAGCAAAAAATTTCAGAATTGCACCTTGCAATGCGGAGAAATTACTGTTTGTGCATTTACAATATTCATTGATTTTTGCCATTGAAAAACATCATGTTATTCATATACCAGAAATGTTTGAAGCTACTGACTGAATGAAAAGAGCTGGCATCTCACTCTCTTTGAATCTTCTTTATCATGCCAGGATTAGCAGGAAAAAGCAAAAAAATTTCAGAATTGCACCTTGCAATGTGGAGATATTACTGTTTGTGCATTTACAATATTCATTGATTTTTGCCATTGAAAAACGTCCAGAAATGTTTGAATCTACTGACTGAATGAAAGGAGCTGGCATCTCACCCTCTTTGAATCTTCTTTATCATGCTAGGATTAGCAGGAAAAAGCAAAAAATTTCAGAATTGCACCTTGCAATGCGGAGAAATTACTGTTTGTGCATTTACAATATTCATTGATTTTTGCCATTGAAAAACGTCATGTTATTCATATACCAGAAATGTTTGAAGCTACTGACTGAATGAAAAGAGCTGGCATCTCACTCTCTTTGAATCTTCTTTATCATGCTAAGAGGAGCAGGAAAAAGCAAAAAATTTCAGAATTGCACCTTGCAATGTGGAGATATTACTGTTTGTGCATTTACAATATTCATTGATTTTTGCCATTGAAAAACGTCCAGAAATGTTTGAAGCTACTGACTGAATGAAAGGAGCTGGCATCTCACTCTCTTTGAATCTTCTTTATCATGCTAGGATTAGCAGGAAAAAGCAAAAAATTTCAGAATTGCACCTTGCAATGCGGAGAAATTACTGTTTGTGCATTTACAATATTCATTGATTTTTGCCATTGAAAAACATCATGTTATTCATATACCAGAAATGTTTGAAGCTACTGACTGAATGAAAAGAGCTGGCATCTCACTCTCTTTGAATCTTCTTTATCATGCTAAGAGGAGCAGGAAAAAGCAAAAAATTTCAGAATTGCACGTTGCAATGTGGAGATATTACTGTTTGTGCATTTACAATATTCATTGATTTTTGCCATTGAAAAACATCCAGAAATGTTTGAAGCTACTGACTGAATGAAAGGAGCTGGCATCTCACTCTCTTTGAATCTTCTTTATCATGCTAGGATTAGCAGGAAAAAGCAAAAAATTTCAGAATTGCACCTTGCAATGCGGAGAAATTACTGTTTGTGCATTTACAATATTCATTGATTTTTGCCATTGAAAAACATCATGTTATTCATATACCAGAAATGTTTGAAGCTACTGACTGAATGAAAAGAGCTGGCATCTCACTCTCTTTGAATCTTCTTTATCATGCCAGGATTAGCAGGAAAAAGCAAATAAATTTCAGAATTGCACCTTGCAATGTGGAGATATTACTGTTTGTGCATTTACAATATTCATTGATTTTTGCCATTGAAAAACGTCCAGAAATGTTTGAAGCTACTGACTGAATGAAAGGAGCTGGCATCTCACTCTCTTTGAATCTTCTTTATCATGCTAGGATTAGCAGGAAAACCAAAAAATTTCAGAATTGCACCTTGCAATGCGGAGAAATTACTGTTTGTGCATTTACAATATTCATTGATTTTTGCCATTGAAAAACGTCATGTTATTCATATACCAGAAATGTTTGAAGCTACTGACTGAATGAAAAGAGCTGGCATCTCACTCTCTTTGAATCTTCTTTATCATGCTAAGAGGAGCAGGAAAAAGCAAAAAATTTCAGAATTGCACCTTGCAATGTGGAGATATTACTGTTTGTGCATTTACAATATTCATTGATTTTTGCCATTGAAAAACGTCCAGAAATGTTTGAAGCTACTGACTGAATGAAAGGAGCTGGCATCTCACTCTCTTTGAATCTTCTTTATCATGCTAGGATTAGCAGGAAAAAGCAAAAAATTTCAGAATTGCACCTTGCAATGCGGAGAAATTACTGTTTGTGCATTTACAATATTCATTGATTTTTGCCATTGAAAAACATCATGTTATTCATATACCAGAAATGTTTGAAGCTACTGACTGAATGAAAAGAGCTGGCATCTCACTCTCTTTGAATCTTCTTTATCATGCTAAGAGGAGCAGGAAAAAGCAAAAAATTTCAGAATTGCACCTTGCAATGTGGAGATATTACTGTTTGTGCATTTACAATATTCATTGATTTTTGCCATTGAAAAACGTCCAGAAATGTTTGAAGCTACTGACTGAATGAAAGGAGCTGGCATCTCACTCTCTTTGAATCTTCTTTATCATGCTAGGATTAGCAGGAAAAAGCAAAAAATTTCAGAATTGCACCTTGCAATGCGGAGAAATTACTGTTTGTGCATTTACAATATTCATTGATTTTTGCCATTGAAAAACATCATGTTATTCATATACCAGAAATGTTTGAAGCTACTGACTGAATGAAAAGAGCTGGCATCTCACTCTCTTTGAATCTTCTTTATCATGCCAGGATTAGCAGGAAAAAGCAAATAAATTTCAGAATTGCACCTTGCAATGTGGAGATATTACTGTTTGTGCATTTACAATATTCATTGATTTTTGCCATTGAAAAACGTCCAGAAATGTTTGAAGCTACTGACTGAATGAAAGGAGCTGGCATCTCACTCTCTTTGAATCTTCTTTATCATGCTAGGATTAGCAGGAAAACCAAAAAATTTCAGAATTGCACCTTGCAATGCGGAGAAATTACTGTTTGTGCATTTACAATATTCATTGATTTTTGCCATTGAAAAACGTCATGTTATTCATATACCAGAAATGTTTGAAGCTACTGACTGAATGAAAAGAGCTGGCATCTCACTCTCTTTGAATCTTCTTTATCATGCTAAGAGGAGCAGGAAAAAGCAAAAAATTTCAGAATTGCACCTTGCAATGTGGAGATATTACTGTTTGTGCATTTACAATATTCATTGATTTTTGCCATTGAAAAACGTCCAGAAATGTTTGAAGCTACTGACTGAATGAAAGGAGCTGGCATCTCACTCTCTTTGAATCTTCTTTATCATGCTAGGATTAGCAGGAAAAAGCAAAAAATTTCAGAATTGCACCTTGCAATGCGGAGAAATTACTGTTTGTGCATTTACAATATTCATTGATTTTTGCCATTGAAAAACATCATGTTATTCATATACCAGAAATGTTTGAAGCTACTGACTGAATGAAAAGAGCTGGCATCTCACTCTCTTTGAATCTTCTTTATCATGCTAAGAGGAGCA
This sequence comes from Phyllobates terribilis, assembly GCF_046119375.1. Classification (NCBI taxonomy): domain Eukaryota; kingdom Metazoa; phylum Chordata; class Amphibia; order Anura; family Dendrobatidae; genus Phyllobates; species Phyllobates terribilis. The sequence continues at coordinate 2,972,753 of NW_027362970.1, read as the reverse complement.
GGAAAAAGCAAAAAATTTCAGAATTGCACCTTGCAATGTGGAGATATTACTGTTTGTGCATTTACAATATTCATTGATTTTTGCCATTGAAAAACGTCCAGAAATGTTTGAAGCTACTGACTGAATGAAAGGAGCTGGCATCTCACTCTCTTTGAATCTTCTTTATCATGCTAGGATTAGCAGGAAAAAGCAAAAAATTTCAGAATTGCACCTTGCAATGCGGAGAAATTACTGTTTGTGCATTTACAATATTCATTGATTTTTGCCATTGAAAAACATCATGTTATTCATATACCAGAAATGTTTGAAGCTACTGACTGAATGAAAAGAGCTGGCATCTCACTCTCTTTGAATCTTCTTTATCATGCTAAGAGGAGCAGGAAAAAGCAAAAAATTTCAGAATTGCACGTTGCAATGTGGAGATATTACTGTTTGTGCATTTACAATATTCATTGATTTTTGCCATTGAAAAATGTCCAGAAATGTTTGAAGCTACTGACTGAATGAAAGGAGCTGACATCTCACTCTCTTTGAATCTTCTTTATCATGCTAGGATTAGCAGGAAAAAGCAAAAAATTTCAGAATTGCACCTTGCAATGCGGAGAAATTACTGTTTGTGCATTTACAATATTCATTGATTTTTGCCAATGAAAAACATCATGTTATTCATATACCAGAAATGTTTGAAGCTACTGACTGAATGAAAAGAGCTGGCATCTCACTCTCTTTGAATCTTCTTTATCATGCCAGGATTAGCAGGAAAAAGCAAAAAATTTCAGAATTGCACGTTGCAATGTGGAGATATTACTGTTTGTGCATTTACAATATTCATTGATTTTTGCCATTGAAAAACATCATGTTATTCATATACCAGAAATGTTTGAAGCTACTGACTGAATGAAAAGAGCTGGCATCTCACTCTCTTTGAATCTTCTTTATCATGCTAAGAGGAGCAGGAAAAAGCAAAAAATTTCAGAATTGCACCTTGCAATGTGGAGATATTACTGTTTGTGCATTTACAATATTCATTGATTTTTGCCATTGAAAAACATCATGTTATTCATATACCAGAAATGTTTGAAGCTACTGACTGAATGAAAGGAGCTGGCATCTCACTCTCTTTGAATCTTCTTTATCATGCTAGGATTAGCAGGAAAAAGCAAAAAATTTCAGAATTGCACCTTGCAATGCGGAGAAATTACTGTTTGTGCATTTACAATATTCATTGATTTTTGCCATTGAAAAACATCATGTTATTCATATACCATAAATGTTTGAAGCTACTGACTGAATGAAAAGAGCTGGCATCTCACTCTCTTTGAATCTTCTTTATCATGCTAAGAGGAGCAGGAAAAAGCAAAAAATTTCAGAATTGCACGTTGCAATGTGGAGATATTACTGTTTGTGCATTTACAATATTCATTGATTTTTGCCATTGAAAAACGTCCAGAAATGTTTGAAGCTACTGACTGAATGAAAGGAGCTGGCATCTCACTCTCTTTGAATCTTCTTTATCATGCTAGGATTAGCAGGAAAAAGCAAAAAATTTCAGAATTGCACCTTGCAATGCGGAGAAATTACTCTTTGTGCATTTACAATATTCATTGATTTTTGCCATTGAAAAACATCATGTTATTCATATACCATAAATGTTTGAAGCTACTGACTGAATGAAAAGAGCTGGCATCTCACTCTCTTTGAATCTTCTTTATCATGCTAAGAGGAGCAGGAAAAAGCAAAAAATTTCAGAATTGCACGTTGCAATGTGGAGATATTACTGTTTGTGCATTTACAATATTCATTGATTTTTGCCATTGAAAAACGTCCAGAAATGTTTGAAGCTACTGACTGAATGAAAGGAGCTGGCATCTCACTCTCTTTGAATCTTCTTTATCATGCTAGGATTAGCAGGAAAAAGCAAAAAATTTCAGAATTGCACCTTGCAATGCGGAGAAATTACTGTTTGTGCATTTACAATATTCATTGATTTTTGCCATTGAAAAACATCATGTTATTCATATACCAGAAATGTTTGAAGCTACTGACTGAATGAAAAGAGCTGGCATCTCACTCTCTTTGAATCTTCTTTATCATGCTAAGAGGAGCAGGAAAAAGCAAAAAATTTCAGAATTGCACGTTGCAATGTGGAGATATTACTGTTTGTGCATTTACAATATTCATTGATTTTTGCCATTGAAAAACATCCAGAAATGTTTGAAGCTACTGACTTAATGAAAGGAGCTGGCATCTCACTCTCATTGAATCTTCTTTATCATGCTAGGATTAGCAGGAAAAAGCAAAAAATTTCAGAATTGCACCTTGCAATGCGGAGAAATTACTGTTTGTGCATTTACAATATTCATTGATTTTTGCCATTGAAAAACATCATGTTATTCATATACCAGAGATGTTTGAAGCTACTGACTGAATGAAAAGAGCTGGCATCTCACTCTCTTTGAATCTTCTTTATCATGCTAAGAGGAGCAGGAAAAAGCAAAAAATTTCAGAATTGCACCTTGCAATGTGGAGATATTACTGTTTGTGCATTTATAATATTCATTGATTTTTGCCATTGAAAAACGTCCAGAAATGTTTGAAGCTACTGACTGAATGAAAGGAGCTGGCATCTCACTCTCTTTGAATCTTCTTTATCATGCTAGGATTAGCAGGAAAAAGCAAAAAATTTCAGAATTGCACCTTGCAATGCGGAGAAATTACTGTTTGTGCATTTACAATATTCATTGATTTTTGCCATTGAAAAATGTCCAGAAATGTTTGAAGCTACTGACTGAATGAAAGGAGCTGACATCTCACTCTCTTTGAATCTTCTTTATCATGCTAGGATTAGCAGGAAAAAGCAAAAAATTTCAGAATTGCACCTTGCAATGCGGAGAAATTACTGTTTGTGCATTTACAATATTCATTGATTTTTGCCATTGAAAAACATCATGTTATTCATATACCAGAAATGTTTGAAGCTACTGACTGAATGAAAAGAGCTGGCATCTCACTCTCTTTGAATCTTCTTTATCATGCTAGGATTAGCAGGAAAAAGCAAAAAATTTCAGAATTGCACCTTGCAATGCGGAGAAATTACTGTTTGTGCATTTACAATATTCATTGATTTTTGCCATTGAAAAACATCATGTTATTCATATACCAGAAATGTTTGAAGCTACTGACTGAATGAAAAGAGCTGGCATCTCACTCTCTTTGAATCTTCTTTATCATGCTAGGATTAGCAGGAAAAAGCAAAAAATTTCAGAATTGCACCTTGCAATGTGGAGATATTACTGTTTGTGCATTTACAATATTCATTGATTTTTGCCATTGAAAAACATCATGTTATTCATATACCAGAAATGTTTGAAGCTACTGACTGAATGAAAAGAGCTGGCATCTCACTCTCTTTGAATCTTCTTTATCATGCTAAGAGGAGCAGGAAAAAGCAAAAAATTTCAGAATTGCACGTTGCAATGTGGAGATATTACTGTTTGTGCATTTACAATATTCATTGATTTTTGCCATTGAAAAATGTCCAGAAATGTTTGAAGCTACTGACTGAATGAAAGGAGCTGGCATCTCACTCTCTTTGAATCTTCTTTATCATGCTAGGATTAGCAGGAAAAAGCAAAAAATTTCAGAATTGCACCTTGCAATGCGGAGAAATTACTGTTTGTGCATTTACAATATTCATTGATTTTTGCCATTAAAAAACATCATGTTATTCATATACCAGAAATGTTTGAAGCTACTGACTGAATGAAAAGAGCTGGCATCTCACTCTCTTTGAATCTTCTTTATCATGCCAGGATTAGCAGGAAAAAGCAAAAAATTTCAGAATTGCACGTTGCAATGTGGAGATATTACTGTTTGTGCATTTACAATATTCATTGATTTTTGCCATTGAAAAACGTCCAGAAATGTTTGAAGCTACTGACTGAATGAAAGGAGCTGGCATCTCACTCTCTTTGAATCTTCTTTATCATGCTAGGATTAGCAGGAAAAAGCAAAAAATTTCAGAATTGCACCTTGCAATGCGGAGAAATTACTGTTTGTGCATTTACAATATTCATTGATTTTTGCCATTGAAAAACATCATGTTATTCATATACCATAAATGTTTGAAGCTACTGACTGAATGAAAAGAGCTGGCATCTCACTCTCTTTGAGTCTTCTTTATCATGCTAAGAGGAGCAGGAAAAAGCAAAAAATTTCAGAATTGCACGTTGCAATGTGGAGATATTACTGTTTGTGCATTTACAATATTCATTGATTTTTGCCATTGAAAAACGTCCAGAAATGTTTGAAGCTACTGACTGAATGAAAGGAGCTGGCATCTCACTCTCTTTGAATCTTCTTTATCATGCTAGGATTAGCAGGAAAAAGCAAAAAATTTCAGAATTGCACCTTGCAATGCGGAGAAATTACTGTTTGTGCATTTACAATATTCATTGATTTTTGCCATTGAAAAACATCATGTTATTCATATACCAGAAATGTTTGAAGCTACTGACTGAATGAAAAGAGCTGGCATCTCACTCTCTTTGAATCTTCTTTATCATGCTAAGAGGAGCAGGAAAAAGCAAAAAATTTCAGAATTGCACCTTGCAATGTGGAGATATTACTGTTTGTGCATTTACAATATTCATTGATTTTTGCCATTGAAAAACATCCAGAAATGTTTGAAGCTACTGACTGAATGAAAGGAGCTGGCATCTCACTCTCTTTGAATCTTCTTTATCATGCTAGGATTAGCAGGAAAAAGCAAAAAATTTCAGAATTGCACCTTGCAATGCGGAGAAATTACTGTTTGTGCATTTACAATATTCATTGATTTTTGCCATTGAAAAACATCATGTTATTCATATACCAGAAATGTTTGAAGCTACTGACTGAATGAAAAGAGCTGGCATCTCACTCTCTTTGAATCTTCTTTATCATGCTAAGAGGAGCAGGAAAAAGCAAAAAATTTCAGAATTGCACCTTGCAATGTGGAGATATTACTGTTTGTGCATTTACAATATTCATTGATTTTTGCCATTGAAAAATGTCCAGAAATGTTTGAAGCTACTGACTGAATGAAAGGAGCTGGCATCTCAATCTCTTTGAATCTTCTTTATCATGCTAGGATTAGCAGGAAAAAGCAAAAAATTTCAGAATTGCACCTTGCAATGCGGAGAAATTACTGTTTGTGCATTTACAATATTCATTGATTTTTGCCATTGAAAAACATCATGTTATTCATATACCAGAGATGTTTGAAGCTACTGACTGAATGAAAAGAGCTGGCATCTCACTCTCTTTGAATCTTCTTTATCATGCTAAGAGGAGCAGGAAAAAGCAAAAAATTTCAGAATTGCACCTTGCAATGTGGAGATATTACTGTTTGTGCATTTACAATATTCATTGATTTTTGCCATTGAAAAACGTCCAGAAATGTTTGAAGCTACTGACTGAATGAAAGGAGCTGGCATCTCACTCTCTTTGAATCTTCTTTATCATGCTAGGATTAGCAGGAAAAAGCAAAAAATTTCAGAATTGCACCTTGCAATGCGGAGAAATTACTGTTTGTGCATTTACAATATTCATTGATTTTTGCCATTGAAAAACATCATGTTATTCATATACCAGAGATGTTTGAAGCTACTGACTGAATGAAAAGAGCTGGCATCTCACTCTCTTTGAATCTTCTTTATCATGCCAGGATTAGCAGGAAAAAGCAAAAAATTTCAGAATTGCACCTTGCAATGTGGAGATATTACTGTTTGTGCATTTACAATATTCATTGATTTTTGCCATTGAAAAATGTCCAGAAATGTTTGAAGCTACTGACTGAATGAAAGGAGCTGGCATCTCACTCTCTTTGAATCTTCTTTATCATGCTAGGATTAGCAGGAAAAAGCAAAAAATTTCAGAATTGCACCTTGCAATGCGGAGAAATTACTGTTTGTGCATTTACAATATTCATTGATTTTTGCCATTGAAAAACATCATGTTATTCATATACCAGAAATGTTTGAAGCTACTGACTGAATGAAAAGAGATGGCATCTCACTCTCTTTGAATCTTCTTTATCATGCCAGGATTAGCAGGAAAAAGCAAAAAAATTCAGAATTGCACCTTGCAATGTGGAGATATTACTGTTTGTGCATTTACAATATTCATTGATTTTTGCCATTGAAAAACGTCCAGAAATGTTTGAAGCTACTGACTGAATGAAAGGAGCTGGCATCTCACTCTCTTTGAATCTTCTTTATCATGCTAGGATTAGCAGGAAAAAGCAAAAAATTTCAGAATTGCACCTTGCAATGCGGAGAAATTACTGTTTGTGCATTTACAATATTCATTGATTTTTGCCATTGAAAAACATCATGTTATTCATATACCAGAAATGTTTGAAGCTACTGACTGAATGAAAAGAGCTGGCATCTCACTCTCTTTGAATCTTCTTTATCATGCTAAGAGGAGCAGGAAAAAGCAAAAAATTTCAGAATTGCACGCTGCAATGTGGAGATATTACTGTTTGTGCATTTACAATATTCATTGATTTTTGCCATTGAAAAACGTCCAGAAATGTTTGAAGCTACTGACTGAATGAAAGGAGCTGGCATCTCACTCTCTTTGAATCTTCTTTATCATGCTAGGATTAGCAGGAAAAAGCAAAAAATTTCAGAATTGCACCTTGCAATGCGGAGAAATTACTGTTTGTGCATTTACAATATTCATTGATTTTTGCCATTGAAAAACATCATGTTATTCAAATACCAGAAATGTTTGAAGCTACTGACTGAATGAAAAGAGCTGGCATCTCACTCTCTTTGAATCTTCTTTATCATGCCAGGATTAGCAGGAAAAAGCAAAAAATTTCAGAATTGCACCTTGCAATGTGGAGATATTACTGTTTGTGCATTTACAATATTCATTGATTTTTGCCATTGAAAAATGTCCAGAAATGTTTGAAGCTACTGACTGAATGAAAGGAGCTGGCATCTCACTCTCTTTGAATCTTCTTTATCATGCTAGGATTAGCAGGAAAAAGCAAAAAATTTCAGAATTGCACCTTGCAATGCGGAGAAATTACTGTTTGTGCATTTACAATATTCATTGATTTTTGCCATTGAAAACATCATGTTATTCATATACCAGAAATGTTTGAAGCTACTGACTGAATGAAAAGAGCTGGCATCTCACTCTCTTTGAATCTTCTTTATCATGCTAAGAGGAGCAGGAAAAAGCAAAAAATTTCAGAATTGCACCTTGCAATGTGGAGATATTACTGTTTGTGCATTTACAATATTCATTGATTTTTGCCATTGAAAAACGTCCAGAAATGTTTGAAGCTACTGACTGAATGAAAGGAGCTGGCATCTCACTCTCTTTGAATCTTCTTTATCATGCTAGGATTAGCAGGAAAAAGCAAAAAATTTCAGAATTGCACCTTGCAATGCGGAGAAATTACTGTTTGTGCATTTACAATATTCATTGATTTTTGCCATTGAAAACATCATGTTATTCATATACCAAAAATGTTTGAAGCTACTGACTGAATGAAAAGAGCTGGCATCTCACTCTCTTTGAATCTTCTTTATCATGCTAAGAGGAGCAGGAAAAAGCAAAAAATTTCAGAATTGCACCTTGCAATGTGGAGATATTACTGTTTGTGCATTTACAATATTCATTGATTTTTGCCATTGAAAAACGTCCAGAAATGTTTGAAGCTACTGACTGAATGAAAGGAGCTGGCATCTCACTCTCTTTGAATCTTCTTTATCATGCTAGGATTAGCAGGAAAAAGCAAAAAATTTCAGAATTGCACCTTGCAATGCAGAGAAATTACTGTTTGTGCATTTACAATATTCATTGATTTTTGCCATTGAAAAACATCATGTTATTCATATACCAGAGATGTTTGAAGCTACTGACTGAATGAAAAGAGCTGGCATCTCACTCTCTTTGAATCTTCTTTATCATGCCAGGATTAGCAGGAAAAAGCAAAAAATTTCAGAATTGCACCTTGCAATGTGGAGATATTACTGTTTGTGCATTTACAATATTCATTGATTTTTGCCATTGAAAAATGTCCAGAAATGTTTGAAGCTACTGACTGAATGAAAGGAGCTGGCATCTCACTCTCTTTGAATCTTCTTTATCATGCTAGGATTAGCAGGAAAAAGCAAAAAATTTCAGAATTGCACCTTGCAATGCGGAGAAATTACTGTTTGTGCATTTACAATATTCATTGATTTTTGCCATTGAAAAACATCATGTTATTCATATACCAGAAATGTTTGAAGCTACTGACTGAATGAAAAGAGCTGGCATCTCACTCTCTTTGAATCTTCTTTATCATGCCAGGATTAGCAGGAAAAAGCAAAAAAATTCAGAATTGCACCTTTCAATGTGGAGATATTACTGTTTGTGCATTTACAATTTTCATTGATTTTTGCCATTGAAAAACGTCCAGAAATGTTTGAAGCTACTGACTGAATGAAAGGAGCTGGCATCTCACTCTCTTTGAATCTTCTTTATCATGCTAGGATTAGCAGGAAAAAGCAAAAAATTTCAGAATTGTACCTTGCAATGCGGAGAAATTACTGTTTGCGCATTTACAATATTCATTGATTTTTGCCATTGAAAAACATCATGTTATTCATATACCAGAAATGTTTGAAGCTACTGACTGAATGAAAAGAGCTGGCATCTCACTCTCTTTGAATCTTCTTTATCATGCTAAGAGGAGCAGGAAACAGCAAAAAATTTCAGAATTGCACGTTGCAATGTGGAGATATTACTGTTTGTGCATTTACAATATTCATTGATTTTTGCCATTGAAAAACGTCCAGAAATGTTTGAAGCTACTGACTGAATGAAAGGAGCTGGCATCTCACTCTCTTTGAATCTTCTTTATCATGCTAGGATTAGCAGGAAAAAGCAAAAAATTTCAGAATTGCACCTTGCAATGCGGAGAAATTACTGTTTGTGCATTTACAATATTCATTGATTTTTGCCATTGAAAACATCGTTATTCATATACCAGAAATGTTTGAAGCTACTGACTGAATGAAAAGAGCTGGCATCTCACTCTCTTTGAATCTTCTTTATCATGCTAAGAGGAGCAGGAAAAAGCAAAAAATTTCAGAATTGCACCTTGCAATGTGGAGATATTACTGTTTGTGCATTTACAATATTCATTGATTTTTGCCATTGAAAAACGTCCAGAAATGTTTGAAGCTACTGACTGAATGAAAGGAGCTGGCATCTCACTCTCTTTGAATCTTCTTTATCATGCTAGGATTAGCAGGAAAAAGCAAAAAATTTCAGAATTGCACCTTGCAATGCGGAGAAATTACTGTTTGTGCATTTACAATATTCATTGATTTTTGCCATTGAAAAACATCATGTTATTCATATACCAGAGATGTTTGAAGCTACTGACTGAATGAAAAGAGCTGGCATCTCACTCTCTTTGAATCTTCTTTATCATGCCAGGATTAGCAGGAAAAAGCAAAAAATTTCAGAATTGCACCTTGCAATGTGGAGATATTACTGTTTGTGCATTTACAATATTCATTGATTTTTGCCATTGAAAAATGTCCAGAAATGTTTGAAGCTACTGACTGAATGAAAGGAGCTGGCATCTCACTCTCTTTGAATCTTCTTTATCATGCTAGGATTAGCAGGAAAAAGGAAAAAATTTCAGAATTGCACCTTGCAATGCGGAGAAATTACTGTTTGTGCATTTACAATATTCATTGATTTTTGCCATTGAAAAACATCATGTTATTCATATACCAGAAATGTTTGAAGCTACTGACTGAATGAAAAGAGCTGGCATCTCACTCTCTTTGAATCTTCTTTATCATGCCAGGATTAGCAGGAAAAAGCAAAAAAATTCAGAATTGCACCTTGCAATGTGGAGATATTACTCTTTGTGCTTTTACAATATTCATTGATTTTTGCCATTGAAAAACGTCCAGAAATGTTTGAAGCTACTGACTGAATGAAAGGAGCTGGCATCTCACTCTCTTTGAATCTTCTTTATCATGCTAGGATTAGCAGGAAAAAGCAAAAAATTTCAGAATTGCACCTTGCAATGCGGAGAAATTACTGTTTGTGCATTTACAATATTCATTGATTTTTGCCATTGAAAACATCGTTATTCATATACCAGAAATGTTTGAAGCTACTGACTGAATGAAAAGAGCTGGCATCTCACTCTCTTTGAATCTTCTTTATCATGCTAAGAGGAGCAGGAAAAAGCAAAAAATTTCAGAATTGCACCTTGCAATGTGGAGATATTACTGTTTGTGCATTTACAATATTCATTGATTTTTGCCATTGAAAAACGTCCAGAAATGTTTGAAGCTACTGACTGAATGAAAGGAGCTGGCATCTCACTCTCTTTGAATCTTCTTTATCATGCTAGGATTAGCAGGAAAAAGCAAAAAATTTCAGAATTGCACCTTGCAATGCGGAGAAATTACTGTTTGTGCATTTACAATATTCATTGATTTTTGCCATTGAAAAACATCATGTTATTCATATACCAGAGATGTTTGAAGCTACTGACTGAATGAAAAGAGCTGGCATCTCACTCTCTTTGAATCTTCTTTATCATGCCAGGATTAGCAGGAAAAAGCAAAAAATTTCAGAATTGCACCTTGCAATGTGGAGATATTACTGTTTGTGCATTTACAATATTCATTGATTTTTGCCATTGAAAAATGTCCAGAAATGTTTGAAGCTACTGACTGAATGAAAGGAGCTGGCATCTCACTCTCTTTGAATCTTCTTTATCATGCTAGGATTAGCAGGAAAAAGCAAAAAATTTCAGAATTGCACCTTGCAATGCGGAGAAATTACTGTTTGTGCATTTACAATATTCATTGATTTTTGCCATTGAAAAACATCATGTTATTCATATACCAGAAATGTTTGAAGCTACTGACTGAATGAAAAGAGCTGGCCTCTCACTCTCTTTGAATCTTCTTTATCATGCCAGGATTAGCAGGAAAAAGCAAAAAAATTCAGAATTGCACCTTGCAATGTGGAGATATTACTCTTTGTGCTTTTACAATATTCATTGATTTTTGCCATTGAAAAACGTCCAGAAATGTTTGAAGCTACTGACTGAATGAAAGGAGCTGGCATCTCACTCTCTTTGAATCTTCTTTATCATGCTAGGATTAGCAGGAAAAAGCAAAAAATTTCAGAATTGCACCTTGCAATGCGGAGAAATTACTGTTTGTGCATTTACAATATTCATTGATTTTTGCCATTGAAAACATCGTTATTCATATACCAGAAATGTTTGAAGCTACTGACTGAATGAAAAGAGCTGGCATCTCACTCTCTTTGAATCTTCTTTATCATGCTAAGAGGAGCAGGAAAAAGCAAAAAATTTCAGAATTGCACCTTGCAATGTGGAGATATTACTGTTTGTGCATTTACAATATTCATTGATTTTTGCCATTGAAAAACGTCCAGAAATGTTTGAAGCTACTGACTGAATGAAAGGAGCTGGCATCTCACTCTCTTTGAATCTTCTTTATCATGCTAGGATTAGCAGGAAAAAGCAAAAAATTTCAGAATTGCACCTTGCAATGCGGAGAAATTACTGTTTGTGCATTTACAATATTCATTGATTTTTGCCATTGAAAAACATCATGTTATTCATATACCAGAGATGTTTGAAGCTACTGACTGAATGAAAAGAGCTGGCATCTCACTCTCTTTGAATCTTCTTTATCATGCCAGGATTAGCAGGAAAAAGCAAAAAATTTCAGAATTGCACCTTGCAATGTGGAGATATTACTGTTTGTGCATTTACAATATTCATTGATTTTTGCCATTGAAAAATGTCCAGAAATGTTTGAAGCTACTGACTGAATGAAAGGAGCTGGCATCTCACTCTCTTTGAATCTTCTTTATCATGCTAGGATTAGCAGGAAAAAGCAAAAAATTTCAGAATTGCACCTTGCAATGCGGAGAAATTACTGTTTGTGCATTTACAATATTCATTGATTTTTGCTATTGAAAAACATCATGTTATTCATATACCAGAAATGTTTGAAGCTACTGACTGAATGAAAAGAGCTGGCATCTCACTCTCTTTGAATCTTCTTTATCATGCCAGGATTAGCAGGAAAAAGCAAAAAAATTCAGAATTGCACCTTGCAATGTGGAGATATTACTCTTTGTGCTTTTACAATATTCATTGATTTTTGCCATTGAAAAACGTCCAGAAATGTTTGAAGCTACTGACTGAATGAAAGGAGCTGGCATCTCACTCTCTTTGAATCTTCTTTATCATGCTAGGATTAGCAGGAAAAAGCAAAAAATTTCAGAATTGCACCTTGCAATGCGGAGAAATTACTGTTTGTGCATTTACAATATTCATTGATTTTTGCCATTGAAAACATCGTTATTCATATACCAGAAATGTTTGAAGCTACTGACTGAATGAAAAGAGCTGGCATCTCACTCTCTTTGAATCTTCTTTATCATGCTAAGAGGAGCAGGAAAAAGCAAAAAATTTCAGAATTGCACCTTGCAATGTGGAGATATTACTGTTTGTGCATTTACAATATTCATTGATTTTTGCCATTGAAAAACGTCCAGAAATGTTTGAAGCTACTGACTGAATGAAAGGAGCTGGCATCTCACTCTCTTTGAATCTTCTTTATCATGCTAGGATTAGCAGGAAAAAGCAAAAAATTTCAGAATTGCACCTTGCAATGCGGAGAAATTACTGTTTGTGCATTTACAATATTCATTGATTTTTGCCATTGAAAAACATCATGTTATTCATATACCAGAGATGTTTGAAGCTACTGACTGAATGAAAAGAGCTGGCATCTCACTCTCTTTGAATCTTCTTTATCATGCCAGGACTAGCAGGAAAAAGCAAAAAATTTCAGAATTGCACCTTGCAATGTGGAGATATTACTGTTTGTGCATTTACAATATTCATTGATTTTTGCCATTGAAAAATGTCCAGAAATGTTTGAAGCTACTGACTGAATGAAAGGAGCTGGCATCTCACTCTCTTTGAATCTTCTTTATCATGCTAGGATTAGCAGGAAAAAGCAAAAAATTTCAGAATTGCACCTTGCAATGCGGAGAAATTACTGTTTGTGCATTTACAATATTCATTGATTTTTGCCATTGAAAAACATCATGTTATTCATATACCAGAAATGTTTGAAGCTACTGACTGAATGAAAAGAGCTGGCATCTCACTCTCTTTGAATCTTCTTTATCATGCCAGGATTAGCAGGAAAAAGCAAAAAAATTCAGAATTGCACCTTGCAATGTGGAGATATTACTGTTTGTGCATTTACAATATTCATTGATTTTTGCCATTGAAAAACGTCCAGAAATGTTTGAAGCTACTGACTGAATGAAAGGAGCTGGCATCTCACTCTCTTTGAATCTTCTTTATCATGCTAGGATTAGCAGGAAAAAGCAAAAAATTTCAGAATTGCACCTTGCAATGCGGAGAAATTACTGTTTGTGCATTTACAATATTCATTGATTTTTGCCATTGAAAAACATCATGTTATTCATATACCAGAAATGTTTGAAGCTACTGACTGAATGAAAAGAGCTGGCATCTCACTCTCTTTGAATCTTCTTTATCATGCTAAGAGGAGCAGGAAAAAGCAAAAAATTTCAGAATTGCACGTTGCAATGTGGAGATAATACTGTTTGTGCATTTACAATATTCATTGATTTTTGCCATTGAAAAACGTCCAGAAATGTTTGAAGCTACTGACTGAATGAAAGGAGCTGGCATCTCACTCTCTTTGAATCTTCTTTATCATGCTAGGATTAGCAGGAAAAAGCAAAAAATTTCAGAATTGCACCTTGCAATGCGGAGAAATTACTGTTTGTGCATTTACAATATTCATTGATTTTTGCCATTGAAAACATCGTTATTCATATACCAGAAATGTTTGAAGCTACTGACTGAATGAAAAGAGCTGGCATCTCACTCTCTTTGAATCTTCTTTATCATGCTAAGAGGAGCAGGAAAAAGCAAAAAATTTCAGAATTGCACCTTGCAATGTGGAGATATTACTGTTTGTGCATTTACAATATTCATTGATTTTTGCCATTGAAAAACGTCCAGAAATGTTTGAAGCTACTGACTGAATGAAAGGAGCTGGCATCTCACTCTCTTTGAATCTTCTTTATCATGCTAGGATTAGCAGGAAAAAGCAAAAAATTTCAGAATTGCACCTTGCAATGCGGAGAAATTACTGTTTGTGCATTTACAATATTCATTGATTTTTGCCATTGAAAAACATCATGTTATTCATATACCAGAGATGTTTGAAGCTACTGACTGAATGAAAAGAGCTGGCATCTCACTCTCTTTGAATCTTCTTTATCATGCCAGGATTAGCAGGAAAAAGCAAAAAATTTCAGAATTGCACCTTGCAATGTGGAGATATTACTGTTTGTGCATTTACAATATTCATTGATTTTTGCCATTGAAAAATGTCCAGAAATGTTTGAAGCTACTGACTGAATGAAAGGAGCTGGCATCTCACTCTCTTTGAATCTTCTTTATCATGCTAGGATTAGCAGGAAAAAGCAAAAAATTTCAGAATTGCACCTTGCAATGCGGAGAAATTACTGTTTGTGCATTTACAATATTCATTGATTTTTGCCATTGAAAAACATCATGTTATTCATATACCAGAAATGTTTGAAGCTACTGACTGAATGAAAAGAGCTGGCATCTCACTCTCTTTGAATCTTCTTTATCATGCCAGGATTAGCAGGAAAAAGCAAAAAAATTCAGAATTGCACCTTGCAATGTGGAGATATTACTGTTTGTGCATTTACAATATTCATTGATTTTTGCCATTGAAAAACGTCCAGAAATGTTTGAAGCTACTGACTGAATGAAAGGAGCTGGCATCTCACTCTCTTTGAATCTTCTTTATCATGCTAGGATTAGCAGGAAAAAGCAAAAAATTTCAGAATTGCACCTTGCAATGCGGAGAAATTACTGTTTGTGCATTTACAATATTCATTGATTTTTGCCATTGAAAAACATCATGTTATTCATATACCAGAAATGTTTGAAGCTACTGACTGAATGAAAAGAGCTGGCATCTCACTCTCTTTGAATCTTCTTTATCATGCTAAGAGGAGCAGGAAAAAGCAAAAAATTTCAGAATTGCACTTTGCAATGTGGAGATAATACTGTTTGTGCATTTACAATATTCATTGATTTTTGCCATTGAAAAACGTCCAGAAATGTTTGAAGCTACTGACTGAATGAAAGGAGCTGGCATCTCACTCTCTTTGAATCTTCTTTATCATGCTAGGATTAGCAGGAAAAAGCAAAAAATTTCAGAATTGCACCTTGCAATGCGGAGAAATTACTGTTTGTGCATTTACAACATTCATTTTTTTTTGCCATTGAAAAACATCATGTTATTCATATACCAGAAAAGTTTGAAGCTACTGACTGAATGAAAAGAGCTGGCATCTCACTCTCTTTGAATCTTCTTTATCATGCCGGGATTAGCAGGAAAAAGCAAAAAATTTCAGAATTGCACCTTGCAATGTGGAGATATTACTGTTTGTGCATTTACAATATTCATTGATTTTTGCCATTGAAAAATGTCCAGAAATGTTTGAAGCTACTGACTGAATGAAAGGAGCTGGCATCTCACTCTCTTTGAATCTTCTTTATCATGCTAGGATTAGCAGGAAAAAGCAAAAAATTTCAGAATTGCACCTTGCAATGCGGAGAAATTACTGTTTGTGCATTTACAATATTCATTGATTTTTGCCATTGAAAACATGATGTTATTCATATACCAGAAATGTTTGAAGCTACTGACTGAATGAAAAGAGCTGGCATCTCACTCTCTTTGAATCTTCTTTATCATGCTAAGAGGAGCAGGAAAAAGCAAAAAATTTCAGAATTGCACCTTGCAATGTGGAGATATTACTGTTTGTGCATATACAATATTCATTGATTTTTGCCATTGAAAAACGTCCAGAAATGTTTGAAGCTACTGACTGAATGAAAGGAGCTGGCATCTCACTCTCTTTGAATCTTCTTTATCATGCTAGGATTAGCAGGAAAAAGCAAAAAATTTCAGAATTGCACCTTGCAATGCGGAGAAATTACTGTTTGTGCATTTACAATATTCATTGATTTTTGCCATTGAAAACATCGTTATTCATATACCAGAAATGTTTGAAGCTACTGACTGAATGAAAAGAGCTGGCATCTCACTCTCTTTGAATCTTCTTTATCATGCTAAGAGGAGCAGGAAAAAGCAAAAAATTTCAGAATTGCACCTTGCAATGTGGAGATATTACTGTTTGTGCATTTACAATATTCATTGATTTTTGCCATTGAAAAACGTCCAGAAATGTTTGAAGCTACTGACTGAATGAAAGGAGCTGGCATCTCACTCTCTTTGAATCTTCTTTATCATGCTAGGATTAGCAGGAAAAAGCAAAAAATTTCAGAATTGCACCTTGCAATGCGGAGAAATTACTGTTTGTGCATTTACAATATTCATTGATTTTTGCCATTGAAAAACATCATGTTATTCATATACCAGAAATGTTTGAAGATACTGACTGAATGAAAAGAGCTGGCATCTCACTCTCTTTGAATCTTCTTTATCATGCCAGGATTAGCAGGAAAAAGCAAAAAAAATCAGAATTGCACCTTGCAATGTGGAGATATTACTGTTTGTGCATTTACAATATTCATTGATTTTTGCCATTGAAAAACGTCCAGAAATGTTTGAAGCTACTGACTGAATGAAAGGAGCTGGCATCTCACTCTCTTTGAATCTTCTTTATCATGCTAGGATTAGCAGGAAAAAGCAAAAAATTTCAGAATTGCACCTTGCAATGCGGAGAAATTACTGTTTGTGCATTTACAATATTCATTGATTTTTGCCATTGAAAAACATCATGTTATTCATATACCAGAAATGTTTGAAGCTACTGACTGAATGAAAAGAGCTGGCATCTCACTCTCTTTGAATCTTCTTTATCATGCTAAGAGGAGCAGGAAAAAGCAAAAAATTTCAGAATTGCACCTTGCAATGTGGAGATATTATTGTTTGTGCATTTACAATATTCATTGATTTTTGCCATTGAAAAACGTCCAGAAATGTTTGAAGCTACTGACTGAATGAAAGGAGCTGGCATCTCACTCTCTTTGAATCTTCTTTATCATGCTAGGATTAGCAGGAAAAAGCAAAAAATTTCAGAATTGCACCTTGCAATGCGGAGAAATTACTGTTTGTGCATTTACAATATTCATTGATTTTTGCCATTGAAAAACATCATGTTATTCATATACCAGAAATGTTTGAAGCTACTGACTGAATGAAAAGAGCTGGCATCTCACTCTCTTTGAATCTTCTTTATCATGCCAGGATTAGCAGGAAAAAGCAAAAAAATTCAGAATTGCACCTTGCAATGTGGAGATATTACTGTTTGTGCATTTACAATATTCATTGATTTTTGCCATTGAAAAACGTCCAGAAATGTTTGAAGCTACTGACTGAATGAAAGGAGCTGGCATCTCACTCTCTTTGAATCTTCTTTATCATGCTAGGATTAGCAGGAAAAAGCAAAAAATTTCAGAATTGCACCTTGCAATGCGGAGAAATTACTGTTTGTGCATTTACAATATTCATTGATTTTTGCCATTGAAAAACATCATGTTATTCATATACCAGAAATGTTTGAAGCTACTGACTGAATGAAAAGAGCTGGCATCTCACTCTCTTTGAATCTTCTTTATCATGCTAAGAGGAGCAGGAAAAAGCAAAAAATTTCAGAATTGCACGTTGCAATGTCGAGATATTACTGTTTGTGCATTTACAATATTCATTGATTTTTGCCATTGAAAAACGTCCAGAAATGTTTGAAGCTACTGACTGAATGAAAGGAGCTGGCATCTCACTCTCTTTGAATCTTCTTTATCATGCTAGGATTAGCAGGAAAAAGCAAAAAATTTCAGAATTGCACATTGCAATGCGGAGAAATTACTGTTTGTGCATTTACAATATTCATTGATTTTTGCCATTGAAAAACATCATGTTATTCATATACCAGAAATGTTTGAAGCTACTGACTGAATGAAAAGAGCTGGCATCTCACTCTCTTTGAATCTTCTTTATCATGCCGGGATTAGCAGGAAAAAGCAAAAAATTTCAGAATTGCACCTTGCAATGTGGAGATATTACTGTTTGTGCATTTACAATATTCATTGATTTTTGCCATTGAAAAATGTCCAGAAATGTTTGAAGCTACTGACTGAATGAAAGGAGCTGGCATCTCACTCTCTTTGAATCTTCTTTATCATGCTAGGATTAGCAGGAAAAAGCAAAAAATTTCAGAATTGCACCTTGCAATGCGGAGAAATTACTGTTTGTGCATTTACAATATTCATTGATTTTTGACATTGAAAACATGATGTTATTCATATACCAGAAATGTTTGAAGCTACTGACTGAATGAAAAGAGCTGGCATCTCACTCTCTTTGAATCTTCTTTATCATGCTAAGAGGAGCAGGAAAAAGCAAAAAATTTCAGAATTGCACCTTGCAATGTGGAGATATTACTGTTTGTGCATATACAATATTCATTGATTTTTGCCATTGAAAAACGTCCAGAAATGTTTGAAGCTACTGACTAAATGAAAGGAGCTGGCATCTCACTCTCTTTGAATCTTCTTTATCATGCTAGGATTAGCAGGAAAAAGCAAAAAATTTCAGAATTGCACCTTGCAATGCGGAGAAATTACTGTTTGTGCATTTACAATATTCATTGATTTTTGCCATTGAAAACATCGTTATTCATATACCAGAAATGTTTGAAGCTACTGACTGAATGAAAAGAGCTGGCATCTCACTCTCTTTGAATCTTCTTTATCATGTTAAGAGGAGCAGGAAAAAGCAAAAAATTTCAGAATTGCACCTTGCAATGTGGAGATATTACTGTTTGTGCATTTACAATATTCATTGATTTTTGCCATTGAAAAACGTCCAGAAATGTTTGAAGCTACTGACTGAATGAAAGGAGCTGGCATCTCACTCTCTTTGAATCTTCTTTATCATGCTAGGATTAGCAGGAAAAAGCAAAAAATTTCAGAATTGCACCTTGCAATGCGGAGAAATTACTGTTTGTGCATTTACAATATTCATTGATATTTGCCATTGAAAAACATCATGTTATTCATATACCAGAAATGTTTGAAGCTACTGACTGAATGAAAAGAGCTGGCATCTCACTCTCTTTGAATCTTCTTTATCATGCTAAGAGGAGCAGGAAAAAGCAAAAAATTTCAGAATTGCACGTTGCAATGTGGAGATATTACTGTTTGTGCATTTACAATATTCATTGATTTTTGCCATTGAAAAACGTCCAGAAATGTTTGAAGCTACTGACTGAATGAAAGGAGCTGGCATCTCACTCTCTTTGAATCTTCTTTATCATGCTAGGATTAGCAGGAAAAAGCAAAAAATTTCAGAATTGCACCTTGCAATGCGGAGAAATTACTGTTTGTGCATTTACAATATTCATTGATTTTTGCCATTGAAAAACATCATGTTATTCATATACCAGAAATGTTTGAAGCTACTGACTGAATGAAAAGAGCTGGCATCTCACTCTCTTTGAATCTTCTTTATCATGCCAGGATTAGCAGGAAAAAGCAAAAAATTTCAGAATTGCACCTTGCAATGTGGAGATATTACTGCTTGTGCATTTACAATATTCATTGATTTTTGCCATTGAAAAACGTCCAGAAATGTTTGAAGCTACTGACTGAATGAAAGGAGCTGGCATCTCACTCTCTTTGAATCTTCTTTATCATGATAGGATTAGCAGGAAAAAGCAAAAAATTTCAGAATTGCACCTTGCAATGCGGAGAAATTACTGTTTGTGCATTTACAATATTCATTGATTTTTGCCATTGAAAACATGATGTTATTCATATACCAGAAATGTTTGAAGCTACTAACTGAATGAAAAGAGCTGGCATCTCACTCTCTTTGAATCTTCTTTATCATGCTAAGAGGAGCAGGAAAAAGCAAAAAATTTCAGAATTGCACCTTGCAATGTGGAGATATTACTGTTTGTGCATATACAATATTCATTGATTTTTGCCATTGAAAAACGTCCAGAAATGTTTGAAGCTACTGACTGAATGAAAGGAGCTGGCATCTCACTCTCTTTGAATCTTCTTTATCATGCTAGGATTAGCAGGAAAAAGCAAAAAATTTCAGAATTGCACCTTGCAATGCGGAGAAATTACTGTTTGTGCATTTACAATATTCATTGATTTTTGCCATTGAAAACATCGTTATTCATATACCAGAAATGTTTGAAGCTACTGACTGAATGAAAAGAGCTGGCATCTCACTCTCTTTGAATCTTCTTTATCATGCTAAGAGGAGCAGGAAAAAGCAAAAAATTTCAGAATTGCACCTTGCAATGTGGAGATATTACTGTTTGTGCATTTACAATATTCATTGATTTTTGCCATTGAAAAACGTCCAGAAATGTTTGAAGCTACTGACTGAATGAAAGGAGCTGGCATCTCACTCTCTTTGAATCTTCTTTATCATGCTAGGATTAGCAGGAAAAAGCAAAAAATTTCAGAATTGCACCTTGCAATGCGGAGAAATTACTGTTTGTGCATTTACAATATTCATTGATTTTTGCCATTGAAAAACATCATGTTATTCATATACCAGAAATGTTTGAAGATACTGACTGAATGAAAAGAGCTGGCATCTCACTCTCTTTGAATCTTCTTTATCATGCCAGGATTAGCAGGAAAAAGCAAAAAAATTCAGAATTGCACCTTGCAATGTGGAGATATTACTGTTTGTGCATTTACAATATTCATTGATTTTTGCCATTGAAAAACGTCCAGAAATGTTTGAAGCTACTGACTGAATGAAAGGAGCTGGCATCTCACTCTCTTTGAATCTTCTTTATCATGCTAGGATTAGCAGGAAAAAGCAAAAAATTTCAGAATTGCACCTTGCAATGCGGAGAAATTACTGTTTGTGCATTTACAATATTCATTGATTTTTGCCATTGAAAAACATCATGTTATTCATATACCAGAAATGTTTGAAGCTACTGACTGAATGAAAAGAGCTGGCATCTCACTCTCTTTGAATCTTCTTTATCATGCTAAGAGGAGCAGGAAAAAGCAAAAAATTTCAGAATTGCACCTTGCAATGTGGAGATATTATTGTTTGTGCATTTACAATATTCATTGATTTTTGCCATTGAAAAACGTCCAGAAATGTTTGAAGCTACTGACTGAATGAAAGGAGCTGGCATCTCACTCTCTTTGAATCTTCTTTATCATGCTAGGATTAGCAGGAAAAAGCAAAAAATTTCAGAATTGCACCTTGCAATGCGGAGAAATTACTGTTTGTGCATTTACAATATTCATTGATTTTTGCCATTGAAAAACATCATGTTATTCATATACCAGAAATGTTTGAAGCTACTGACTGAATGAAAAGAGCTGGCATCTCACTCTCTTTGAATCTTCTTTATCATGCCAGGATTAGCAGGAAAAAGCAAAAAAATTCAGAATTGCACCTTGCAATGTGGAGATATTACTGTTTGTGCATTTACAATATTCATTGATTTTTGCCATTGAAAAACGTCCAGAAATGTTTGAAGCTACTGACTGAATGAAAGGAGCTGGCATCTCACTCTCTTTGAATCTTCTTTATCATGCTAGGATTAGCAGGAAAAAGCAAAAAATTTCAGAATTGCACCTTGCAATGCGGAGAAATTACTGTTTGTGCATTTACAATATTCATTGATTTTTGCCATTGAAAAACATCATGTTATTCATATACCAGAAATGTTTGAAGCTACTGACTGAATGAAAAGAGCTGGCATCTCACTCTCTTTGAATCTTCTTTATCATGCTAAGAGGAGCAGGAAAAAGCAAAAAATTTCAGAATTGCACGTTGCAATGTCGAGATATTACTGTTTGTGCATTTACAATATTCATTGATTTTTGCCATTGAAAAACGTCCAGAAATGTTTGAAGCTACTGACTGAATGAAAGGAGCTGGCATCTCACTCTCTTTGAATCTTCTTTATCATGCTAGGATTAGCAGGAAAAAGCAAAAAATTTCAGAATTGCACCTTGCAATGCGGAGAAATTACTGTTTGTGCATTTACAATATTCATTGATTTTTGCCATTGAAAAACATCATGTTATTCATATACCAGAAATGTTTGAAGCTACTGACTGAATGAAAAGAGCTGGCATCTCACTCTCTTTGAATCTTCTTTATCATGCCGGGATTAGCAGGAAAAAGCAAAAAATTTCAGAATTGCACCTTGCAATGTGGAGATATTACTGTTTGTGCATTTACAATATTCATTGATTTTTGCCATTGAAAAATGTCCAGAAATGTTTGAAGCTACTGACTGAATGAAAGGAGCTGGCATCTCACTCTCTTTGAATCTTCTTTATCATGCTAGGATTAGCAGGAAAAAGCAAAAAATTTCAGAATTGCACCTTGCAATGCGGAGAAATTACTGTTTGTGCATTTACAATATTCATTGATTTTTGACATTGAAAACATGATGTTATTCATATACCAGAAATGTTTGAAGCTACTGACTGAATGAAAAGAGCTGGCATCTCACTCTCTTTGAATCTTCTTTATCATGCTAAGAGGAGCAGGAAAAAGCAAAAAATTTCAGAATTGCACCTTGCAATGTGGAGATATTACTGTTTGTGCATATACAATATTCATTGATTTTTGCCATTGAAAAACGTCCAGAAATGTTTGAAGCTACTGACTAAATGAAAGGAGCTGGCATCTCACTCTCTTTGAATCTTCTTTATCATGCTAGGATTAGCAGGAAAAAGCAAAAAATTTCAGAATTGCACCTTGCAATGCGGAGAAATTACTGTTTGTGCATTTACAATATTCATTGATTTTTGCCATTGAAAACATCGTTATTCATATACCAGAAATGTTTGAAGCTACTGACTGAATGAAAAGAGCTGGCATCTCACTCTCTTTGAATCTTCTTTATCATGTTAAGAGGAGCAGGAAAAAGCAAAAAATTTCAGAATTGCACCTTGCAATGTGGAGATATTACTGTTTGTGCATTTACAATATTCATTGATTTTTGCCATTGAAAAACGTCCAGAAATGTTTGAAGCTACTGACTGAATGAAAGGAGCTGGCATCTCACTCTCTTTGAATCTTCTTTATCATGCTAGGATTAGCAGGAAAAAGCAAAAAATTTCAGAATTGCACCTTGCAATGCGGAGAAATTACTGTTTGTGCATTTACAATATTCATTGATATTTGCCATTGAAAAACATCATGTTATTCATATACCAGAAATGTTTGAAGCTACTGACTGAATGAAAAGAGCTGGCATCTCACTCTCTTTGAATCTTCTTTATCATGCTAAGAGGAGCAGGAAAAAGCAAAAAATTTCAGAATTGCACGTTGCAATGTGGAGATATTACTGTTTGTGCATTTACAATATTCATTGATTTTTGCCATTGAAAAACGTCCAGAAATGTTTGAAGCTACTGACTGAATGAAAGGAGCTGGCATCTCACTCTCTTTGAATCTTCTTTATCATGCTAGGATTAGCAGGAAAAAGCAAAAAATTTCAGAATTGCACCTTGCAATGCGGAGAAATTACTGTTTGTGCATTTACAATATTCATTGATTTTTGCCATTGAAAAACATCATGTTATTCATATACCAGAAATGTTTGAAGCTACTGACTGAATGAAAAGAGCTGGCATCTCACTCTCTTTGAATCTTCTTTATCATGCCAGGATTAGCAGGAAAAAGCAAAAAATTTCAGAATTGCACCTTGCAATGTGGAGATATTACTGCTTGTGCATTTACAATATTCATTGATTTTTGCCATTGAAAAACGTCCAGAAATGTTTGAAGCTACTGACTGAATGAAAGGAGCTGGCATCTCACTCTCTTTGAATCTTCTTTATCATGATAGGATTAGCAGGAAAAAGCAAAAAATTTCAGAATTGCACCTTGCAATGCGGAGAAATTACTGTTTGTGCATTTACAATATTCATTGATTTTTGCCATTGAAAAACGTCATGTTATTCATATACCAGAAATGTTTGAAGCTACTGACTGAATGAAAAGAGCTGGCATCTCACTCTCTTTGAATCTTCTTTATCATGCTAAGAGGAGCAGGAAAAAGCAAAAAATTTCAGAATTGCACCTTGCAATGTGGAGATATTACTGTTTGTGCATTTACAATATTCATTGATTTTTGCCATTGAAAAACGTCCAGAAATGTTTGAAGCTACTGACTGAATGAAAGGAGCTGGCATCTCACTCTCTTTGAATCTTCTTTATCATGCTAGGATTAGCAGGAAAAAGCAAAAAATTTCAGAATTGCACCTTGCAATGCGGAGAAATTACTGTTTGTGCATTTACAATATTCATTGATTTTTGCCATTGAAAAACATCATGTTATTCATATACCAGAAATGTTTGAAGCTACTGACTGAATGAAAAGAGCTGGCATCTCACTCTCTTTGAATCTTCTTTATCATGCTAAGAGGAGCAGGAAAAAGCAAAAAATTTCAGAATTGCACGTTGCAATGTGGAGATATTACTGTTTGTGCATTTACAATATTCATTGATTTTTGCCTTTGAAAAATGTCCAGAAATGTTTGAAGCTACTGACTGAATGAAAGGAGCTGGCATCTCACTCTCTTTGAATCTTCTTTATCATGCTAGGATTAGCAGGAAAAAGCAAAAAATTTCAGAATTGCACCTTGCAATGCGGAGAAATTACTGTTTGTGCATTTACAATATTCATTGATTTTTGCCATTGAAAAACATCATGTTATTCATATACCAGAAATGTTTGAAGCTACTGACTGAATGAAAAGAGCTGGCATCTAACTCTCTTTGAATCTTCTTTATCATGCCAGGATTAGCAGGAAAAAGCAAAAAATTTCAGAATTGCACCTTGCAATGTGGAGATATTACTGCTTGTGCATTTACAATATTCATTGATTTTTGCCATTGAAAAACGTCCAGAAATGTTTGAAGCTACTGACTGAATGAAAGGAGCTGGCATCTCACTCTCTTTGAATCTTCTTTATCATGCTAGGATTAGCAGGAAAAAGCAAAAAATTTCAGAATTGCACCTTGCAATGCGGAGAAATTACTGTTTGTGCATTTACAATATTCATTGATTTTTGCCATTGAAAAACATCATGTTATTCATATACCAGAGATGTTTGAAGCTACTGACTGAATGAAAAGAGCTGGCATCTCACTCTCTTTGAATCTTCTTTATCATGCTAAGAGGAGCAGGAAAAAGCAAAAAATTTCAGAATTGCACCTTGCAATGTGGAGATATTACTGTTTGTGCATTTACAATATTCATTTATTTTTGCCATTGAAAAACGTCCAGAAATGTTTGAAGCTACTGACTGAATGAAAGGAGCTGGCATCTCACTCTCTTTGAATCTTCTTTATCATGCTAGGATTAGCAGGAAAAAGCAAAAAATTTCAGAATTGCACCTTGCAATGCGGAGAAATTACTGTTTGTGCATTTACAATATTCATTGATTTTTGCCATTGAAAAACATCATGTTATTCATATACCAGAAATGTTTGAAGCTACTGACTGAATGAAAAGAGCTGGCATCTCACTCTCTTTGAATCTTCTTTATCATGCTAAGAGGAGCAGGAAAAAGCAAAAAAATTCAGAATTGCCCCTTGCAATGTGGAGATATTACTGTTTGTGCATTTACAATATTCATTGATTTTTGCCATTGAAAAACATCATGTTATTCATATACCAGAAATGTTTGAAGCTACTGACTGAATGAAAAGAGCTGGCATCTCACTCTCTTTGAATCTTCTTTATCATGCTAAGAGGAGCAGGAAAAAGCAAAAAATTTCAGAATTGCACGTTGCAATGTGGAGATATTACTGTTTGTGCATTTACAATATTCATTGATTTTTGCCATTGAAAAATGTCCAGAAATGTTTGAAGCTACTGACTGAATGAAAGGAGCTGACATCTCACTCTCTTTGAATCTTCTTTATCATGCTAGGATTAGCAGGAAAAAGCAAAAAATTTCAGAATTGCACCTTGCAATGCGGAGAAATTACTGTTTGTGCATTTACAATATTCATTGATTTTTGCCATTGAAAAACATCATGTTATTCATATACCAGAAATGTTTGAAGCTACTGACTGAATGAAAAGAGCTAGCATCTCACTCTCTTTGAATATTCTTTATCATGCCAGGATTAGCAGGAAAAAGCAAAAAATTTCAGAATTGCACGTTGCAATGTGGAGATATTACTGTTTGTGCATTTACAATATTCATTGTTTTTTGCCATTGAAAAACGTCCAGAAATGTTTGAAGCTACTGACTGAATGAAAGGAGCTGGCATCTCACTCTCTTTGAATCTTCTTTATCATGCTAGGATTAGCAGGAAAAAGCAAAAAATTTCAGAATTGCACCTTGCAATGCGGAGAAATTACTGTTTGTGCATTTACAATATTCATTGATTTTTGCCATTGAAAAACATCATGTTATTCATATACCAGAAATGTTTGAAGCTACTGACTGAATGAAAAGAGCTGGCATCTCACTCTCTTTGAATCTTCTTTATCATGCCAGGATTAGCAGGAAAAAGCAAAAAATTTCAGAATTGCACCTTGCAATGTGGAGATATTACTGTTTGTGCATTTACAATATTCATTGATTTTTGCCATTGAAAAACGTCCAGAAATGTTTGAAGCTACTGACTGAATGAAAGGAGCTGGCATCTCACTCTCTTTGAATCTTCTTTATCATGCTAGGATTAGCAGGAAAAAGCAAAAAATTTCAGAATTGCACCTTGCAATGCGGAGAAATTACTGTTTGTGCATTTACAATATTCATTGATTTTTGCCATTGAAAAACATGTTATTCATATACCAGAAATGTTTGAAGCTACTGACTGAATGAAAAGAGCTGGCATCTCACTCTCTTTGAATCTTCTTTATCATGCTAAGAGGAGCAGGAAAAAGCAAAAAATTTCAGAATTGCACCTTGCAATGTGGAGATATTACTGTTTGTGCATTTACAATATTCATTGATTTTTGCCATTGAAAAACGTCCAGAAATGTTTGAAGCTACTGACTGAATGAAAAGAGCTGGCATCTCACTCTCTTTGAATCTTCTTTATCATGCTAGGATTAGCAGGAAAAAGCAAAACATTTCAGAATTGCACCTTGCAATGCGGAGAAATTACTGTTTGTGCATTTACAATATTCATTGATTTTTGCCATTGAAAAACATGTTATTCATATACCAGAAATGTTTGAAGCTACTGACTGAATGAAAAGAGCTGGCATCTCACTCTCTTTGAATCTTCTTTATCATGCTAGGATTAGCAGGAAAAAGCAAAAAATTTCAGAATTGCACCTTGCAATGTGGAGATATTACTGTTTGTGCATTTACAATATTCATTGATTTTTGCCATTGAAAAACATCATGTTATTCATATACCAGAAATGTTTGAAGCTACTGACTGAATGAAAAGAGCTGGCATCTCACTCTCTTTGAATCTTCTTTATCATGCTAAGAGGAGCAGGAAAAAGCAAAAAATTTCAGAATTGCACGTTGCAATGTGGAGATATTACTGTTTGTGCATTTACAATATTCATTGATTTTTGCCATTGAAAAATGTCCAGAAATGTTTGAAGCTACTGACTGAATGAAAGGAGCTGACATCTCACTCTCTTTGAATCTTCTTTATCATGCTAGGATTAGCAGGAAAAAGCAAAAAATTTCAGAATTGCACCTTGCAATGCGGAGAAATTACTGTTTGTGCATTTACAATATTCATTGATTTTTGCCATTGAAAAACATCATGTTATTCATATACCAGAAATGTTTGAAGCTACTGACTGAATGAAAAGAGCTAGCATCTCACTCTCTTTGAATCTTCTTTATCATGCCAGGATTAGCAGGAAAAAGCAAAAAATTTCAGAATTGCACATTGCAATGTGGAGATATTACTGTTTGTGCATTTACAATATTCATTGTTTTTTGCCATTGAAAAACGTCCAGAAATGTTTGAAGCTACTGACTGAATGAAAGGAGCTGGCATCTCACTCTCTTTGAATCTTCTTTATCATGCTAGGATTAGCAGGAAAAAGCAAAAAATTTCAGAATTGCACCTTGCAATGCGGAGAAATTACTGTTTGTGCATTTACAATATTCATTGATTTTTGCCATTGAAAAACATCATGTTATTCATATACCAGAAATGTTTGAAGCTACTGACTGAATGAAAAGAGCTGGCATCTCACTCTCTTTGAATCTTCTTTATCATGCCAGGATTAGCAGGAAAAAGCAAAAAATTTCAGAATTGCACCTTGCAATGTGGAGATATTACTGTTTGTGCATTTACAATATTCATTGATTTTTGCCATTGAAAAACGTCCAGAAATGTTTGAAGCTACTGACTGAATGAAAGGAGCTGGCATCTCACTCTCTTTGAATCTTCTTTATCATGCTAGGATTAGCAGGAAAAAGCAAAAAATTTCAGAATTGCACCTTGCAATGCGGAGAAATTACTGTTTGTGCATTTACAATATTCATTGATTTTTGCCATTGAAAAACATGTTATTCATATACCAGAAATGTTTGAAGCTACTGACTGAATGAAAAGAGCTGGCATCTCACTCTCTTTGAATCTTCTTTATCATGCTAAGAGGAGCAGGAAAAAGCAAAAAATTTCAGAATTGCACCTTGCAATGTGGAGATATTACTGTTTGTGCATTTACAATATTCATTGATTTTTGCCATTGAAAAACGTCCAGAAATGTTTGAAGCTACTGACTGAATGAAAAGAGCTGGCATCTCACTCTCTTTGAATCTTCTTTATCATGCTAGGATTAGCAGGAAAAAGCAAAACATTTCAGAATTGCACCTTGCAATGCGGAGAAATTACTGTTTGTGCATTTACAATATTCATTGATTTTTGCCATTGAAAAACATGTTATTCATATACCAGAAATGTTTGAAGCTACTGACTGAATGAAAAGAGCTGGCATCTCACTCTCTTTGAATCTTCTTTATCATGCTAGGATTAGCAGGAAAAAGCAAAAAATTTCAGAATTGCACCTTGCAATGTGGAGATATTACTGTTTGTGCATTTACAATATTCATTGATTTTTGCCATTGAAAAACATCATGTTATTCATATACCAGAAATGTTTGAAGCTACTGACTGAATGAAAAGAGCTGGCATCTCACTCTCTTTGAATCTTCTTTATCATGCTAAGAGGAGCAGGAAAAAGCAAAAAATTTCAGAATTGCACGTTGCAATGTGGAGATATTACTGTTTGTGCATTTACAATATTCATTGATTTTTGCCATTGAAAAATGTCCAGAAATGTTTGAAGCTACTGACTGAATGAAAGGAGCTGGCATCTCAATCTCTTTGAATCTTCTTTATCATGCTAGGATTAGCAGGAAAAAGCAAAAAAAATTCAGAATTGCACCTTGCAATGCGGAGAAATTACTGTTTGTGCATTTACAATATTCATTGATTTTTGCCATTAAAAAACATCATGTTATTCATATACCAGAAATGTTTGAAGCTACTGACTGAATGAAAAGAGCTGGCATCTCACTCTCTTTGAATCTTCTTTATCATGCCAGGATTAGCAGGAAAAATCAAAAAATTTCAGAATTGCACGTTGCAATGTGGAGATATTACTGTTTGTGCATTTACAATATTCATTGATTTTTGCCATTGAAAAACGTCCAGAAATGTTTGAAGCTACTGACTGAATGAAAGGAGCTGGCATCTCACTCTCTTTGAATCTTCTTTATCATGCTAGGATTAGCAGGAAAAAGCAAAAAATTTCAGAATTGCACCTTGCAATGCGGAGAAATTACTGTTTGTGCATTTACAATATTCATTGATTTTTGCCATTGAAAAACATCATGTTATTCATATACCAGAAATGTTTGAAGATACTGACTGAATGAAATGAGCTGGCATCTCACTCTCTGTGAATCTTCTTTATCATGCTAAGAGGAGCAGGAAAAAGCAAAAAATTTCAGAATTGCACGTTGCAATGTGGAGATATTACTGTTTGTGCATTTACAATATTCATTGATTTTTGCCATTGAAAAACGTCCAGAAATGTTTGAAGCTACTGACTGAATGAAAGGAGCTGGCATCTCACTCTCTTTGAATCTTCTTTATCATGCTAGGATTAGCAGGAAAAAGCAAAAAATTTCAGAATTGCACCTTGCAATGCGGAGAAATTACTGTTTGTGCATTTACAATATTCATTGATTTTTGCCATTGAAAAACGTCATGTTATTCATATACCAGAAATGTTTGAAGCTACTGACTGAATGAAAAGAGCTGGCATCTCACTCTCTTTGAATCTTCTTTATCATGCTAAGAGGAGCAGGAAAAAGCAAAAAATTTCAGAATTGCACCTTGCAATGTGGAGATATTACTGTTTGTGCATTTACAATATTCATTGATTTTTGCCATTGAAAAACGTCCAGAAATGTTTAAAGCTACTGACTGAATGAAAGGAGCTGGCATCTCACTCTCTTTGAATCTTCTTTATCATGCTAGGATTAGCAGGAAAAAGCAAAAAAATTCAGAATTGCACCTTGCAATGCGGAGAAATTACTGTTTGTGCATTTACAATATTCATTGATTTTTGCCATTGAAAAACATCATGTTATTCATATACCAGAGATGTTTGAAGCTACTGACTGAATGAAAAGAGCTGGCATCTCACTCTCTTTGAATCTTCTTTATCATGCTAAGAGGAGCAGGAAAAAGCAAAAAATTTCAGAATTGCACCTTGCAATGTGGAGATATTATTGTTTGTGCATTTACAATATTCATTTATTTTTGCCATTGAAAAACGTCCAGAAATGTTTGAAGCTACTGACTGAATGAAAGGAGCTGGCATCTCACTCTCTTTGAATCTTCTTTATCATGCTAGGATTAGCAGGAAAAAGCAAAAAATTTCAGAATTGCACCTTGCAATGCGGAGAAATTACTGTTTGTGCATTTACAATATTCATTGATTTTTGCCATTGAAAAACATCATGTTATTCATATACCAGAAATGTTTGAAGCTACTGACTGAATGAAAAGAGCTGGCATCTCACTCTCTTTGAATCTTCTTTATCATGCTAAGAGGAGCAGGAAAAAGCAAAAAAATTCTGAATTGCACCTTGCAATGTGGAGATATTACTGTTTGTGCATTTACAATATTCATTGATTTTTGCCATTGAAAAACGTCCAGAAATGTTTGAAGCTACTGACTGAATGAAAGGAGCTGGCATCTCACTCTCTTTGAATCTTCTTTATCATGCTAGGATTAGCAGGAAAAAGCAAAAAATTTCAGAATTGCACCTTGCAATGCGGAGAAATTACTGTTTGTGCATTTACAATATTCATTGATTTTTGCCATTGAAAAACATCATGTTATTCATATACCAGAAATGTTTGAAGCTACTGACTGAATGAAAAGAGCTGGCATCTCACTCTCTTTGAATCTTCTTTATCATGCTAAGAGGAGCAGGAAAAAGCAAAAAATTTCAGAATTGCACGTTGCAATGTGGAGATATTACTGTTTGTGCATTTACAATATTCATTGATTTTTGCCATTGAAAAACGTCCAGAAATGTTTGAAGCTACTGACTGAATGAAAAGAGCTGGCATCTCACTCTCTTTGAATCTTCTTTATCATGCTAGGATTAGCAGGAAAAAGCAAAACATTTCAGAATTGCACCTTGCAATGCGGAGAAATTACTGTTTGTGCATTTACAATATTCATTGATTTTTGCCATTGAAAAACATGTTATTCATATACCAGAAATGTTTGAAGCTACTGACTGAATGAAAAGAGCTGGCATCTCACTCTCTTTGAATCTTCTTTATCATGCTAGGATTAGCAGGAAAAAGCAAAAAATTTCAGAATTGCACCTTGCAATGTGGAGATATTACTGTTTGTGCATTTACAATATTCATTGATTTTTGCCATTGAAAAACATCATGTTATTCATATACCAGAAATGTTTGAAGCTACTGACTGAATGAAAAGAGCTGGCATCTCACTCTCTTTGAATCTTCTTTATCATGCTAAGAGGAGCAGGAAAAAGCAAAAAATTTCAGAATTGCACGTTGCAATGTGGAGATATTACTGTTTGTGCATTTACAATATTCATTGATTTTTGCCATTGAAAAATGTCCAGAAATGTTTGAAGCTACTGACTGAATGAAAGGAGCTGGCATCTCAATCTCTTTGAATCTTCTTTATCATGCTAGGATTAGCAGGAAAAAGCAAAAAATTTCAGAATTGCACCTTGCAATGCGGAGAAATTACTGTTTGTGCATTTACAATGTTCATTGATTTTTGCCATTAAAAAACATCATGTTATTCATATACCAGAAATGTTTGAAGCTACTGACTGAATGAAAAGAGCTGGCATCTCACTCTCTTTGAATCTTCTTTATCATGCCAGGATTAGCAGGAAAAAGCAAAAAAATTCAGAATTGC
This sequence comes from Phyllobates terribilis, assembly GCF_046119375.1. Lineage (NCBI taxonomy): Eukaryota > Metazoa > Chordata > Amphibia > Anura > Dendrobatidae > Phyllobates > Phyllobates terribilis. The sequence goes on along the minus strand of NW_027362970.1, from coordinate 2,940,119 downwards.
ACGTTGCAATGTGGAGATATTACTGTTTGTGCATTTACAATATTCATTGATTTTTGCCATTGAAAAACGTCCAGAAATGTTTGAAGCTACTGACTGAATGAAAGGAGCTGGCATCTCACTCTCTTTGAATCTTCTTTATCATGCTAGGATTAGCAGGAAAAAGCAAAAAATTTCAGAATTGCACCTTGCAATGCGGAGAAATTACTGTTTGTGCATTTACAATATTCATTGATTTTTGCCATTGAAAAACATCATGTTATTCATATACCAGAAATGTTTGAAGATACTGACTGAATGAAAAGAGCTGGCATCTCACTCTCTGTGAATCTTCTTTATCATGCTAAGAGGAGCAGGAAAAAGCAAAAAATTTCAGAATTGCACGTTGCAATGTGGAGATATTACTGTTTGTGCATTTACAATATTCATTGATTTTTGCCATTGAAAAACGTCCAGAAATGTTTGAAGCTACTGACTGAATGAAAGGAGCTGGCATCTCACTCTCTTTGAATCTTCTTTATCATGCTAGGATTAGCAGGAAAAAGCAAAAAATTTCAGAATTGCACCTTGCAATGCGGAGAAATTACTGTTTGTGCATTTACAATATTCATTGATTTTTGCCATTGAAAAACGTCATGTTATTCATATACCAGAAATGTTTGAAGCTACTGACTGAATGAAAAGAGCTGGCATCTCACTCTCTTTGAATCTTCTTTATCATGCTAAGAGGAGCAGGAAAAAGCAAAAAATTTCAGAATTGCACCTTGCAATGTGGAGATATTACTGTTTGTGCATTTACAATATTCATTGATTTTTGCCATTGAAAAACGTCCAGAAATGTTTGAAGCTACTGACTGAATGAAAGGAGCTGGCATCTCACTCTCTTTGAATCTTCTTTATCATGCTAGGATTAGCAGGAAAAAGCAAAAAAATTCAGAATTGCACCTTGCAATGCGGAGAAATTACTGTTTGTGCATTTACAATATTCATTGATTTTTGCCATTGAAAAACATCATGTTATTCATATACCAGAGATGTTTGAAGCTACTGACTGAATGAAAAGAGCTGGCATCTCACTCTCTTTGAATCTTCTTTATCATGCTAAGAGGAGTAGGAAAAAGCAAAAAATTTCAGAATTGCACCTTGCAATGTGGAGATATTACTGTTTGTGCATTTACAATATTCATTGATTTTTGCCAGTGAAAAACGTCCAGAAATGTTTGAAGCTACTGACTGAATGAAAGGAGCTGGCATCTCACTCTCTTTGAATCTTTTTTATCATGCTAGGATTAGCAGGAAAAAGCAAAAAATTTCAGAATTGCACCTTGCAATGTGGAGATATTACTGTTTGTGCATTTACAATATTCATTGATTTTTGCCATTGAAAAACATCATGTTATTCATATACCAGAAATGTTTGAAGCTACTGACTGAATGAAAAGAGCTGGCATCTCACTCTCTTTGAATCTTCTTTATCATGCTAAGAGGAGCAGGAAAAAGCAAAACATTTCAGAATTGCACGTTGCAATGTGGAGATATTACTGTTTGTGCATTTACAATATTCATTGATTTTTGCCATTGAAAAATGTCCAGAAATGTTTGAAGCTACTGACTGAATGAAAGGAGCTGGCATCTCACTCTCTTTGAATCTTCTTTATCATGCTAGGATTAGCAGGAAAAAGCAAAAAATTTCAGAATTGCACCTTGCAATGCGGAGAAATTACTGTTTGTGCATTTACAATATTCATTGATTTTTGCCATTAAAAAACATCATGTTATTCATATACCAGAAATGTTTGAAGCTACTGACTGAATGAAAAGAGCTGGCATCTCACTCTCTTTGAATCTTCTTTATCATGCTAAGAGGAGCAGGAAAAAGCAAAAAATTTCAGAATTGCACGTTGCAATGTGGAGATATTACTGTTTGTGCATTTACAATATTCATTGATTTTTGCCATTGAAAAACGTCCAGAAATGTTTGAAGCTACTGACTGAATGAAAGGAGCTGGCATCTCACTCTCTTTGAATCTTCTTTATCATGCTAGGATTAGCAGGAAAAAGCAAAAAATTTCAGAATTGCACCTTGCAATGCGGAGAAATTACTGTTTGTGCATTTACAATATTCATTGATTTTTGCAATTGAAAAACATCATGTTATTCATATACCAGAAATGTTTGAAGCTACTGACTGAATGAAAAGAGCTGGCATCTCACTCTCTTTGAATCTTCTTTATCATGCCAGGATTAGCAGGAAAAAGCAAAAAATTTCAGAATTGCACCTTGCAATGCGGAGAAATTACTGTTTGTGCATTTACAATATTCATTGATTTTTGCCATTGAAAAACATCATGTTATTCATATACCAGAAATGTTTGAAGCTACTGACTGAATGAAAAGAGCTGGCATCTCACTCTCTTTGAATCTTCTTTATCATGCCAGGATTAGCAGGAAAAAGCAAAAAATTTCAGAATTGCACCTTGCAATGCGGAGAAATTACTGTTTGTGCATTTACAATATTCATTGATTTTTGCCATTGAAAAACATGTTATTCATATACCAGAAATGTTTGAAGCTACTGACTGAATGAAAAGAGCTGGCATCTCACTCTCTTTGAATCTTCTTTATCATGCTAAGAGGAGCAGGAAAAAGCAAAAAATTTCAGAATTGCACCTTGCAATGTGGAGATATTACTGTTTGTGCATTTACAATATTCATTGATTTTTGCCATTGAAAAACGTCCAGAAATGTTTGAAGCTACTGACTGAATGAAAAGAGCTGGCATCTCACTCTCTTTGAATCTTCTTTATCATGCTAGGATTAGCAGGAAAAAGCAAAAAATTTCAGAATTGCACCTTGCAATGCGGAGAAATTACTGTTTGTGCATTTACAATATTCATTGATTTTTGCCATTGAAAAACATGTTATTCATATACCAGAAATGTTTGAAGCTACTGACTGAATGAAAAGAGCTGGCATCTCACTCTCTTTGAATCTTCTTTATCATGCTAAGAGGAGCAGGAAAAAGCAAAAAATTTCAGAATTGCACGTTGCAATGTGGAGATATTACTGTTTGTGCATTTACAATATTCATTGATTTTTGCCATTGAAAAATGTCCAGAAATGTTTGAAGCTACTGACTGAATGAAAGGAGCTGGCATCTCACTCTCTTTGAATCTTCTTTATCATGCTAGGATTAGCAGGAAAAAGCAAAAAATTTCAGAATTGCACCTTGCAATGCGGAGAAATTACTGTTTGTGCATTTACAATATTCATTGATTTTTGCCATTGAAAAACATCATGTTATTCATATACCAGAAATGTTTGAAGCTACTGACTGAATGAAAAGAGCTGGCATCTCACTCTCTTTGAATCTTCTTTATCATGCTAAGAGGAGCAGGAAAAAGCAAAAAATTTCAGAATTGCACCTTGCAATGTGGAGATATTACTGTTTGTGCATTTACAATATTCATTGATTTTTGCCATTGAAAAACATCCAGAAATGTTTGAAGCTACTGACTGAATGAAAGGAGCTGGCATCTCACTCTCTTTGAATCTTCTTTATCATGCTAGGATTAGCAGGAAAAAGCAAAAAATTTCAGAATTGCACCTTGCAATGCGGAGAAATTACTGTTTGTGCATTTACAATATTCATTGATTTTTGCCATTGAAAAACATCATGTTATTCATATACCAGAAATGTTTGAAGCTACTGACTGAATGAAAAGAGCTGGCATCTCACTCTCTTTGAATCTTCTTTATCATGCCAGGATTAGCAGGAAAAAGCAAAAAATTTCAGAATTGCACCTTGCAATGTGGAGATATTACTGCTTGTGCATTTACAATATTCATTGATTTTTGCCATTGAAAAACGTCCAGAAATGTTTGAAGCTACTGACTGAATGAAAGGAGCTGGCATCTCACTCTCTTTGAATCTTCTTTATCATGATAGGATTAGCAGGAAAAAGCAAAAAATTTCAGAATTGCACCTTGCAATGCGGAGAAATTACTGTTTGTGCATTTACAATATTCATTGATTTTTGCCATTGAAAAACGTCATGTTATTCATATACCAGAAATGTTTGAAGCTACTGACTGAATGAAAAGAGCTGGCATCTCACTCTCTTTGAATCTTCTTTATCATGCTAAGAGGAGCAGGAAAAAGCAAAAAATTTCAGAATTGCACCTTGCAATGTGGAGATATTACTGTTTGTGCATTTACAATATTCATTGATTTTTGCCATTGAAAAACGTCCAGAAATGTTTGAAGCTACTGACTGAATGAAAGGAGCTGGCATCTCACTCTCTTTGAATCTTCTTTATCATGCTAGGATTAGCAGGAAAAAGCAAAAAATTTCAGAATTGCACCTTGCAATGCGGAGAAATTACTGTTTGTGCATTTACAATATTCATTGATTTTTGCCATTGAAAAACATCATGTTATTCATATACCAGAAATGTTTGAAGCTACTGACTGAATGAAAAGAGCTGGCATCTCACTCTCTTTGAATCTTCTTTATCATGCTAAGAGGAGCAGGAAAAAGCAAAAAATTTCAGAATTGCACGTTGCAATGTGGAGATATTACTGTTTGTGCATTTACAATATTCATTGATTTTTGCCATTGAAAAATGTCCAGAAATGTTTGAAGCTACTGACTGAATGAAAGGAGCTGGCATCTCACTCTCTTTGAATCTTCTTTATCATGCTAGGATTAGCAGGAAAAAGCAAAAAATTTCAGAATTGCACCTTGCAATGCGGAGAAATTACTGTTTGTGCATTTACAATATTCATTGATTTTTGCCATTGAAAAACATCATGTTATTCATATACCAGAAATGTTTGAAGCTACTGACTGAATGAAAAGAGCTGGCATCTAACTCTCTTTGAATCTTCTTTATCATGCCAGGATTAGCAGGAAAAAGCAAAAAATTTCAGAATTGCACCTTGCAATGTGGAGATATTACTGCTTGTGCATTTACAATATTCATTGATTTTTGCCATTGAAAAACGTCCAGAAATGTTTGAAGCTACTGACTGAATGAAAGGAGCTGGCATCTCACTCTCTTTGAATCTTCTTTATCATGCTAGGATTAGCAGGAAAAAGCAAAAAATTTCAGAATTGCACCTTGCAATGCGGAGAAATTACTGTTTGTGCATTTACAATATTCATTGATTTTTGCCATTGAAAAACATCATGTTATTCATATACCAGAGATGTTTGAAGCTACTGACTGAATGAAAAGAGCTGGCATCTCACTCTCTTTGAATCTTCTTTATCATGCTAAGAGGAGCAGGAAAAAGCAAAAAATTTCAGAATTGCACCTTGCAATGTGGAGATATTACTGTTTGTGCATTTACAATATTCATTTATTTTTGCCATTGAAAAACGTCCAGAAATGTTTGAAGCTACTGACTGAATGAAAGGAGCTGGCATCTCACTCTCTTTGAATCTTCTTTATCATGCTAGGATTAGCAGGAAAAAGCAAAAAATTTCAGAATTGCACCTTGCAATGCGGAGAAATTACTGTTTGTGCATTTACAATATTCATTGATTTTTGCCATTGAAAAACATCATGTTATTCATATACCAGAAATGTTTGAAGCTACTGACTGAATGAAAAGAGCTGGCATCTCACTCTCTTTGAATCTTCTTTATCATGCTAAGAGGAGCAGGAAAAAGCAAAAAAATTCAGAATTGCCCCTTGCAATGTGCAGATATTACTGTTTGTGCATTTACAATATTCATTGATTTTTGCCATTGAAAAACATCATGTTATTCATATACCAGAAATGTTTGAAGCTACTGACTGAATGAAAAGAGCTGGCATCTCACTCTCTTTGAATCTTCTTTATCATGCTAAGAGGAGCAGGAAAAAGCAAAAAATTTCAGAATTGCACGTTGCAATGTGGAGATATTACTGTTTGTGCATTTACAATATTCATTGATTTTTGCCATTGAAAAATGTCCAGAAATGTTTGAAGCTACTGACTGAATGAAAGGAGCTGACATCTCACTCTCTTTGAATCTTCTTTATCATGCTAGGATTAGCAGGAAAAAGCAAAAAATTTCAGAATTGCACCTTGCAATGCGGAGAAATTACTGTTTGTGCATTTACAATATTCATTGATTTTTGCCATTGAAAAACATCATGTTATTCATATACCAGAAATGTTTGAAGCTACTGACTGAATGAAAAGAGCTAGCATCTCACTCTCTTTGAATCTTCTTTATCATGCCAGGATTAGCAGGAAAAAGCAAAAAATTTCAGAATTGCACGTTGCAATGTGGAGATATTACTGTTTGTGCATTTACAATATTCATTGTTTTTTGCCATTGAAAAACGTCCAGAAATGTTTGAAGCTACTGAATGAATGAAAGGAGCTGGCATCTCACTCTCTTTGAATCTTCTTTATCATGCTAGGATTAGCAGGAAAAAGCAAAAAATTTCAGAATTGCACCTTGCAATGCGGAGAAATTACTGTTTGTGCATTTACAATATTCATTGATTTTTGCCATTGAAAAACATCATGTTATTCATATACCAGAAATGTTTGAAGCTACTGACTGAATGAAAAGAGCTGGCATCTCACTCTCTTTGAATCTTCTTTATCATGCCAGGATTAGCAGGAAAAAGCAAAAAATTTCAGAATTGCACCTTGCAATGTGGAGATATTACTGTTTGTGCATTTACAATATTCATTGATTTTTGCCATTGAAAAACGTCCAGAAATGTTTGAAGCTACTGACTGAATGAAAGGAGCTGGCATCTCACTCTCTTTGAATCTTCTTTATCATGCTAGGATTAGCAGGAAAAAGCAAAAAAATTCAGAATTGCACCTTGCAATGCGGAGAAATTACTGTTTGTGCATTTACAATATTCATTGATTTTTGCCATTGAAAAACATGTTATTCATATACCAGAAATGTTTGAAGCTACTGACTGAATGAAAAGAGCTGGCATCTCACTCTCTTTGAATCTTCTTTATCATGCTAAGAGGAGCAGGAAAAAGCAAAAAATTTCAGAATTGCACCTTGCAATGTGGAGATATTACTGTTTGTGCATTTACAATATTCATTGATTTTTGCCATTGAAAAACGTCCAGAAATGTTTGAAGCTACTGACTGAATGAAAAGAGCTGGCATCTCACTCTCTTTGAATCTTCTTTATCATGCTAGGATTAGCAGGAAAAAGCAAAACATTTCAGAATTGCACCTTGCAATGCGGAGAAATTACTGTTTGTGCATTTACAATATTCATTGATTTTTGCCATTGAAAAACATGTTATTCATATACCAGAAATGTTTGAAGCTACTGACTGAATGAAAAGAGCTGGCATCTCACTCTCTTTGAATCTTCTTTATCATGCTAGGATTAGCAGGAAAAAGCAAAAAATTTCAGAATTGCACCTTGCAATGTGGAGATATTACTGTTTGTGCATTTACAATATTCATTGATTTTTGCCATTGAAAAACATCATGTTATTCATATACCAGAAATGTTTGAAGCTACTGACTGAATGAAAAGAGCTGGCATCTCACTCTCTTTGAATCTTCTTTATCATGCTAAGAGGAGCAGGAAAAAGCAAAAAATTTCAGAATTGCACGTTGCAATGTGGAGATATTACTGTTTGTGCATTTACAATATTCATTGATTTTTGCCATTGAAAAATGTCCAGAAATGTTTGAAGCTACTGACTGAATGAAAGGAGCTGGCATCTCAATCTCTTTGAATCTTCTTTATCATGCTAGGATTAGCAGGAAAAAGCAAAAAATTTCAGAATTGCACCTTGCAATGCGGAGAAATTACTGTTTGTGCATTTACAATATTCATTGATTTTTGCCATTAAAAAACATCATGTTATTCATATACCAGAAATGTTTGAAGCTACTGACTGAATGAAAAGAGCTGGCATCTCACTCTCTTTGAATCTTCTTTATCATGCCAGGATTAGCAGGAAAAAGCAAAAAATTTCAGAATTGCACGTTGCAATGTGGAGATATTACTGTTTGTGCATTTACAATATTCATTGATTTTTGCCATTGAAAAACGTCCAGAAATGTTTGAAGCTACTGACTGAATGAAAGGAGCTGGCATCTCACTCTCTTTGAATCTTCTTTATCATGCTAGGATTAGCAGGAAAAAGCAAAAAATTTCAGAATTGCACCTTGCAATGCGGAGAAATTACTGTTTGTGCATTTACAATATTCATTGATTTTTGCCATTGAAAAACATCATGTTATTCATATACCAGAAATGTTTGAAGATACTGACTGAATGAAAAGAGCTGGCATCTCACTCTCTTTGAATCTTCTTTATCATGCTAAGAGGAGCAGGAAAAAGCAAAAAATTTCAGAATTGCACGTTGCAATGTGGAGATATTACTGTTTGTGCATTTACAATATTCATTGATTTTTGCCATTGAAAAACGTCCAGAAATGTTTGAAGCTACTGACTGAATGAAAGGAGCTGGCATCTCACTCTCTTTGAATCTTCTTTATCATGCTAGGATTAGCAGGAAAAAGCAAAAAATTTCAGAATTGCACCTTGCAATGCGGAGAAATTACTGTTTGTGCATTTACAATATTCATTGATTTTTGCCATTGAAAAACGTCATGTTATTCATATACCAGAAATGTTTGAAGCTACTGACTGAATGAAAAGAGCTGGCATCTCACTCTCTTTGAATCTTCTTTATCATGCTAAGAGGAGCAGGAAAAAGCAAAAAATTTCAGAATTGCACCTTGCAATGTGGAGATATTACTGTTTGTGCATTTACAATATTCATTGATTTTTGCCATTGAAAAACGTCCAGAAATGTTTGAAGCTACTGACTGAATGAAAGGAGCTGGCATCTCACTCTCTTTGAATCTTCTTTATCATGCTAGGATTAGCAGGAAAAAGCAAAAAAATTCAGAATTGCACCTTGCAATGCGGAGAAATTACTGTTTGTGCATTTACAATATTCATTGATTTTTGCCATTGAAAAACATCATGTTATTCATATACCAGAGATGTTTGAAGCTACTGACTGAATGAAAAGAGCTGGCATCTCACTCTCTTTGAATCTTCTTTATCATGCTAAGAGGAGCAGGAAAAAGCAAAAAAATTTCAGAATTGCACCTTGCAATGTGGAGATATTACTGTTTGTGCATTTACAATATTCATTGATTTTTGCCATTGAAAAACGTCCAGAAATGTTTGAAGCTACTGACTGAATGAAAAGAGCTGGCATCTCACTCTCTTTGAATCTTCTTTATCATGCTAGGATTAGCAGGAAAAAGCAAAAAATTTCAGAATTGCACCTTGCAATGCGGAGAAATTACTGTTTGTGCATTTACAATATTCATTGATTTTTGCCATTGAAAAACATGTTATTCATATACCAGAAATGTTTGAAGCTACTGACTGAATGAAAAGAGCTGGCATCTCACTCTCTTTGAATCTTCTTTATCATGCTAAGAGGAGCAGGAAAAAGCAAAAAATTTCAGAATTGCACGTTGCAATGTGGAGATATTACTGTTTGTGCATTTACAATATTCATTGATTTTTGCCATTGAAAAACGTCCAGAAATGTTTGAAGCTACTGACTGAATGAAAGGAGCTGGCATCCCACTCTCTTTGAATCTTCTTTATCATGCTAGGATTAGCAGGAAAAAGCAAAAAATTTCAGAATTGCACCTTGCAATGCGGAGAAATTACTGTTTGTGCATTTACAATATTCATTGATTTTTGCCATTGAAAAACATCATGTTATTCATATACCAGAAATGTTTGAAGCTACTGACTGAATGAAAAGAGCTGGCATCTCACTCTCTTTGAATCTTCTTTATCATGCTAAGAGGAGCAGGAAAAAGCAAAAAATTTCAGAATTGCACCTTGCAATGTGGAGATATTACTGTTTGTGCATTTACAATATTCATTGATTTTTGCCATTGAAAAACATCCAGAAATGTTTGAAGCTACTGACTGAATGAAAGGAGCTGGCATCTCACTCTCTTTGAATCTTCTTTATCATGCTAGGATTAGCAGGAAAAAGCAAAAAATTTCAGAATTGCACCTTGCAATGCGGAGAAATTACTGTTTGTGCATTTACAATATTCATTGATTTTTGCCATTGAAAAACATCATGTTATTCATATACCAGAAATGTTTGAAGCTACTGACTGAATGAAAAGAGCTGGCATCTCACTCTCTTTGAATCTTCTTTATCATGCCAGGATTAGCAGGAAAAAGCAAAAAATTTCAGAATTGCACCTTGCAATGTGGAGATATTACTGCTTGTGCATTTACAATATTCATTGATTTTTGCCATTGAAAAACGTCCAGAAATGTTTGAAGCTACTGACTGAATGAAAGGAGCTGGCATCTCACTCTCTTTGAATCTTCTTTATCATGATAGGATTAGCAGGAAAAAGCAAAAAATTTCAGAATTGCACCTTGCAATGCGGAGAAATTACTGTTTGTGCATTTACAATATTCATTGATTTTTGCCATTGAAAAACGTCATGTTATTCATATACCAGAAATGTTTGAAGCTACTGACTGAATGAAAAGAGCTGGCATCTCACTCTCTTTGAATCTTCTTTATCATGCTAAGAGGAGCAGGAAAAAGCAAAAAATTTCAGAATTGCACCTTGCAATGTGGAGATATTACTGTTTGTGCATTTACAATATTCATTGATTTTTGCCATTGAAAAACGTCCAGAAATGTTTGAAGCTACTGACTGAATGAAAGGAGCTGGCATCTCACTCTCTTTGAATCTTCTTTATCATGCTAGGATTAGCAGGAAAAAGCAAAAAATTTCAGAATTGCACCTTGCAATGCGGAGAAATTACTGTTTGTGCATTTACAATATTCATTGATTTTTGCCATTGAAAAACATCATGTTATTCATATACCAGAAATGTTTGAAGCTACTGACTGAATGAAAAGAGCTGGCATCTCACTCTCTTTGAATCTTCTTTATCATGCTAAGAGGAGCAGGAAAAAGCAAAAAATTTCAGAATTGCACGTTGCAATGTGGAGATATTACTGTTTGTGCATTTACAATATTCATTGATTTTTGCCATTGAAAAATGTCCAGAAATGTTTGAAGCTACTGACTGAATGAAAGGAGCTGGCATCTCACTCTCTTTGAATCTTCTTTATCATGCTAGGATTAGCAGGAAAAAGCAAAAAATTTCAGAATTGCACCTTGCAATGCGGAGAAATTACTGTTTGTGCATTTACAATATTCATTGATTTTTGCCATTGAAAAACATCATGTTATTCATATACCAGAAATGTTTGAAGCTACTGACTGAATGAAAAGAGCTGGCATCTAACTCTCTTTGAATCTTCTTTATCATGCCAGGATTAGCAGGAAAAAGCAAAAAATTTCAGAATTGCACCTTGCAATGTGGAGATATTACTGCTTGTGCATTTACAATATTCATTGATTTTTGCCATTGAAAAACGTCCAGAAATGTTTGAAGCTACTGACTGAATGAAAGGAGCTGGCATCTCACTCTCTTTGAATCTTCTTTATCATGCTAGGATTAGCAGGAAAAAGCAAAAAATTTCAGAATTGCACCTTGCAATGCGGAGAAATTACTGTTTGTGCATTTACAATATTCATTGATTTTTGCCATTGAAAAACATCATGTTATTCATATACCAGAGATGTTTGAAGCTACTGACTGAATGAAAAGAGCTGGCATCTCACTCTCTTTGAATCTTCTTTATCATGCTAAGAGGAGCAGGAAAAAGCAAAAAATTTCAGAATTGCACCTTGCAATGTGGAGATATTACTGTTTGTGCATTTACAATATTCATTTATTTTTGCCATTGAAAAACGTCCAGAAATGTTTGAAGCTACTGACTGAATGAAAGGAGCTGGCATCTCACTCTCTTTGAATCTTCTTTATCATGCTAGGATTAGCAGGAAAAAGCAAAAAATTTCAGAATTGCACCTTGCAATGCGGAGAAATTACTGTTTGTGCATTTACAATATTCATTGATTTTTGCCATTGAAAAACATCATGTTATTCATATACCAGAAATGTTTGAAGCTACTGACTGAATGAAAAGAGCTGGCATCTCACTCTCTTTGAATCTTCTTTATCATGCTAAGAGGAGCAGGAAAAAGCAAAAAAATTCAGAATTGCCCCTTGCAATGTGCAGATATTACTGTTTGTGCATTTACAATATTCATTGATTTTTGCCATTGAAAAACATCATGTTATTCATATACCAGAAATGTTTGAAGCTACTGACTGAATGAAAAGAGCTGGCATCTCACTCTCTTTGAATCTTCTTTATCATGCTAAGAGGAGCAGGAAAAAGCAAAAAATTTCAGAATTGCACGTTGCAATGTGGAGATATTACTGTTTGTGCATTTACAATATTCATTGATTTTTGCCATTGAAAAATGTCCAGAAATGTTTGAAGCTACTGACTGAATGAAAGGAGCTGACATCTCACTCTCTTTGAATCTTCTTTATCATGCTAGGATTAGCAGGAAAAAGCAAAAAATTTCAGAATTGCACCTTGCAATGCGGAGAAATTACTGTTTGTGCATTTACAATATTCATTGATTTTTGCCATTGAAAAACATCATGTTATTCATATACCAGAAATGTTTGAAGCTACTGACTGAATGAAAAGAGCTAGCATCTCACTCTCTTTGAATCTTCTTTATCATGCCAGGATTAGCAGGAAAAAGCAAAAAATTTCAGAATTGCACGTTGCAATGTGGAGATATTACTGTTTGTGCATTTACAATATTCATTGTTTTTTGCCATTGAAAAACGTCCAGAAATGTTTGAAGCTACTGAATGAATGAAAGGAGCTGGCATCTCACTCTCTTTGAATCTTCTTTATCATGCTAGGATTAGCAGGAAAAAGCAAAAAATTTCAGAATTGCACCTTGCAATGCGGAGAAATTACTGTTTGTGCATTTACAATATTCATTGATTTTTGCCATTGAAAAACATCATGTTATTCATATACCAGAAATGTTTGAAGCTACTGACTGAATGAAAAGAGCTGGCATCTCACTCTCTTTGAATCTTCTTTATCATGCCAGGATTAGCAGGAAAAAGCAAAAAATTTCAGAATTGCACCTTGCAATGTGGAGATATTACTGTTTGTGCATTTACAATATTCATTGATTTTTGCCATTGAAAAACGTCCAGAAATGTTTGAAGCTACTGACTGAATGAAAGGAGCTGGCATCTCACTCTCTTTGAATCTTCTTTATCATGCTAGGATTAGCAGGAAAAAGCAAAAAAATTCAGAATTGCACCTTGCAATGCGGAGAAATTACTGTTTGTGCATTTACAATATTCATTGATTTTTGCCATTGAAAAACATGTTATTCATATACCAGAAATGTTTGAAGCTACTGACTGAATGAAAAGAGCTGGCATCTCACTCTCTTTGAATCTTCTTTATCATGCTAAGAGGAGCAGGAAAAAGCAAAAAATTTCAGAATTGCACCTTGCAATGTGGAGATATTACTGTTTGTGCATTTACAATATTCATTGATTTTTGCCATTGAAAAACGTCCAGAAATGTTTGAAGCTACTGACTGAATGAAAAGAGCTGGCATCTCACTCTCTTTGAATCTTCTTTATCATGCTAGGATTAGCAGGAAAAAGCAAAACATTTCAGAATTGCACCTTGCAATGCGGAGAAATTACTGTTTGTGCATTTACAATATTCATTGATTTTTGCCATTGAAAAACATGTTATTCATATACCAGAAATGTTTGAAGCTACTGACTGAATGAAAAGAGCTGGCATCTCACTCTCTTTGAATCTTCTTTATCATGCTAGGATTAGCAGGAAAAAGCAAAAAATTTCAGAATTGCACCTTGCAATGTGGAGATATTACTGTTTGTGCATTTACAATATTCATTGATTTTTGCCATTGAAAAACATCATGTTATTCATATACCAGAAATGTTTGAAGCTACTGACTGAATGAAAAGAGCTGGCATCTCACTCTCTTTGAATCTTCTTTATCATGCTAAGAGGAGCAGGAAAAAGCAAAAAATTTCAGAATTGCACGTTGCAATGTGGAGATATTACTGTTTGTGCATTTACAATATTCATTGATTTTTGCCATTGAAAAATGTCCAGAAATGTTTGAAGCTACTGACTGAATGAAAGGAGCTGGCATCTCAATCTCTTTGAATCTTCTTTATCATGCTAGGATTAGCAGGAAAAAGCAAAAAATTTCAGAATTGCACCTTGCAATGCGGAGAAATTACTGTTTGTGCATTTACAATATTCATTGATTTTTGCCATTAAAAAACATCATGTTATTCATATACCAGAAATGTTTGAAGCTACTGACTGAATGAAAAGAGCTGGCATCTCACTCTCTTTGAATCTTCTTTATCATGCCAGGATTAGCAGGAAAAAGCAAAAAATTTCAGAATTGCACGTTGCAATGTGGAGATATTACTGTTTGTGCATTTACAATATTCATTGATTTTTGCCATTGAAAAACGTCCAGAAATGTTTGAAGCTACTGACTGAATGAAAGGAGCTGGCATCTCACTCTCTTTGAATCTTCTTTATCATGCTAGGATTAGCAGGAAAAAGCAAAAAATTTCAGAATTGCACCTTGCAATGCGGAGAAATTACTGTTTGTGCATTTACAATATTCATTGATTTTTGCCATTGAAAAACATCATGTTATTCATATACCAGAAATGTTTGAAGATACTGACTGAATGAAAAGAGCTGGCATCTCACTCTCTTTGAATCTTCTTTATCATGCTAAGAGGAGCAGGAAAAAGCAAAAAATTTCAGAATTGCACGTTGCAATGTGGAGATATTACTGTTTGTGCATTTACAATATTCATTGATTTTTGCCATTGAAAAACGTCCAGAAATGTTTGAAGCTACTGACTGAATGAAAGGAGCTGGCATCTCACTCTCTTTGAATCTTCTTTATCATGCTAGGATTAGCAGGAAAAAGCAAAAAATTTCAGAATTGCACCTTGCAATGCGGAGAAATTACTGTTTGTGCATTTACAATATTCATTGATTTTTGCCATTGAAAAACGTCATGTTATTCATATACCAGAAATGTTTGAAGCTACTGACTGAATGAAAAGAGCTGGCATCTCACTCTCTTTGAATCTTCTTTATCATGCTAAGAGGAGCAGGAAAAAGCAAAAAATTTCAGAATTGCACCTTGCAATGTGGAGATATTACTGTTTGTGCATTTACAATATTCATTGATTTTTGCCATTGAAAAACGTCCAGAAATGTTTGAAGCTACTGACTGAATGAAAGGAGCTGGCATCTCACTCTCTTTGAATCTTCTTTATCATGCTAGGATTAGCAGGAAAAAGCAAAAAAATTCAGAATTGCACCTTGCAATGCGGAGAAATTACTGTTTGTGCATTTACAATATTCATTGATTTTTGCCATTGAAAAACATCATGTTATTCATATACCAGAGATGTTTGAAGCTACTGACTGAATGAAAAGAGCTGGCATCTCACTCTCTTTGAATCTTCTTTATCATGCTAAGAGGAGCAGGAAAAAGCAAAAAAATTTCAGAATTGCACCTTGCAATGTGGAGATATTATTGTTTGTGCATTTACAATATTCATTTATTTTTGCCATTGAAAAACGTCCAGAAATGTTTGAAGTTACTGACTGAATGAAAGGAGCTGGCATCTCACTCTCTTTGAATCTTCTTTATCATGCTAGGATTAGCAGGAAAAAGCAAAAAATTTCAGAATTGCACCTTGCAATGCGGAGAAATTACTGTTTGTGCATTTACAATATTCATTGATTTTTGCCATTGAAAAACATCATGTTATTCATATACCAGAAATGTTTGAAGCTACTGACTGAATGAAAAGAGCTGGCATCTCACTCTCTTTGAATCTTCTTTATCATGCTAAGAGGAGCAGGAAAAAGCAAAAAAATTCTGAATTGCACCTTGCAATGTGGAGATATTACTGTTTGTGCATTTACAATATTCATTGATTTTTGCCATTGAAAAACGTCCAGAAATGTTTGAAGCTACTGACTGAATGAAAGGAGCTGGCATCTCACTCTCTTTGAATCTTCTTTATCATGCTAGGATTAGCAGGAAAAAGCAAAAAATTTCAGAATTGCACCTTGCAATGCGGAGAAATTACTGTTTGTGCATTTACAATATTCATTGATTTTTGCCATTGAAAAACATCATGTTATTCATATACCAGAAATGTTTGAAGCTACTGACTGAATGAAAAGAGCTGGCATCTCACTCTCTTTGAATCTTCTTTATCATGCTAAGAGGAGCAGGAAAAAGCAAAAAATTTCAGAATTGCACGTTGCAATGTGGAGATATTACTGTTTGTGCATTTACAATATTCATTGATTTTTGCCATTGAAAAATGTCCAGAAATGTTTGAAGCTACTGACTGAATGAAAGGAGCTGACATCTCACTCTCTTTGAATCTTCTTTATCATGCTAGGATTAGCAGGAAAAAGCAAAAAATTTCAGAATTGCACCTTGCAATGCGGAGAAATTACTGTTTGTGCATTTACAATATTCATTGATTTTTGCCATTGAAAAACATCATGTTATTCATATACCAGAAATGTTTGAAGCTACTGACTGAATGAAAAGAGCTGGCATCTCACTCTCTTTGAATCTTCTTTATCATGCCAGGATTAGCAGGAAAAAGCAAAAAATTTCAGAATTGCACCTTGCAATGTGGAGATATTACTGTTTGTGCATTTACAATATTCATTGATTTTTGCCATTGAAAAACGTCCAGAAATGTTTGAAGCTACTGACTGAATGAAAGGAGCTGGCATCTCACTCTCTTTGAATCTTCTTTATCATGCTAGGATTAGCAGGAAAAAGCAAAAAATTTCAGAATTGCACCTTGCAATGCGGAGAAATTACTGTTTGTGCATTTACAATATTCATTGATTTTTGCCATTGAAAAACATGTTATTCATATACCAGAAATGTTTGAAGCTACTGACTGAATGAAAAGAGCTGGCATCTCACTCTCTTTGAATCTTCTTTATCATGCTAAGAGGAGCAGGAAAAAGCAAAAAATTTCAGAATTGCACCTTGCAATGTGGAGATATTACTGTTTGTGCATTTACAATATTCATTGATTTTTGCCATTGAAAAACGTCCAGAAATGTTTGAAGCTACTGACTGAATGAAAAGAGCTGGCATCTCACTCTCTTTGAATCTTCTTTATCATGCTAGGATTAGCAGGAAAAAGCAAAAAATTTCAGAATTGCACCTTGCAATGCGGAGAAATTACTGTTTGTGCATTTACAATATTCATTGATTTTTGCCATTGAAAAACATGTTATTCATATACCAGAAATGTTTGAAGCTACTGACTGAATGAAAAGAGCTGGCATCTCACTCTCTTTGAATCTTCTTTATCATGCTAAGAGGAGCAGGAAAAAGCAAAAAATTTCAGAATTGCACGTTGCAATGTGGAGATATTACTGTTTGTGCATTTACAATATTCATTGATTTTTGCCATTGAAAAATGTCCAGAAATGTTTGAAGCTACTGACTGAATGAAAGGAGCTGGCATCTCACTCTCTTTGAATCTTCTTTATCATGCTAGGATTAGCAGGAAAAAGCAAAAAATTTCAGAATTGCACCTTGCAATGCGGAGAAATTACTGTTTGTGCATTTACAATATTCATTGATTTTTGCCATTAAAAAACATCATGTTATTCATATACCAGAAATGTTTGAAGCTACTGACTGAATGAAAAGAGCTGGCATCTCACTCTCTTTGAATCTTCTTTATCATGCCAGGATTAGCAGGAAAAAGCAAAAAATTTCAGAATTGCACGTTGCAATGTGGAGATATTACTGTTTGTGCATTTACAATATTCATTGATTTTTGCCATTGAAAAACGTCCAGAAATGTTTGAAGCTACTGACTGAATGAAAGGAGCTGGCATCCCACTCTCTTTGAATCTTCTTTATCATGCTAGGATTAGCAGGAAAAAGCAAAAAATTTCAGAATTGCACCTTGCAATGCGGAGAAATTACTGTTTGTGCATTTACAATATTCATTGATTTTTGCCATTGAAAAACATCATGTTATTCATATACCAGAAATGTTTGAAGCTACTGACTGAATGAAAAGAGCTGGCATCTCACTCTCTTTGAATCTTCTTTATCATGCTAAGAGGAGCAGGAAAAAGCAAAAAATTTCAGAATTGCACCTTGCAATGTGGAGATATTACTGTTTGTGCATTTACAATATTCATTGATTTTTGCCATTGAAAAACGTCCAGAAATGTTTGAAGCTACTGACTGAATGAAAGGAGCTGGCATCTCACTCTCTTTGAATCTTCTTTATCATGCTAGGATTAGCAGGAAAAAGCAAAAAATTTCAGAATTGCACCTTGCAATGCGGAGAAATTACTGTTTGTGCATTTACAATATTCATTGATTTTTGCCATTGAAAAACATCATGTTATTCATATACTAGAAATGTTTGAAGCTACTGACTGAATGAAAAGAGCTGGCATCTCACTCTCTTTGAATCTTCTTTATCATGCTAAGAGGAGTAGGAAAAAGCAAAAAATTTCAGAATTGCACCTTGCAATGTGGAGATATTACTGTTTGTGCATTTACAATATTCATTGATTTTTGCCAGTGAAAAACGTCCAGAAATGTTTGAAGCTACTGACTGAATGAAAGGAGCTGGCATCTCACTCTCTTTGAATCTTTTTTATCATGCTAGGATTAGCAGGAAAAAGCAAAAAATTTCAGAATTGCACCTTGCAATGTGGAGATATTACTGTTTGTGCATTTACAATATTCATTGATTTTTGCCATTGAAAAACATCATGTTATTCATATACCAGAAATGTTTGAAGCTACTGACTGAATGAAAAGAGCTGGCATCTCACTCTCTTTGAATCTTCTTTATCATGCTAAGAGGAGCAGGAAAAAGCAAAACATTTCAGAATTGCACGTTGCAATGTGGAGATATTACTGTTTGTGCATTTACAATATTCATTGATTTTTGCCATTGAAAAATGTCCAGAAATGTTTGAAGCTACTGACTGAATGAAAGGAGCTGGCATCTCACTCTCTTTGAATCTTCTTTATCATGCTAGGATTAGCAGGAAAAAGCAAAAAATTTCAGAATTGCACCTTGCAATGCGGAGAAATTACTGTTTGTGCATTTACAATATTCATTGATTTTTGCCATTAAAAAACATCATGTTATTCATATACCAGAAATGTTTGAAGCTACTGACTGAATGAAAAGAGCTGGCATCTCACTCTCTTTGAATCTTCTTTATCATGCTAAGAGGAGCAGGAAAAAGCAAAAAATTTCAGAATTGCACCTTGCAATGTGGAGATATTACTGTTTGTGCATTTACAATATTCATTGATTTTTGCCATTGAAAAACGTCCAGAAATGTTTGAAGCTGCTGACTGAATGAAAGGAGCTGGCATCTCACTCTCTTTGAATCTTCTTTATCATGCTAGGATTAGCAGGAAAAAGCAAAAAATTTCAGAATTGCACCTTGCAATGCGGAGAAATTACTGTTTGTGCATTTACAATATTCATTGATTTTTGCCATTGAAAAACATCATGTTATTCATATACCAGAAATGTTTGAAGCTACTGACTGAATGAAAAGAGCTGGCATCTCACTCTCTTTGAATCTTCTTTATCATGCTAAGAGGAGCAGGAAAAAGCAAAAAATTTCAGAATTGCACCTTGCAATGTGGAGATATTACTGTTTGTGCATTTACAATATTCAATGATTTTTGCCATTGAAAAATGTCCAGAAATGTTTGAAGCTACTGACTGAATGAAAGGAGCTGGCATCTCACTCTCTTTGAATCTTCTTTATCATGCTAGGATTAGCAGGAAAAAGCAAAAAATTTCAGAATTGTACCTTGCAATGCGGAGAAATTACTGTTTGTGCATTTACAATATTCATTGATTTTTGCCATTGAAAAACATCATGTTATTCATATACCAGAAATGTTTGAAGCTACTGACTGAATGAAAAGAGCTGGCATCTCACTCTCTTTGAATCTTCTTTATCATGCCAGGATTAGCAGGAAAAAGCAAAAAATTTCAGAATTGCACCTTGCAATGTGGAGATATTACTGTTTGTGCATTTACAATATTCATTGATTTTTGCCATTGAAAAATGTCAAGAAATGTTTGAAGCTACTGACTGAATGAAAGGAGCTGGCATCTCACTCTCTTTGAATCTTCTTTATCATGCTAGGATTAGCAGGAAAAAGCAAAAAATTTCAGAATTGCACCTTGCAATGCGGAGAAATTACTGTTTGTGCATTTACAATATTCATTGATTTTTGCCATTGAAAAACGTCATGTTATTCATATACCAGAAATGTTTGAAGCTACTGACTGAATGAAAAGAGCTGGCATCTCACTCTCTTTGAATCTTCTTTATCATGCTAAGAGGAGCAGGAAAAAGCAAAAAATTTCAGAATTGCACCTTGCAATGTGGAGATATTACTGTTTGTGCATTTACAATATTCATTGATTTTTGCCATTGAAAAACGTCCAGAAATGTTTGAAGCTACTGACTGAATGAAAGGAGCTGGCATCTCACTCTCTTTGAATCTTCTTTATCATGCTAGGATTAGCAGGAAAAAGCAAAAAATTTCAGAATTGCACCTTGCAATGCGGAGAAATTACTGTTTGTGCATTTACAATATTCATTGATTTTTGCCATTGAAAAACATCATGTTATTCATATACCAGAGACGTTTGAAGCTACTGACTGAATGAAAAGAGCTGGCATCTCACTCTCTTTGAATCTTCTTTATCATGCTAAGAGGAGCAGGAAAAAGCAAAAAATTTCAGAATTGCACCTTGCAATGTGGAGATATTACTGTTTGTGCATTTACAATATTCATTTATTTTTGCCATTGAAAAACGTCCAGAAATGTTTGAAGCTACTGACTGAATGAAAGGAGCTGGCATCTCACTCTCTTTGAATCTTCTTTATCATGCTAGGATTAGCAGGAAAAAGCAAAAAATTTCAGAATTGCACCTTGCAATGCGGAGAAATTACTGTTTGTGCATTTACAATATTCATTGATTTTTGCCATTGAAAAACATCATGTTATTCATATACCAGAAATGTTTGAAGCTACTGACTGAATGAAAAGAGCTGGCATCTCACTCTCTTTGAATCTTCTTTATCATGCTAAGAGAAGCAGGAAAAAGCAAAAAAATTTCAGAATTGCACCTTGCAATGTGGAGATATTACTGTTTGTGCATTTACAATATTCATTGATTTTTGCCATTGAAAAACGTCCAGAAATGTTTGAAGCTACTGACTGAATGAAAGGAGCTGGCATCTCACTCTCTTTGAATCTTCTTTATCATGCTAGGATTAGCAGGAAAAAGCAAAAAATTTCAGAATTGCACCTTGCAATGCGGAGAAATTACTGTTTGTGCATTTACAATATTCATTGATTTTTGCCATTGAAAAACATCATGTTATTCATATACCAGAAATGTTTGAAGCTACTGACTGAATGAAAAGAGCTGGCATCTCACTCTCTTTGAATCTTCTTTATCATGCTAAGAGGAGCAGGAGAAAGCAAAAAATTTCAGAATTGCACCTTGCAATGTGGAGATATTACTGTTTGTGCATTTACAATTTTCATTGATTTTTGCCATTGAAAAATGTCCAGAAATGTTTGAAGCTACTGACTGAATGAAAGGAGCTGACATCTCACTCTCTTTGAATCTTCTTTATCATGCTAGGATTAGCAGGAAAAAGCAAAAAATTTCAGAATTGCACCTTGCAATGCGGAGAAATTACTGTTTGTGCATTTACAATATTCATTGATTTTTGCCATTGAAAAACATCATGTTATTCATATACCAGAAATGTTTGAAGCTACTGACTGAATGAAAAGAGCTGGCATCTCACTCTCTTTGAATCTTCTTTATCATGCTAAGAGGAGCAGGAAAAAGCAAAAAATTTCAGAATTGCACCTTGCAATGTGGAGATATTACTGTTTGTGCATTTACAATATTCAATGATTTTTGCCATTGAAAAATGTCCAGAAATGTTTGAAGCTACTGACTGAATGAAAGGAGCTGGCATCTCACTCTCTTTGAATCTTCTTTATCATGCTAGGATTAGCAGGAAAAAGCAAAAAATTTCAGAATTGCACCTTGCAATGCGGAGAAATTACTGTTTGTGCATTTACAATATTCATTGATTTTTGCCATTGAAAAACATCATGTTATTCATATACCAGAAATGTTTGAAGCTACTGACTGAATGAAAAGAGCTGGCATCTCACTCTCTTTGAATCTTCTTTATCATGCCAGGATTAGCAGGAAAAAGCAAAAAATTTCAGAATTGCACCTTGCAATGTGGAGATATTACTGTTTGTGCATTTACAATATTCATTGATTTTTGCCATTGAAAAACGTCCAGAAATGTTTGAAGCTACTGACTGAATGAAAGGAGCTGGCATCTCACTCTCTTTGAATCTTCTTTATCATGCTAGGATTAGCAGGAAAAAGCAAAAAATTTCAGAATTGCACCTTGCAATGCGGAGAAATTACTGTTTGTGCATTTACAATATTCATTGATTTTTGCCATTGAAAAACGTCATGTTATTCATATACCAGAAATGTTTGAAGCTACTGACTGAATGAAAAGAGCTGGCATCTCACTCTCTTTGAATCTTCTTTATCATGCTAAGAGGAGCAGGAAAAAGCAAAAAATTTCAGAATTGCACCTTGCAATGTGGAGATATTACTGTTTGTGCATTTACAATATTCATTGATTTTTGCCATTGAAAAACGTCCAGAAATGTTTGAAGCTACTGACTGAATGAAAGGAGCTGGCATCTCACTCTCTTTGAATCTTCTTTATCATGCTAGGATTAGCAGGAAAAAGCAAAAAATTTCAGAATTGCACCTTGCAATGCGGAGAAATTACTGTTTGTGCATTTACAATATTCATTGATTTTTGCCATTGAAAAACATCATGTTATTCATATACCAGAGACGTTTGAAGCTACTGACTGAATGAAAAGAGCTGGCATCTCACTCTCTTTGAATCTTCTTTATCATGCTAAGAGGAGCAGGAAAAAGCAAAAAATTTCAGAATTGCACCTTGCAATGTGGAGATATTACTGTTTGTGCATTTACAATATTCATTTATTTTTGCCATTGAAAAACGTCCAGAAATGTTTGAAGCTACTGACTGAATGAAAGGAGCTGGCATCTCACTCTCTTTGAATCTTCTTTATCATGCTAGGATTAGCAGGAAAAAGCAAAAAATTTCAGAATTGCACCTTGCAATGCAAAGAAATTACTGTTTGTGCATTTACAATATTCATTGATTTTTGCCATTGAAAAACATCATGTTATTCATATACCAGAAATGTTTGAAGCTACTGACTGAATGAAAAGAGCTGGCATCTCACTCTCTTTGAATCTTCTTTATCATGCTAAGAGAAGCAGGAAAAAGCAAAAAAATTTCAGAATTGCACCTTGCAATGTGGAGATATTACTGTTTGTGCATTTACAATATTCATTGATTTTTGCCATTGAAAAACGTCCAGAAATGTTTGAAGCTACTAACTGAATGAAAGGAGCTGGCATCTCACTCTCTTTGAATCTTCTTTATCATGCTAGGATTAGCAGGAAAAAGCAAAAAATTTCAGAATTGCACCTTGCAATGCGGAGAAATTACTGTTTGTGCATTTACAATATTCATTGATTTTTGCCATTGAAAAACATCATGTTATTCATATACCAGAAATGTTTGAAGCTACTGACTGAATGAAAAGAGCTGGCATCTCACTCTCTTTGAATCTTCTTTATCATGCTAAGAAGAGCAGGAGAAAGCAAAAAATTTCAGAATTGCACCTTGCAATGTGGAGATATTACTGTTTGTGCATTTACAATATTCATTGATTTTTGCCATTGAAAAATGTCCAGAAATGTTTGAAGCTACTGACTGAATGAAAGGAGCTGGCATCTCACTTTCTTGGAATCTTCTTTATCATGCTAGGATTAGCAGGAAAAAGCAAAAAATTTCAGAATTGCACCTTGCAATGCGGAGAAATTACTGTTTGTGCATTTACAATATTCATTGATTTTTGCCATTAAAAAACATCATGTTATTCATATACCAGAAATGTTTGAAGCTACTGACTGAATGAAAAGAGCTGGCATCTCACTCTCTTTGAATCTTCTTTATCATGCTAAGAGGAGCAGGAAAAAGCAAAAAATTTCAGAATTGCACCTTGCAATGTGGAGATATTACTGTTTGTGCATTTACAATATTCATTGATTTTTGCCATTGAAAAACGTCCAGAAATGTTTGAAGCTACTGACTGAATGAAAGGAGCTGGCATCTCACTCTCTTTGAATCTTCTTTATCATGCTAGGATTAGCAGGAAAAAGCAAAAAATTTCAGAATTGCACCTTGCAATGCGGAGAAATTACTGTTTGTGCATTTACAATATTCATTGATTTTTGCCATTGAAAAACATCATGTTATTCATATGCCAGAAATGTTTGAAGCTACTGACTGAATGAAAAGAGCTGGCATCTCACTCTCTTTGAATCTTCTTTATCATGCTAAGAGGAGCAGGAAAAGGCAAAAAATTTCAGAATTGCACCTTGCAATGTGGAGATATTACTGTTTGTGCATTTACAATATTCAATGATTTTTGCCATTGAAAAATGTCCAGAAATGTTTGAAGCTACTGACTGAATGAAAGGAGCTGGCATCTCACTCTCTTTGAATCTTCTTTATCATGCTAGGATTAGCAGGAAAAAGCAAAAAATTTCAGAATTGCACCTTGCAATGCGGAGAAATTACTGTTTGTGCATTTACAATATTCATTGATTTTTGCCATTGAAAAACATCATGTTATTCATATACCAGAAATGTTTGAAGCTACTGACTGAATGAAAAGAACTGGCATCTCACTCTCTTTGAATCTTCTTTATCATGCCAGGATTGGCAGGAAAAAGCAAAAAATTTCAGAATTGCACCTTGCAATGTGGAGATATTACTGTTTGTGCATTTACAATATTCATTGATTTTTGCCATTGAAAAACGTCCAGAAATGTTTGAAGCTACTGACTGAATGAAAGGAGCTGGCATCTCACTCTCTTTGAATCTTCTTTATCATGCTAGGATTAGCAGGAAAAAGCAAAAAATTTCAGAATTGCACCTTGCAATGCGGAGAAATTACTGTTTGTGCATTTACAATATTCATTGATTTTTGCCATTGAAAAACGTCATGTTATTCATATACCACAAATGTTTGAAGCTACTGACTGAATGAAAAGAGCTGGCATCTCACTCTCTTTGAATCTTCTTTATCATGCTAAGAGGAGCAGGAAAAAGCAAAAAATTTCAGAATTGCACCTTGCAATGTGGAGATATTACTGTTTGTGCATTTACAATATTCATTGATTTTTGCCATTGAAAAACGTCCAGAAATGTTTGAAGCTACTGACTGAATGAAAGGAGCTGGCATCTCACTCTCTTTGAATCTTCTTTATCATGCTAGGATTAGCAGGAAAAAGCAAAAAATTTCAGAATTGCACCTTGCAATGCGGAGAAATTACTGTTTGTGCATTTACAATATTCATTGATTTTTGCCATTGAAAAACATCATGTTATTCATATACCAGAGACGTTTGAAGCTACTGACTGAATGAAAAGAGCTGGCATCTCACTCTCTTTGAATCTTCTTTATCATGCTAAGAGGAGCAGGAAAAAGCAAAAAATTTCAGAATTGCACCTTGCAATGTGGAGATATTACTGTTTGTGCATTTACAATATTCATTTATTTTTGCCATTGAAAAACGTCCAGAAATGTTTGAAGCTACTGACTGAATGAAAGGAGCTGGCATCTCACTCTCTTTGAATCTTCTTTATCATGCTAGGATTAGCAGGAAAAAGCAAAAAATTTCAGAATTGCACCTTGCAATGCGGAGAAATTACTGTTTGTGCATTTACAATATTCATTGATTTTTGCCATTGAAAAACATCATGTTATTCATATACCAGAAATGTTTGAAGCTACTGACTGAATGAAAAGAGCTGGCATCTCACTCTCTTTGAATCTTCTTTATCATGCTAAGAGAAGCAGGAAAAAGCAAAAAAATTTCAGAATTGCACCTTGCAATGTGCAGATATTACTGTTTGTGCATTTACAATATTCATTGATTTTTGCCATTGAAAAACGTCCAGAAATGTTTGAAGCTACTGACTGAATGAAAGGAGCTGGCATCTCACTCTCTTTGAATCTTCTTTATCATGCTAGGATTAGCAGGAAAAAGCAAAAAATTTCAGAATTGCACCTTGCAATGCGGAGAAATTACTGTTTGTGCATTTACAATATTCATTGATTTTTGCCATTGAAAAACATCATGTTATTCATATACCAGAAATGTTTGAAGCTACTGACTGAATGAAAAGAGCTGGCATCTCACTCTCTTTGAATCTTCTTTATCATGCTAAGAGGAGCAGGAGAAAGCAAAAAATTTCAGAATTGCACCTTGCAATGTGGAGATATTACTGTTTGTGCATTTACAATATTCATTGATTTTTGCCATTGAAAAATGTCCAGAAATGTTTGAAGCTACTGACTGAATGAAAGGAGCTGACATCTCACTCTCTTTGAATCTTCTTTATCATGCTAGGATTAGCAGGAAAAAGCAAAAAATTTCAGAATTGCACCTTGCAATGCGGAGAAATTACTGTTTGTGCATTTACAATATTCATTGATTTTTGCCATTGAAAAACATCATGTTATTCATATACCAGAAATGTTTGAAGCTACTGACTGAATGAAAAGAGCTGGCATCTCACTCTCTTTGAATCTTCTTTATCATGCTAAGAGGAGCAGGAAAAAGCAAAAAATTTCAGAATTGCACCTTGCAATGTGGAGATATTACTGTTTGTGCATTTACAATATTCAATGATTTTTGCCATTGAAAAATGTCCAGAAATGTTTGAAGCTACTGACTGAATGAAAGGAGCTGGCATCTCACTCTCTTTGAATCTTCTTTATCATGCTAGGATTAGCAGGAAAAAGCAAAAAATTTCAGAATTGCACCTTGCAATGCGGAGAAATTACTGTTTGTGCATTTACAATATTCATTGATTTTTGCCATTGAAAAACATCATGTTATTCATATACCAGAAATGTTTGAAGCTACTGACTGAATGAAAAGAGCTGGCATCTCACTCTCTTTGAATCTTCTTTATCATGCCAGGATTAGCAGGAAAAAGCAAAAAATTTCAGAATTGCACCTTGCAATGTGGAGATATTACTGTTTGTGCATTTACAATATTCATTGATTTTTGCCATTGAAAAACGTGCAGAAATGTTTGAAGCTACTGACTGAATGAAAGGAGCTGGCATCTCACTCTCTTTGAATCTTCTTTATCATGCTAGGATTAGCAGGAAAAAGCAAAAAATTTCAGAATTGCACCTTGCAATGCGGAGAAATTACTGTTTGTGCATTTACAATATTCATTGATTTTTGCCATTGAAAAACGACATGTTATTCATATACCAGAAATGTTTGAAGCTACTGACTGAATGAAAAGAGCTGGCATCTCACTCTCTTTGAATCTTCTTTATCATGCTAAGAGGAGCAGGAAAAAGCAAAAAATTTCAGAATTGCACCTTGCAATGTGGAGATATTACTGTTTGTGCATTTACAATATTCATTGATTTTTGCCATTGAAAAACGTCCAGAAATGTTTGAAGCTACTGACTGAATGAAAGGAGCTGGCATCTCACTCTCTTTGAATCTTCTTTATCATGCTAGGATTAGCAGGAAAAAGCAAAAAATTTCAGAATTGCACCTTGCAATGCGGAGAAATTACTGTTTGTGCATTTACAATATTCATTGATTTTTGCCATTGAAAAACATCATGTTATTCATATACCAGAGACGTTTGAAGCTACTGACTGAATGAAAAGAGCTGGCATCTCACTCTCTTTGAATCTTCTTTATCATGCTAAGAGGAGCAGGAAAAAGCAAAAAATTTCAGAATTGCACCTTGCAATGTGGAGATATTACTGTTTGTGCATTTACAATATTCATTTATTTTTGCCATTGAAAAACGTCCAGAAATGTTTGAAGCTACTGACTGAATGAAAGGAGCTGGCATCTCACTCTCTTTGAATCTTCTTTATCATGCTAGGATTAGCAGGAAAAAGCAAAAAATTTCAGAATTGCACCTTGCAATGCGGAGAAATTACTGTTTGTGCATTTACAATATTCATTGATTTTTGCCATTGAAAAACATCATGTTATTCATATACCAGAAATGTTTGAAGCTACTGACTGAATGAAAAGAGCTGGCATCTCACTCTCTTTGAATCTTCTTTATCATGCTAAGAGAAGCAGGAAAAAGCAAAAAAATTTCAGAATTGCACCTTGCAATGTGGAGATATTACTGTTTGTGCATTTACAATATTCATTGATTTTTGCCATTGAAAAACGTCCAGAAATGTTTGAAGCTACTGACTGAATGAAAGGAGCTGGCATCTCACTCTCTTTGAATCTTCTTTATCATGCTAGGATTAGCAGGAAAAAGCAAAAAATTTCAGAATTGCACCTTGCAATGCGGAGAAATTACTGTTTGTGCATTTACAATATTCATTGATTTTTGCCATTGAAAAACATCATGTTATTCATATACCAGAAATGTTTGAAGCTACTGACTGAATGAAAAGAGCTGGCATCTCACTCTCTTTGAATCTTCTTTATCATGCTAAGAAGAGCAGGAGAAAGCAAAAAATTTCAGAATTGCACCTTGCAATGTGGAGATATTACTGTTTGTGCATTTACAATATTCATTGATTTTTGCCATTGAAAAATGTCCAGAAATGTTTGAAGCTACTGACTGAATGAAAGGAGCTGACATCTCACTCTCTTTGAATCTTCTTTATCATGCTAGGATTAGCAGGAAAAAGCAAAAAATTTCAGAATTGCACCTTGCAATGCGGAGAAATTACTGTTTGTGCATTTACAATATTCATTGATTTTTGCCATTGAAAAACATCATGTTATTCATATACCAGAAATGTTTGAAGCTACTGACTGAATGAAAAGAGCTGGCATCTCACTCTCTTTGAATCTTCTTTATCATGCCAGGATTAGCAGGAAAAAGCAAAAAATTTCAGAATTGCACGTTGCAATGTGGAGATATTACTGTTTGTGCATTTACAATATTCATTGATTTTTGCCATTGAAAAACGTCCAGAAATGTTTGAAGCTACTGACTGAATGAAAGGAGCTGGCATCTCACTCTCTTTGAATCTTCTTTATCATGCTAGGATTAGCAGGAAAAAGCAAAAAATTTCAGAATTGCACCTTGCAATGCGGAGAAATTACTGTTTGTGCAGAAATGTTTGAAGCTACTGACTGAATGAAAGGAGCTGGCATCTCACTCTCTTTGAATCTTCTTTATCATGCTAGGATTAGCAGGAAAAAGCAAAAAATTTCAGAATTGCACCTTGCAATGCGGAGAAATTACTGTTTGTGCATTTACAATATTCATTGATTTTTGCCATTGAAAAACATCATGTTATTCATATACCAGAAATATTTGAAGCTACTGACTGAATGAAAAGAGCTGGCATCTCACTCTCTTTGAATCTTCTTTATCATGCTAGGATTAGCAGGAAAAAGCAAAAAATTTCAGAATTGCACCTTGCAATGCGGAGAAATTACTGTTTGTGCATTTACAATATTCATTGATTTTTGCCATTGAAAAACATGTTATTCATATACCAGAAATGTGTGAAGCTACTGACTGAATGAAAAGAGCTGGCATCTCACTCTCTTTGAATCTTCTTTATCATGCTAAGAGGAGCAGGAAAAAGCAAAAAATTTCAGAATTGCACCTTGCAATGTGGAGATATTACTGTTTGTGCATTTACAATATTAATTGAATTTTGCCATTGAAAAACATCCAGAAATGTTTGAAGCTACTGACTGAATGAAAGGAGCTGGCATCTCACTCTCTTTGAATCTTCTTTATCATGCTAGGATTAGCAGGAAAAAGCAAAAAATTTCAGAATTGCACCTTGCAATGCGGAGAAATTACTGTTTGTGCATTTACAATATTCATTGATTTTTGCCATTGAAAAACATCATGTTATTCATATACCAGAGACGTTTGAAGCTACTGACTGAATGAAAAGAGCTGGCATCTCACTCTCTTTGAATCTTCTTTATCATGCTAAGAGGAGCAGGAAAAAGCAAAAAATTTCAGAATTGCACCTTGCAATGTGGAGATATTACTGTTTGTGCATTTACAATATTCATTTATTTTTGCCATTGAAAAACGTCCAGAAATGTTTGAAGCTACTGACTGAATGAAAGGAGCTGGCATCTCACTCTCTTTGAATCTTCTTTATCATGCTAGGATTAGCAGGAAAAAGCAAAAAATTTCAGAATTGCACCTTGCAATGCGGAGAAATTACTGTTTGTGCATTTACAATATTCATTGATTTTTGCCATTGAAAAACATCATGTTATTCATATACCAGAAATGTTTGAAGCTACTGACTGAATGAAAAGAGCTGGCATCTCACTCTCTTTGAATCTTCTTTATCATGCTAAGAGAAGCAGGAAAAAGCAAAAAAATTTCAGAATTGCACCTTGCAATGTGGAGATATTACTGTTTGTGCATTTACAATATTCATTGATTTTTGCCATTGAAAAACGTCCAGAAATGTTTGAAGCTACTGACTGAATGAAAGGAGCTGGCATCTCACTCTCTTTGAATCTTCTTTATCATGCTAGGATTAGCAGGAAAAAGCAAAAAATTTCAGAATTGCACCTTGCAATGCGGAGAAATTACTGTTTGTGCATTTACAATATTCATTGATTTTTGCCATTGAAAAACATCATGTTATTCATATACCAGAAATGTTTGAAGCTACTGACTGAATGAAAAGAGCTGGCATCTCACTCTCTTTGAATCTTCTTTATCATGCTAAGAGGAGCAGGAGAAAGCAAAAAATTTCAGAATTGCACCTTGCAATGTGGAGATATTACTGTTTGTGCATTTACAATATTCATTGATTTTTGCCATTGAAAAATGTCCAGAAATGTTTGAAGCTACTGACTGAATGAAAGGAGCTGACATCTCACTCTCTTTGAATCTTCTTTATCATGCTAGGATTAGCAGGAAAAAGCAAAAAATTTCAGAATTGCACCTTGCAATGCGGAGAAATTACTGTTTGTGCATTTACAATATTCATTGATTTTTGCCATTGAAAAACATCATGTTATTCATATACCAGAAATGTTTGAAGCTACTGACTGAATGAAAAGAGCTGGCATCTCACTCTCTTTGAATCTTCTTTATCATGCTAAGAGGAGCAGGAAAAAGCAAAAAATTTCAGAATTGCACCTTGCAATGTGGAGATATTACTGTTTGTGCATTTACAATATTCAATGATTTTTGCCATTGAAAAATGTCCAGAAATGTTTGAAGCTACTGACTGAATGAAAGGAGCTGGCATCTCACTCTCTTTGAATCTTCTTTATCATGCTAGGATTAGCAGGAAAAAGCAAAAAATTTCAGAATTGCACCTTGCAATGCGGAGAAATTCCTGTTTGTGCATTTACAATATTCATTGATTTTTGCCATTGAAAAACATCATGTTATTCATATACCAGAAATGTTTGAAGCTACTGACTGAATGAAAAGAGCTGGCATCTCACTCTCTTTGAATCTTCTTTATCATGCCAGGATTAGCAGGAAAAAGCAAAAAATTTCAGAATTGCACCTTGCAATGTGGAGATATTACTGTTTGTGCATTTACAATATTCATTGATTTTTGCCATTGAAAAACGTGCAGAAATGTTTGAAGCTACTGACTGAATGAAAGGAGCTGGCATCTCACTCTCTTTGAATCTTCTTTATCATGCTAGGATTAGCAGGAAAAAGCAAAAAATTTCAGAATTGCACCTTGCAATGCGGAGAAATTACTGTTTGTGCATTTACAATATTCATTGATTTTTGCCATTGAAAAACGTCATGTTATTCATATACCAGAAATGTTTGAAGCTACTGACTGAATGAAAAGAGCTGGCATCTCACTCTCTTTGAATCTTCTTTATCATGCTAAGAGGAGCAGGAAAAAGCAAAAAATTTCAGAATTGCACCTTGCAATGTGGAGATATTACTGTTTGTGCATTTACAATATTCATTGATTTTTGCCATTGAAAAACGTCCAGAAATGTTTGAAGCTACTGACTGAATGAAAGGAGCTGGCATCTCACTCTCTT
This sequence comes from Phyllobates terribilis, assembly GCF_046119375.1. Lineage (NCBI taxonomy): Eukaryota > Metazoa > Chordata > Amphibia > Anura > Dendrobatidae > Phyllobates > Phyllobates terribilis. Next base: position 2,907,797 of record NW_027362970.1, on the reverse strand, counting down.
TGAATCTTCTTTATCATGCTAGGATTAGCAGGAAAAAGCAAAAAATTTCAGAATTGCACCTTGCAATGCGGAGAAATTACTGTTTGTGCATTTACAATATTCATTGATTTTTGCCATTGAAAAACATCATGTTATTCATATACCAGAGACGTTTGAAGCTACTGACTGAATGAAAAGAGCTGGCATCTCACTCTCTTTGAATCTTCTTTATCATGCTAAGAGGAGCAGGAAAAAGCAAAAAATTTCAGAATTGCACCTTGCAATGTGGAGATATTACTGTTTGTGCATTTACAATATTCATTTATTTTTGCCATTGAAAAACGTCCAGAAATGTTTGAAGCTACTGACTGAATGAAAGGAGCTGGCATCTCACTCTCTTTGAATCTTCTTTATCATGCTAGGATTAGCAGGAAAAAGCAAAAAATTTCAGAATTGCACCTTGCAATGCGGAGAAATTACTGTTTGTGCATTTACAATATTCATTGATTTTTGCCATTGAAAAACATCATGTTATTCATATACCAGAAATGTTTGAAGCTACTGACTGAATGAAAAGAGCTGGCATCTCACTCTCTTTGAATCTTCTTTATCATGCTAAGAGAAGCAGGAAAAAGCAAAAAAATTTCAGAATTGCACCTTGCAATGTGGAGATATTACTGTTTGTGCATTTACAATATTCATTGATTTTTGCCATTGAAAAACGTCCAGAAATGTTTGAAGCTACTGACTGAATGAAAGGAGCTGGCATCTCACTCTCTTTGAATCTTCTTTATCATGCTAGGATTAGCAGGAAAAAGCAAAAAATTTCAGAATTGCACCTTGCAATGCGGAGAAATTACTGTTTGTGCATTTACAATATTCATTGATTTTTGCCATTGAAAAACATCATGTTATTCATATACCAGAAATGTTTGAAGCTACTGACTGAATGAAAAGAGCTGGCATCTCACTCTCTTTGAATCTTCTTTATCATGCTAAGAAGAGCAGGAGAAAGCAAAAAATTTCAGAATTGCACCTTGCAATGTGGAGATATTACTGTTTGTGCATTTACAATATTCATTGATTTTTGCCAGTGAAAAATGTCCAGAAATGTTTGAAGCTACTGACTGAATGAAAGGAGCTGACATCTCACTCTCTTTGAATCTTCTTTATCATGCTAGGATTAGCAGGAAAAAGCAAAAAATTTCAGAATTGCACCTTGCAATGCGGAGAAATTACTGTTTGTGCATTTACAATATTCATTGATTTTTGCCATTGAAAAACATCATGTTATTCATATACCAGAAATGTTTGAAGCTACTGACTGAATGAAAAGAGCTGGCATCTCACTCTCTTTGAATCTTCTTTATCATGCCAGGATTAGCAGGAAAAAGCAAAAAATTTCAGAATTGCACGTTGCAATGTGGAGATATTACTGTTTGTGCATTTACAATATTCATTGATTTTTGCCATTGAAAAACGTCCAGAAATGTTTGAAGCTACTGACTGAATGAAAGGAGCTGGCATCTCACTCTCTTTGAATCTTCTTTATCATGCTAGGATTAGCAGGAAAAAGCAAAAAATTTCAGAATTGCACCTTGCAATGCGGAGAAATTACTGTTTGTGCAGAAATGTTTGAAGCTACTGACTGAATGAAAGGAGCTGGCATCTCACTCTCTTTGAATCTTCTTTATCATGCTAGGATTAGCAGGAAAAAGCAAAAAATTTCAGAATTGCACCTTGCAATGCGGAGAAATTACTGTTTGTGCATTTACAATATTCATTGATTTTTGCCATTGAAAAACATCATGTTATTCATATACCAGAAATATTTGAAGCTACTGACTGAATGAAAAGAGCTGGCATCTCACTCTCTTTGAATCTTCTTTATCATGCTAGGATTAGCAGGAAAAAGCAAAAAATTTCAGAATTGCACCTTGCAATGCGGAGAAATTACTGTTTGTGCATTTACAATATTCATTGATTTTTGCCATTGAAAAACATGTTATTCATATACCAGAAATGTTTGAAGCTACTGACTGAATGAAAAGAGCTGGCATCTCACTCTCTTTGAATCTTCTTTATCATGCTAAGAGGAGCAGGAAAAAGCAAAAAATTTCAGAATTGCACCTTGCAATGTGGAGATATTACTGTTTGTGCATTTACAATATTAATTGAATTTTGCCATTGAAAAACATCCAGAAATGTTTGAAGCTACTGACTGAATGAAAGGAGCTGGCATCTCAATCTCTTTGAATCTTCTTTATCATGCTAGGATTAGCAGGAAAAAGCAAAAAATTTCAGAATTGCACCTTGCAATGCGGAGAAATTACTGTTTGTGCATTTACAATATTCATTGATTTTTGCCATTGAAAAACATCATGTTATTCATATACCAGAAATGTTTGAAGCTACTGACTGAATGAAAAGAGCTGGCATCTCACTCTCTTTGAATCTTCTTTATCATGCTAAGATTAGCAGGAAAAAGCAAAAAATTTCAGAATTGCACCTTGCAATGTGGAGATATTACTGTTTGTGCATTTACAATATTCATTGATTTTTGCCATTGAAAAACGTCCAGAAATGTTTGAAGCTACTGACTGAATGAAAGGAGCTGGCATCTCACTCTCTTTGAATCTTCTTTATCATGCTAGGATTAGCAGGAAAAAGCAAAAAATTTCAGAATTGCACCTTGCAATGCGGAGAAATTACTGTTTGTGCATTTACAATATTCATTGATTTTTGCCATTGAAAAACATCATGTTATTCATATACCAGAAATGTTTGAAGCTACTGACTGAATGAAAAGAGCTGGCATCTCACTCTCTTTGAATCTTCTTTAGCATGCTAAGAGGAGCAGGAAAAAGCAAAAAATTTCAGAATTGCACGTTGCAATGTGGAGATATTACTGTTTGTGCATTTACAATATTCATTGATTTTTGCCATTGAAAAACGTCCAGAAATGTTTGAAGCTACTAACTGAATGAAAGGAGATTTCATCTCAATCTCTTTGAATCTTCTTTATCATGCTAGGATTAGCAGGAAAAAGCAAAAAATTTCAGAATTGCACCTTGCAATGCGGAGAAATTACTGTTTGTGCATTTACAATATTCATTGATTTTTGCCATTAAAAAACATCATGTTATTCATATACCAGAAATGTTTGAAGCTACTGACTGAATGAAAAGAGCTGGCATCTCACTCTCTTTGAATCTTCTTTATCATGCCAGGATTAGCAGGAAAAAGCAAAAAATTTCAGAATTGCACGTTGCAACGTGGAGATATTACTGTTTGTGCATTTACAATATTCATTGATTTTTGCCATTGAAAAACGTCCAGAAATGTTTGAAGCTACTGACTGAATGAAAGGAGCTGGCATCTCACTCTCTTTGAATCTTCTCTATCATGCTAGGATTAGTAGGAAAAAGCAAAAAATTTCAGAATTGCACCTTGCAATGCGGAGAAATTACTGTTTGTGCATTTACAATATTCATTGATTTTTGCCATTGAAAAACATCATGTTATTCATATACCAGAAATGTTTGAAGCTACTGACTGAATGAAAGGAGCTGGCATCTCACTCTCTTTGAATCTTCTTTATCATGCTAAGAGGAGTAGGAAAAAGCAAAAAATTTCAGAATTGCACCTTGCAATGTGGAGATATTACTGTTTGTGCATTTACAATATTCATTGATTTTTGCCATTGAAAAACGTCCAGAAATGTTTGAAGCTACTGACTGAATGAAAGGAGCTGGCATCTCACTCTCTTTGAATCTTCTTTATCATGCTAGGATTAGCAGGAAAAAGCAAAAAATTTCAGAATTGCACCTTGCAATGCGGAGAAATTACTGTTTGTGCATTTACAATATTCATTGATTTTTGCCATTGAAAAACATCATGTTATTCATATACCAGAAATGTTTGAAGCTACTGACTGAATGAAAAGAGCTGGCATCTCACTCTCTTTGAATCTTCTTTATCATGCTAAGAGGAGCAGGAAAAAGCAAAAAATTTCAGAATTGCACGTTGCAATGTGGAGATATTACTGTTTGTGCATTTACAATATTCATTGATTTTTGCCATTGAAAAATGTCCAGAAATGTTTGAAGCTACTGACTGAATGAAAGGAGCTGGCATCTCACTCTCTTTGAATCTTCTTTATCATGCTAGGATTAGCAGGAAAAAGCAAAAAATTTCAGAATTGCACCTTGCAATGCGGAGAAATTACTGTTTGTGCATTTACAATATTCATTGATTTTTGCCATTGAAAAACATCATGTTATTCATATACCAGAAATGTTTGAAGCTGCTGACTGAATGAAAAGAGCTGGCATCTCACTCTCTTTGAATCTTCTTTATCATGCCAGGATTAGCAGGAAAAAGCAAAAAATTTCAGAATTGCACCTTGCAATGTGGAGATATTACTGTTTGTGCATTTACAATATTCATTGATTTTTGCCATTGAAAAACGTCCAGAAATGTTTGAAGCTACTGACTGAATGAAAGGAGCTGGCATCTCACTCTCTTTGAATCTTCTTTATCATGCTAGGATTAGCAGGAAAAAGCAAAAAATTTCAGAATTGCACCTTGCAATGCGGAGAAATTACTGTTTGTGCATTTACAATATTCATTGATTTTTGCCATTGAAAAACGTCATGTTATTCATATACCAGAAATGTTTGAAGCTACTGACTGAATGAAAAGAGCTGGCATCTCACTCTCTTTGAATCTTCTTTATCATGCCAGGATTAGCAGGAAAAAGCAAAAAATTTCAGAATTGCACCTTGCAATGTGGAGATATTACTGTTTGTGCATTTACAATATTCATTGATTTTTGCCATTGAAAAACGTCCAGAAATGTTTGAAGCTACTGACTGAATGAAAGGAGCTGGCATCTCACTCTCTTTGAATCTTCTTTATCATGCTAGGATTAGCAGGAAAAAGCAAAAAATTTCAGAATTACACCTTGCAATGCGGAGAAATTACTGTTTGTGCATTTACAATATTCATTGATTTTTGCCATTGAAAAACATCATGTTATTCATATACCAGAAATGTTTGAAGCTACTGACTGAATGAAAAGAGCTGGCATCTCACTCTCTTTGAATCTTCTTTATCATGCCAGGATTAGCAGTAAAAAGCAAAAAATTTCAGAATTGCACCTTGCAATGCGGAGAAATTACTGTTTGTGCATTTACAATATTCATTGATTTTTGCCATTGAAAAACATCATGTTATTCATATACCAGAGACGTTTGAATCTACTGACTGAATGAAAAGAGCTGGCATCTCACTCTCTTTGAATCTTCTTTATCATGCTAAGAGGAGCAGGAAAAAGCAAAAAATTTCAGAATTGCACCTTGCAATGTGGAGATATTACTGTTTGTGCATTTACAATATTCATTTATTTTTGCCATTGAAAAACGTCCAGAAATGTTTGAAGCTACTGACTGAATGAAAGGAGCTGGCATCTCACTCTCTTTGAATCTTCTTTATCATGCTAGGATTAGCAGGAAAAAGCAAAAAATTTCAGAATTGCACCTTGCAATGCGGAGAAATTACTGTTTGTGCATTTACAATATTCATTGATTTTTGCCATTGAAAAACATCATGTTATTCATATACCAGAAATGTTTGAAGCTACTGACTGAATGAAAAGAGCTGGCATCTCACTCTCTTTGAATCTTCTTTATCATGCTAAGAGAAGCAGGAAAAAGCAAAAAATTTCAGAATTGCACCTTGCAATGTGGAGATATTACTGTTTGTGCATTTACAATATTCATTTATTTTTGCCATTGAAAAACGTCCAGAAATGTTTGAAGCTACTGACTGAATGAAAGGAGCTGGCATCTCACTCTCTTTGAATCTTCTTTATCATGCTAGGATTAGCAGGAAAAAGCAAAAAATTTCAGAATTGCACCTTGCAATGCGGAGAAATTACTGTTTGTGCATTTACAATATTCATTGATTTTTGCCATTGAAAAACATCATGTTATTCATATACCAGAAATGTTTGAAGCTACTGACTGAATGAAAAGAGCTGGCATCTCACTCTCTTTGAATCTTCTTTATCATGCTAAGAGAAGCAGGAAAAAGCAAAAAAATTTCAGAATTGCACCTTGCAATGTGGAGATATTACTGTTTGTGCATTTACAATATTCATTGATTTTTGCCATTGAAAAACGTCCAGAAATGTTTGAAGCTACTGACTGAATGAAAGGAGCTGGCATCTCACTCTCTTTGAATCTTCTTTATCATGCTAGGATTAGCAGGAAAAAGCAAAAAATTTCAGAATTGCACCTTGCAATGCGGAGAAATTACTGTTTGTGCATTTACAATATTCATTGATTTTTGCCATTGAAAAACATCATGTTATTCATATACCAGAAATGTTTGAAGCTACTGACTGAATGAAAAGAGCTGGCATCTCACTCTCTTTGAATCTTCTTTATCATGCTAAGAAGAGCAGGAGAAAGCAAAAAATTTCAGAATTGCACCTTGCAATGTGGAGATATTACTGTTTGTGCATTTACAATATTCATTGATTTTTGCCATTGAAAAATGTCCAGAAATGTTTGAAGCTACTGACTGAATGAAAGGAGCTGACATCTCACTCTCTTTGAATCTTCTTTATCATGCTAGGATTAGCAGGAAAAAGCAAAAAATTTCAGAATTGCACCTTGCAATGCGGAGAAATTACTGTTTGTGCATTTACAATATTCATTGATTTTTGCCATTGAAAAACATCATGTTATTCATATACCAGAAATGTTTGAAGCTACTGACTGAATGAAAAGAGCTGGCATCTCACTCTCTTTGAATCTTCTTTATCATGCCAGGATTAGCAGGAAAAAGCAAAAAATTTCAGAATTGCACGTTGCAATGTGGAGATATTACTGTTTGTGCATTTACAATATTCATTGATTTTTGCCATTGAAAAACATCCAGAAATGTTTGAAGCTACTGACTGAATGAAAGGAGCTGGCATCTCACTCTCTTTGAATCTTCTTTATCATGCTAGGATTAGCAGGAAAAAGCAAAAAATTTCAGAATTGCACCTTGCAATGCGGAGAAATTACTGTTTGTGCAGAAATGTTTGAAGCTACTGACTGAATGAAAGGAGCTGGCATCTCACTCTCTTTGAATCTTCTTTATCATGCTAGGATTAGCAGGAAAAAGCAAAAAATTTCAGAATTGCACCTTGCAATGCGGAGAAATTACTGTTTGTGCATTTACAATATTCATTGATTTTTGCCATTGAAAAACATCATGTTATTCATATACCAGAAATATTTGAAGCTACTGACTGAATGAAAAGAGCTGGCATCTCACTCTCTTTGAATCTTCTTTATCATGCTAGGATTAGCAGGAAAAAGCAAAAAATTTCAGAATTGCACCTTGCAATGCGGAGAAATTACTGTTTGTGCATTTACAATATTCATTGATTTTTGCCATTGAAAAACATGTTATTCATATACCAGAAATGTTTGAAGCTACTGACTGAATGAAAAGAGCTGGCATCTCACTCTCTTTGAATCTTCTTTATCATGCTAAGAGGAGCAGGAAAAAGCAAAAAATTTCAGAATTGCACCTTGCAATGTGGAGATATTACTGTTTGTGCATTTACAATATTAATTGAATTTTGCCATTGAAAAACATCCAGAAATGTTTGAAGCTACTGACTGAATGAAAGGAGCTGGCATCTCACTCTCTTTGAATCTTCTTTATCATGCTAGGATTAGCAGGAAAAAGAAAAAAATTTCAGAATTGCACCTTGCAATGCGGAGAAATTACTGTTTGTGCATTTACAATATTCATTGATTTTTGCCATTGAAAAACATCATGTTATTCATATACCAGAAATGTTTGAAGCTACTGACTGAATGAAAAGAGCTGGCATCTCACTCTCTTTGAATCTTCTTTATCATGCTAAGATTAGCAGGAAAAAGCAAAAAATTTCAGAATTGCACCTTGCAATGTGGAGATATTACAGTTTGTGCATTTACAATATTCATTGATTTTTGCCATTGAAAAACGTCCAGAAATGTTTGAAGCTACTGACTGAATGAAAGGAGCTGGCATCTCACTCTCTTTGAATCTTCTTTATCATGCTAGGATTAGCAGGAAAAAGCAAAAAATTTCAGAATTGCACCTTGCAATGCGGAGAAATTACTGTTTGTGCATTTACAATATTCATTGATTTTTGCCATTGAAAAACATCATGTTATTCATATACCAGAAATGTTTGAAGCTACTGACTGAATGAAAAGAGCTGGCATCTCACTCTCTTTGAATCTTCTTTATCATGCTAAGAGGAGCAGGAAAAAGCAAAAAATTTCAGAATTGCACGTTGCAATGTGGAGATATTACTGTTTGTGCATTTACAATATTCATTGATTTTTGCCATTGAAAAACGTCCAGAAATGTTTGAAGCTACTGACTGAATGAAAGGAGCTGGCATCTCAATCTCTTTGAATCTTCTTTATCATGCTAGGATTAGCAGGAAAAAGCAAAAAATTTCAGAATTGCACCTTGCAATGCGGAGAAATTACTGTTTGTGCATTTACAATATTCATTGATTTTTGCCATTAAAAAACATCATGTTATTCATATACCAGAAATGTTTGAAGCTACTGACTGAATGAAAAGAGCTGGCATCTCACTCTCTTTGAATCTTCTTTATCATGCCAGGATTAGCAGGAAAAAGCAAAAAATTTCAGAATTGCACGTTGCAACGTGGAGATATTACTGTTTGTGCATTTACAATATTCATTGATTTTTGCCATTGAAAAACGTCCAGAAATGTTTGAAGCTACTGACTGAATGAAAGGAGCTGGCATCTCACTCTCTTTGAATCTTCTCTATCATGCTAGGATTAGTAGGAAAAAGCAAAAAATTTCAGAATTGCACCTTGCAATGCGGAGAAATTACTGTTTGTGCATTTACAATATTCATTGATTTTTGCCATTGAAAAACATCATGTTATTCATATACCAGAAATGTTTGAAGCTACTGACTGAATGAAAAGAGCTGGCATCTCACTCTCTTTGAATCTTCTTTATCATGCTAAGAGGAGTAGGAAAAAGCAAAAAATTTCAGAATTGCACCTTGCAATGTGGAGATATTACTGTTTGTGCATTTACAATATTCATTGATTTTTGCCATTGAAAAACGTCCAGAAATGTTTGAAGCTACTGACTGAATGAAAGGAGCTGGCATCTCACTCTCTTTGAATCTTCTTTATCATGCTAGGATTAGCAGGAAAAAGCAAAAAATTTCAGAATTGCACCTTGCAATGCGGAGAAATTACTGTTTGTGCATTTACAATATTCATTGATTTTTGCCATTGAAAAACATCATGTTATTCATATACCAGAAATGTTTGAAGCTACTGACTGAATGAAAAGAGCTGGCATCTCACTCTCTTTGAATCTTCTTTATCATGCTAAGAGGAGCAGGAAAAAGCAAAAAATTTCAGAATTGCACGTTGCAATGTGGAGATATTACTGTTTGTGCATTTACAATATTCATTGATTTTTGCCATTGAAAAATGTCCAGAAATGTTTGAAGCTACTGACTGAATGAAAGGAGCTGGCATCTCACTCTCTTTGAATCTTCTTTATCATGCTAGGATTAGCAGGAAAAAGCAAAAAATTTCAGAATTGCACCTTGCAATGCGGAGAAATTACTGTTTGTGCATTTACAATATTCATTGATTTTTGCCATTGAAAAACATCATGTTATTCATATACCAGAAATGTTTGAAGCTACTGACTGAATGAAAAGAGCTGGCATCTCACTCTCTTTGAATCTTCTTTATCATGCCAGGATTAGCAGGAAAAAGCAAAAAATTTCAGAATTGCACCTTGCAATGTGGAGATATTACTGTTTGTGCATTTACAATATTCATTGATTTTTGCCATTGAAAAACGTCCAGAAATGTTTGAAGCTACAGACTGAATGAAAGGAGCTGGCATCTCACTCTCTTTGAATCTTCTTTATCATGCTAGGATTAGCAGGAAAAAGCAAAAAATTTCAGAATTGCACCTTGCAATGCGGAGAAATTACTGTTTGTGCATTTACAATATTCATTGATTTTTGCCATTGAAAAACGTCATGTTATTCATATACCAGAAATGTTTGAAGCTACTGACTGAATGAAAAGAGCTGGCATCTCACTCTCTTTGAATCTTCTTTATCATGCCAGGATTAGCAGGAAAAAGCAAAAAATTTCAGAATTGCACCTTGCAATGTGGAGATATTACTGTTTGTGCATTTACAATATTCATTGATTTTTGCCATTGAAAAACGTCCAGAAATGTTTGAAGCTACTGACTGAATGAAAGGAGCTGGCATCTCACTCTCTTTGAATCTTCTTTATCATGCTAGGATTAGCAGGAAAAAGCAAAAAATTTCAGAATTGCACCTTGCAATGCGGAGAAATTACTGTTTGTGCATTTACAATATTCATTGATTTTTGCCATTGAAAAACATCATGTTATTCATATACCAGAAATGTTTGAAGCTACTGACTGAATGAAAAGAGCTGGCATCTCACTCTCTTTGAATCTTCTTTATCATGCCAGGATTAGCAGTAAAAAGCAAAAAATTTCAGAATTGCACCTTGCAATGCGGAGAAATTACTGTTTGTGCATTTACAATATTCATTGATTTTTGCCATTGAAAAACATCATGTTATTCATATACCAGAGACGTTTGAAGCTACTGACTGAATGAAAAGAGCTGGCATCTCACTCTCTTTGAATCTTCTTTATCATGCTAAGAGGAGCAGGAAAAAGCAAAAAATTTCAGAATTGCACCTTGCAATGTGGAGATATTACTGTTTGTGCATTTACAATATTCATTTATTTTTGCCATTGAAAAACGTCCAGAAATGTTTGAAGCTACTGACTGAATGAAAGGAGCTGGCATCTCACTCTCTTTGAATCTTCTTTATCATGCTAGGATTAGCAGGAAAAAGCAAAAAATTTCAGAATTGCACCTTGCAATGCGGAGAAATTACTGTTTGTGCATTTACAATATTCATTGATTTTTGCCATTGAAAAACATCATGTTATTCATATACCAGAAATGTTTGAAGCTACTGACTGAATGAAAAGAGCTGGCATCTCACTCTCTTTGAATCTTCTTTATCATGCTAAGAGAAGCAGGAAAAAGCAAAAAAATTTCAGAATTGCACCTTGCAATGTGGAGATATTACTGTTTGTGCATTTACAATATTCATTGATTTTTGCCATTGAAAAACGTCCAGAAATGTTTGAAGCTACTGACTGAATGAAAGGAGCTGGCATCTCACTCTCTTTGAATCTTCTTTATCATGCTAGGATTAGCAGGAAAAAGCAAAAAATTTCAGAATTGCACCTTGCAATGCGGAGAAATTACTGTTTGTGCATTTACAATATTCATTGATTTTTGCCATTGAAAAACATCATGTTATTCATATACCAGAAATGTTTGAAGCTACTGACTGAATGAAAAGAGCTGGCATCTCACTCTCTTTGAATCTTCTTTATCATGCTAAGAGGAGCAGGAGAAAGCAAAAAATTTCAGAATTGCACCTTGCAATGTGGAGATATTACTGTTTGTGCATTTACAATATTCATTGATTTTTGCCATTGAAAAATGTCCAGAAATGTTTGAAGCTACTGACTGAATGAAAGGAGCTGACATCTCACTCTCTTTGAATCTTCTTTATCATGCTAGGATTAGCAGGAAAAAGCAAAAAATTTCAGAATTGCACCTTGCAATGCGGAGAAATTACTGTTTGTGCATTTACAATATTCATTGATTTTTGCCATTGAAAAACATCATGTTATTCATATACCAGAAATGTTTGAAGCTACTGACTGAATGAAAAGAGCTGGCATCTCACTCTCTTTGAATCTTCTTTATCATGCCAGGATTAGCAGGAAAAAGCAAAAAATTTCAGAATTGCACGTTGCAATGTGGAGATATTACTGTTTGTGCATTTACAATATTCATTGATTTTTGCCATTGAAAAACGTCCAGAAATGTTTGAAGCTACTGACTGAATGAAAGGAGCTGGCATCTCACTCTCTTTGAATCTTCTTTATCATGCTAGGATTAGCAGGAAAAAGCAAAAAATTTCAGAATTGCACCTTGCAATGCGGAGAAATTACTGTTTGTGCAGAAATGTTTGAAGCTACTGACTGAATGAAAGGAGCTGGCATCTCACTCTCTTTGAATCTTCTTTATCATGCTAGGATTAGCAGGAAAAAGCAAAAAATTTCAGAATTGCACCTTGCAATGCGGAGAAATTACTGTTTGTGCATTTACAATATTCATTGATTTTTGCCATTGAAAAACGTCATGTTATTCATATACCAGAAATGTTTGAAGCTACTGACTGAATGAAAAGAGCTGGCATCTCACTCTCTTTGAATCTTCTTTATCATGCCAGGATTAGCAGGAAAAAGCAAAAAATTTCAGAATTGCACCTTGCAATGTGGAGATATTACTGTTTGTGCATTTACAATATTCATTGATTTTTGCCATTGAAAAACGTCCAGAAATGTTTGAAGCTACTGACTGAATGAAAGGAGCTGGCATCTCACTCTCTTTGAATCTTCTTTATCATGCTAGGATTAGCAGGAAAAAGCAAAAAATTTCAGAATTGCACCTTGCAATGCGGAGAAATTACTGTTTGTGCATTTACAATATTCATTGATTTTTGCCATTGAAAAACATCATGTTATTCATATACCAGAAATGTTTGAAGCTACTGACTGAATGAAAAGAGCTGGCATCTCACTCTCTTTGAATCTTCTTTATCATGCCTGGATTAGCAGTAAAAAGCAAAAAATTTCAGAATTGCACCTTGCAATGCGGAGAAATTACTGTTTGTGCATTTACAATATTCATTGATTTTTGCCATTGAAAAACATCATGTTATTCATATACCAGAGACGTTTGAAGCTACTGACTGAATGAAAAGAGCTGGCATCTCACTCTCTTTGAATCTTCTTTATCATGCTAAGAGGAGCAGGAAAAAGCAAAAAATTTCAGAATTGCACCTTGCAATGTGGAGATATTACTGTTTGTGCATTTACAATATTCATTTATTTTTGCCATTGAAAAACGTCCAGAAATGTTTGAAGCTACTGACTGAATGAAAGGAGCTGGCATCTCACTCTCTTTGAATCTTCTTTATCATGCTAGGATTAGCAGGAAAAAGCAAAAAATTTCAGAATTGCACCTTGCAATGCGGAGAAATTACTGTTTGTGCATTTACAATATTCATTGATTTTTGCCATTGAAAAACATCATGTTATTCATATACCAGAAATGTTTGAAGCTACTGACTGAATGAAAAGAGCTGGCATCTCACTCTCTTTGAATCTTCTTTATCATGCTAAGAGAAGCAGGAAAAAGCAAAAAAATTTCAGAATTGCACCTTGCAATGTGGAGATATTACTGTTTGTGCATTTACAATATTCATTGATTTTTGCCATTGAAAAACGTCCAGAAATGTTTGAAGCTACTGACTGAATGAAAGGAGCTGGCATCTCACTCTCTTTGAATCTTCTTTATCATGCTAGGATTAGCAGGAAAAAGCAAAAAATTTCAGAATTGCACCTTGCAATGCGGAGAAATTACTGTTTGTGCATTTACAATATTCATTGATTTTTGCCATTGAAAAACATCATGTTATTCATATACCAGAAATGTTTGAAGCTACTGACTGAATGAAAAGAGCTGGCATCTCACTCTCTTTGAATCTTCTTTATCATGCTAAGAGGAGCAGGAGAAAGCAAAAAAATTCAGAATTGCACCTTGCAATGTGGAGATATTACTGTTTGTGCATTTACAATATTCATTGATTTTTGCCATTGAAAAATGTCCAGAAATGTTTGAAGCTACTGACTGAATGAAAGGAGCTGACATCTCACTCTCTTTGAATCTTCTTTATCATGCTAGGATTAGCAGGAAAAAGCAAAAAATTTCAGAATTGCACCTTGCAATGCGGAGAAATTACTGTTTGTGCATTTACAATATTCATTGATTTTTGCCATTGAAAAACATCATGTTATTCATATACCAGAAATGTTTGAAGCTACTGACTGAATGAAAAGAGCTGGCATCTCACTCTCTTTGAATCTTCTTTATCATGCCAGGATTAGCAGGAAAAAGCAAAAAATTTCAGAATTGCACGTTGCAATGTGGAGATATTACTGTTTGTGCATTTACAATATTCATTGATTTTTGCCATTGAAAAACGTCCAGAAATGTTTGAAGCTACTGACTGAATGAAAGGAGCTGGCATCTCACTCTCTTTGAATCTTCTTTATCATGCTAGGATTAGCAGGAAAAAGCAAAAAATTTCAGAATTGCACCTTGCAATGCGGAGAAATTACTGTTTGTGCAGAAATGTTTGAAGCTACTGACTGAATGAAAGGAGCTGGCATCTCACTCTCTTTGAATCTTCTTTATCATGCTAGGATTAGCAGGAAAAAGCAAAAAATTTCAGAATTGCACCTTGCAATGCGGAGAAATTACTGTTTGTGCATTTACAATATTCATTGATTTTTGCCATTGAAAAACGTCATGTTATTCATATACCAGAAATGTTTGAAGCTACTGACTGAATGAAAAGAGCTGGCATCTCACTCTCTTTGAATCTTCTTTATCATGCCAGGATTAGCAGGAAAAAGCAAAAAATTTCAGAATTGCACCTTGCAATGTGGAGATATTACTGTTTGTGCATTTACAATATTCATTGATTTTTGCCATTGAAAAACGTCCAGAAATGTTTGAAGCTACTGACTGAATGAAAGGAGCTGGCATCTCACTCTCTTTGAATCTTCTTTATCATGCTAGGATTAGCAGGAAAAAGCAAAAAATTTCAGAATTGCACCTTGCAATGCGGAGAAATTACTGTTTGTGCATTTACAATATTCATTGATTTTTGCCATTGAAAAACATCATGTTATTCATATACCAGAAATGTTTGAAGCTACTGACTGAATGAAAAGAGCTGGCATCTCACTCTCTTTGAATCTTCTTTATCATGCCAGGATTAGCAGTAAAAAGCAAAAAATTTCAGAATTGCACCTTGCAATGCGGAGAAATTACTGTTTGTGCATTTACAATATTCATTGATTTTTGCCATTGAAAAACATCATGTTATTCATATACCAGAGACGTTTGAAGCTACTGACTGAATGAAAAGAGCTGGCATCTCACTCTCTTTGAATCTTCTTTATCATGCTAAGAGGAGCAGGAAAAAGCAAAAAATTTCAGAATTGCACCTTGCAATGTGGAGATATTACTGTTTGTGCATTTACAATATTCATTTATTTTTGCCATTGAAAAACGTCCAGAAATGTTTGAAGCTACTGACTGAATGAAAGGAGCTGGCATCTCACTCTCTTTGAATCTTCTTTATCATGCTAGGATTAGCAGGAAAAAGCAAAAAATTTCAGAATTGCACCTTGCAATGCGGAGAAATTACTGTTTGTGCATTTACAATATTCATTGATTTTTGCCATTGAAAAACATCATGTTATTCATATACCAGAAATGTTTGAAGCTACTGACTGAATGAAAAGAGCTGGCATCTCACTCTCTTTGAATCTTCTTTATCATGCTAAGAGAAGCAGGAAAAAGCAAAAAAATTTCAGAATTGCACCTTGCAATGTGGAGATATTACTGTTTGTGCATTTACAATATTCATTGATTTTTGCCATTGAAAAACGTCCAGAAATGTTTGAAGCTACTGACTGAATGAAAGGAGCTGGCATCTCACTCTCTTTGAATCTTCTTTATCATGCTAGGATTAGCAGGAAAAAGCAAAAAATTTCAGAATTGCACCTTGCAATGCGGAGAAATTACTGTTTGTGCATTTACAATATTCATTGATTTTTGCCATTGAAAAACATCATGTTATTCATATACCAGAAATGTTTGAAGCTACTGACTGAATGAAAAGAGCTGGCATCTCACTCTCTTTGAATCTTCTTTATCATGCTAAGAGGAGCAGGAGAAAGCAAAAAATTTCAGAATTGCACCTTGCAATGTGGAGATATTACTGTTTGTGCATTTACAATATTCATTGATTTTTGCCATTGAAAAATGTCCAGAAATGTTTGAAGCTACTGACTGAATGAAAGGAGCTGACATCTCACTCTCTTTGAATCTTCTTTATCATGCTAGGATTAGCAGGAAAAAGCAAAAAATTTCAGAATTGCACCTTGCAATGCGGAGAAATTACTGTTTGTGCATTTACAATATTCATTGATTTTTGCCATTGAAAAACATCATGTTATTCATATACCAGAAATGTTTGAAGCTACTGACTGAATGAAAAGAGCTGGCATCTCACTCTCTTTGAATCTTCTTTATCATGCCAGGATTAGCAGGAAAAAGCAAAAAATTTCAGAATTGCACGTTGCAATGTGGAGATATTACTGTTTGTGCATTTACAATATTCATTGATTTTTGCCATTGAAAAACGTCCAGAAATGTTTGAAGCTACTGACTGAATGAAAGGAGCTGGCATCTCACTCTCTTTGAATCTTCTTTATCATGCTAGGATTAGCAGGAAAAAGCAAAAAATTTCAGAATTGCACCTTGCAATGCGGAGAAATTACTGTTTGTGCAGAAATGTTTGAAGCTACTGACTGAATGAAAGGAGCTGGCATCTCACTCTCTTTGAATCTTCTTTATCATGCTAGGATTAGCAGGAAAAAGCAAAAAATTTCAGAATTGCACCTTGCAATGCGGAGAAATTACTGTTTGTGCATTTACAATATTCATTGATTTTTGCCATTGAAAAACATCATGTTATTCATATACCAGAAATATTTGAAGCTACTGACTGAATGAAAAGAGCTGGCATCTCACTCTCTTTGAATCTTCTTTATCATGCTAGGATTAGCAGGAAAAAGCAAAAAATTTCAGAATTGCACCTTGCAATGCGGAGAAATTACTGTTTGTGCATTTACAATATTCATTGATTTTTGCCATTGAAAAACATGTTATTCATATACCAGAAATGTTTGAAGCTACTGACTGAATGAAAAGAGCTGGCATCTCACTCTCTTTGAATCTTCTTTATCATGCTAAGAGGAGCAGGAAAAAGCAAAAAATTTCAGAATTGCACCTTGCAATGTGGAGATATTACTGTTTGTGCATTTACAATATTAATTGATTTTTGCCATTGAAAAACATCCAGAAATGTTTGAAGCTACTGACTGAATGAAAGGAGCTGGCATCTCACTCTCTTTGAATCTTCTTTATCATGCTAGGATTAGCAGGAAAAAGCAAAAAATTTCAGAATTGCACCTTGCAATGCGGAGAAATTACTGTTTGTGCATTTACAATATTCATTGATTTTTGCCATTGAAAAACGTCATGTTATTCATATACCAGAAATGTTTGAAGCTACTGACTGAATGAAAAGAGCTGGCATCTCACTCTCTTTGAATCTTCTTTATCATGCCAGGATTAGCAGGAAAAAGCAAAAAATTTCAGAATTGCACCTTGCAATGTGGAGATATTACTGTTTGTGCATTTACAATATTCATTGATTTTTGCCATTGAAAAACGTCCAGAAATGTTTGAAGCTACTGACTGAATGAAAGGAGCTGGCATCTCACTCTCTTTGAATCTTCTTTATCATGCTAGGATTAGCAGGAAAAAGCAAAAAATTTCAGAATTGCACCTTGCAATGCGGAGAAATTACTGTTTGTGCATTTACAATATTCATTGATTTTTGCCATTGAAAAACATCATGTTATTCATATACCAGAAATGTTTGAAGCTACTGACTGAATGAAAAGAGCTGGCATCTCACTCTCTTTGAATCTTCTTTATCATACCAGGATTAGCAGGAAAAAGCAAAAAATTTCAGAATTGCACCTTGCAATGTGGAGATATTACTGTTTGTGCATATACAATATTCATTGATTTTTGCCATTGAAAAACGTCCAGAAATGTTTGAAGCTACTGACTGAATGAAAGGAGCTGGCATCTCACTCTCTTTGAATCTTCTTTATCATGCTAGGATTAGCAGGAAAAAGCAAAAAATTTCAGAATTGCACCTTGCAATGTGGAGATATTACTGTTTGTGCATTTACAATATTCATTGATTTTTGCCATTGAAAAACGTCCAGAAATGTTTGAAGCTACTGACTGAATGAAAGGAGCTGGCATCTCACTCTCTTTGAATCTTCTTTATCATGCTAGGATTAGCAGGAAAAAGCAAAAAATTTCAGAATTGCACCTTGCAATGCGGAGAAATTACTGTTTGTGCATTTACAATATTCATTGATTTTTGCCATTGAAAAACATCATGTTATTCATATACCAGAGATGTTTGAAGCTACTGACTGAATGAAAAGAGCTGGCATCTCACTCTCTTTGAATCTTCTTTATCATGCTAAGAGGAGCAGGAAAAAGCAAAAAATTTCAGAATTGCACCTTGCAATGTGGAGATATTACTGTTTGTGCATTTACAATATTCATTTATTTTTGCCATTGAAAAACGTCCAGAAATGTTTGAAGCTACTGACTGAATGAAAGGAGCTGGCATCTCACTCTCTTTGAATCTTCTTTATCATGCTAGGATTAGCAGGAAAAAGCAAAAAATTTCAGAATTGCACCTTGCAATGCGGAGAAATTACTGTTTGTGCATTTACAATATTCATTGATTTTTGCCATTGAAAAACATCATGTTATTCATATACCAGAAATGTTTGAAGCTACTGACTGAATGAAAAGAGCTGGCATCTCACTCTCTTTGAATCTTCTTTATCATGCCAGGATTAGCAGGAAAAAGCAAAAAATTTCAGAATTGCACCTTGCAATGTGGAGATATTACTGTTTGTGCATTTACAATATTCATTGATTTTTGCCATTGAAAAACGTCCAGAAATGTTTGAAGCTACTGACTGAATGAAAGGAGCTGGCATCTCACTCTCTTTGAATCTTCTTTATCATGCTAGGATTAGCAGGAAAAAGCAAAAAATTTCAGAATTGCACCTTGCAATGCGGAGAAATTACTGTTTGTGCAGAAATCTTTGAAGCTACTGACTGAATGAAAGGAGCTGGCATCTCACTCTCTTTGAATCTTCTTTATCATGCTAGGATTAGCAGGAAAAAGCAAAAAATTTCAGAATTGCACCTTGCAATGCGGAGAAATTACTGTTTGTGCATTTACAATATTCATTGATTTTTGCCATTGAAAAACTTGTTATTCATATACCAGAAATGTTTGAAGCTACTGACTGAATGAAAAGAGCTGGCATCTCACTCTCTTTGAATCTTCTTTATCATGCTAAGAGGAGCAGGAAAAAGCAAAAAATTTCAGAATTGCACCTTGCAATGTGGAGATATTACTGTTTGTGCATTTACAATATTCATTGATTTTTGCCATTGAAAAACGTCTAGAAATGTTTGAAGCTACTGACTGAATGAAAGGAGCTGGCATCTCATTCTCTTTGAATCTTCTTTATCATGCTAGGATTAGCAGGAAAAAGCAAAAAATTTCAGAATTGCACCTTGCAATGCGGAGAAATTACTGTTTGTGCATTTACAATATTCATTGATTTTTGCCATTGAAAAACATCATGTTATTCATATACCAGAAATGTTTGAAGCTACTGACTGAATGAAAAGAGCTGGCATCTCACTCTCTTTGAATCTTCTTTATCATGCTAAGAGGAGCAGGAAAAAGCAAAAAATTTCAGAATTGCACGTTGCAATGTGGAGATATTACTGTTTGTGCATTTACAATATTCATTGATTTTTGCCATTGAAAAATGTCCAGAAATGTTTGAAGCTACTGACTGAATGAAAGGAGCTGGCATCTCACTCTCTTTGAATCTTCTTTATCATGCTAGGATTAGCAGGAAAAAGCAAAAAATTTCAGAATTGCTCCTTGCAATGCGGAGAAATTACTGTTTGTGCATTTACAATATTCATTGATTTTTGCCATTGAAAAACATCATGTTATTCATATACCAGAAATGTTTGAAGCTACTGACTGAATGAAAAGAGCTGGCATCTCACTCTCTTTGAATCTTCTTTATCATGCTAGGATTAGCAGGAAAAAGCAAAAAATTTCAGAATTGCACCTTGCAATGCGGAGAAATTACTGTTTGTGCATTTACAATATTCATTGATTTTTGCCATTGAAAAACATGTTATTCATATACCAGAAATGTTTGAAGCTACTGACTGAATGAAAAGAGCTGGCATCTCACTCTCTTTGAATCTTCTTTATCATGCTAAGAGGAGCAGGAAAAAGCAAAAAATTTCAGAATTGCACCTTGCAATGTGGAGATATTACTGTTTGTGCATTTACAATATTCATTGATTTTTGCCATTGAAAAACGTCCAGAAATGTTTGAAGCTACTGACTGAATGAAAGGAGCTGGCATCTCATTCTCTTTGAATCTTCTTTATCATGCTAGGATTAGCAGGAAAAAGCAAAAAATTTCAGAATTGCTCCTTGCAATGCGGAGAAATTACTGTTTGTGCATTTACAATATTCATTGATTTTTGCCATTGAAAAACATCATGTTATTCATATACCAGAAATGTTTGAAGCTACTGACTGAATGAAAAGAGCTGGCATCTCACTCTCTTTGAATCTTCTTTATCATGCCAGGATTAGCAGGAAAAAGCAAAAAATTTCAGAATTGCACCTTGCAATGTGGAGATATTACTGTTTGTGCATTTACAATATTCATTGATTTTTGCCATTGAAAAACGTCCAGAAATGTTTGAAGCTACTGACTGAATGAAAGGAGCTGGCATCTCACTCTCTTTGAATCTTCTTTATCATGCTAGGATTAGCAGGAAAAAGCTAAAAATTTCAGAATTGCACCTTGCAATGCGGAGAAATTACTGTTTGTGCTTTTACAATATTCATTGATTTTTGCCATTGAAAAACGTCATGTTATTCATATACCAGAAATGTTTGAAGCTACTGACTGAATGAAAAGAGCTGGCATCTCACTCTCTTTGAATCTTCTTTATCATGCTAAGAGGAGCAGGAAAAAGCAAAAAATTTCAGAATTGCACCTTGCAATGTGGAGATATTACTGTTTGTGCATTTACAATATTCATTGATTTTTGCCATTGAAAAACGTCCAGAAATGTTTGAAGCTACTGACTGAATGAAAGGAGCTGGCATCTCACTCTCTTTGAATCTTCTTTATCATGCTAGGATTAGCAGGAAAAAGCAAAAAATTTCAGAATTGCACCTTGCAATGCGGAGAAATTACTGTTTGTGCATTTACAATATTCATTGATTTTTGCCATTGAAAAACATCATGTTATTCATATACCAGAAATGTTTGAAGCTACTGACTGAATGAAAAGAGCTGGCATCTCACTCTCTTTGAATCTTCTTTATCATGCCAGGATTAGCAGGAAAAAGCAAAAAATTTCAGAATTGCACCTTGCAATGTGGAGATATTACTGTTTGTGCATTTACAATATTCATTGATTTTTGCCATTGAAAAACGTCCAGAAATGTTTGAAGCTACTGACTGAATGAAAGGAGCTGGCATCTCACTCTCTTTGAATCTTCTTTATCATGCTAGAATTAGCAGGAAAAAGCAAAAAATTTCAGAATTGCACCTTGCAATGCGGAGAAATTACTGTTTGTGCATTTACAATATTCATTGATTTTTGCCATTGAAAAACGTCATGTTATTCATATACCAGAAATGTTTGAAGCTACTGACTGAATGAAAAGAGCTGGCATCTCACTCTCTTTGAATCTTCTTTATCATGCTAAGAGGAGCAAGAAAAAGCAAAAAATTTCCGAATTGCACCTTGCAATGTGGAGATATTACTGTTTGTGCATTTACAATATTCATTGATTTTTGCCATTGAAAAACATCATGTTATTCATATACCAGAGATGTTTGAAGCTACTGACTGAATGAAAAGAGCTGGCATCTCACTCTCTTTGAATCTTCTTTATCATGCTAAGAGGAGCAGGAAAAAGCAAAAAATTTCAGAATTGCACCTTGCAATGTGGAGATATTACTGTTTGTGCATTTACAATATTCATTTATTTTTGCCATTGAAAAACGTCCAGAAATGTTTGAAGCTACTGACTGAATGAAAGGAGCTGGCATCTCTCTCTCTTTGAATCTTCTTTATCATGCTAGGATTAGCAGGAAAAAGCAAAAAATTTCAGAATTGCACCTTGCAATGCGGAGAAATTACTGTTTGTGCATTTACAATATTCATTGATTTTTGCCATTGAAAAACATCATGTTATTCATATACCAGAAATGTTTGAAGCTACTGACTGAATGAAAAGAGCTGGCATCTCACTCTCTTTGAATCTTCTTTATCATGCTAAGAGGAGCAGGAAAAAGCAAAAAATTTCAGAATTGCACCTTGCAATGTGTAGATATTACTGTTTGTGCATTTACAATATTCATTGATTTTTGCCATTGAAAAACGTCCAGAAATGTTTGAAGCTACTGACTGAATGAAAGGAGCTGGCATCTCACTCTCTTTGAATCTTCTTTATCATGCTAGGATTAGCAGGAAAAAGCAAAAAATTTCAGAATTGCACCTTGCAATGCGGAGAAATTACTGTTTGTGCATTTACAATATTCATTGATTTTTGCCATTGAAAAACATCATGTTATTCATATACCAGAAATGTTTGAAGCTACTGACTGAATGAAAAGAGCTGGCATCTAACTCTCTTTGAATCTTCTTTATCATGCTAAGAGGAGCAGGAAAAACCAAAAAATTTCAGAATTGCACCTTGCAATGTGGAGATATTACTGTTTGTGCATTTACAATATTCATTGATTTTTGACATTGAAAAATGTCCAGAAATGTTTGAAGCTACTGACTGAATGAAAGGAGCTGACATCTCACTCTCTTTGAATCTTCTTTATCATGCTAGGATTAGCAGGAAAAAGCAAAAAATTTCAGAATTGCACCTTGCAATGCGGAGAAATTACTGTTTGTGCATTTACAATATTCATTGATTTTTGCCATTGAAAAACATCATGTTATTCATATACCAGAAATGTTTGAAGCTACTGACTGAATGAAAAGAGCTGGCATCTCACTCTCTTTGAATATTCTTTATCATGCTAAGAGGAGCAGGAAAAAGCAAAAAATTTCAGAATTGCACCTTGCAATGTGGAGATATTACTGTTTGTGCATTTACAATATTCATTGATTTTTGCCATTGAAAAACGTCCAGAAATGTTTGAAGCTACTGACTGAATGAAAGGAGCTGGCATCTCACTCTCTTTGAATCTTCTTTATCATGCTAGGATTAGCAGGAAAAAGCAAAAAATTTCAGAATTGCACCTTGCAATGCGGAGAAATTACTGTTTGTGCATTTACAATATTCATTGATTTTTGCCATTGAAAAACATCATGTTATTCATATACCAGAGATGTTTGAAGCTACTGACTGAATGAAAAGAGCTGGCATCTCACTCTCTTTGAATCTTCTTTATCATGCTAAGAGGAGCAGGAAAAAGCAAAAAATTTCAGAATTGCACCTTGCAATGTGGAGATATTACTGTTTGTGCATTTACAATATTCATTTATTTTTGCCATTGAAAAACGTCCAGAAATGTTTGAAGCTACTGACTGAATGAAAGGAGCTGGCATCTCTCTCTCTTTGAATCTTCTTTATCATGCTAGGATTAGCAGGAAAAAGCAAAAAATTTCAGAATTGCACCTTGCAATGCGGAGAAATTACTGTTTGTGCATTTACAATATTCATTGATTTTTGCCATTGAAAAACATCATGTTATTCATATACCAGAAATGTTTGAAGCTACTGACTGAATGAAAAGAGCTGGCATCTCACTCTCTTTGAATCTTCTTTATCATGCTAAGAGGAGCAGGAAAAAGCAAAAAATTTCAGAATTGCACCTTGCAATGTGGAGATATTACTGTTTGTGCATTTACAATATTCATTGATTTTTGCCATTGAAAAACGTCCAGAAATGTTTGAAGCTACTGACTGAATGAAAGGAGCTGGCATCTCACTCTCTTTGAATCTTCTTTATCATGCTAGGATTAGCAGGAAAAAGCAAAAAATTTCAGAATTGCACCTTGCAATGCGGAGAAATTACTGTTTGTGCATTTACAATATTCATTGATTTTTGCCATTGAAAAACATCATGTTATTCATATACCAGAAATGTTTGAAGCTACTGACTGAATGAAAAGAGCTGGCATCTCACTCTCTTTGAATCTTCTTTATCATGCCAGGATTAGCAGGAAAAAGCAAAAAATTTCAGAATTGCACGTTGCAATGTGGAGATATTACTGTTTGTGCATTTACAATATTCATTGATTTTTGCCATTGAAAAACGTCCAGAAATGTTTGAAGCTACTGACTGAATGAAAGGAGCTGGCATCTCACTCTCTTTGAATCTTCTTTATCATGCTAGGATTAGCAGGAAAAAGCAAAAAATTTCAGAATTGCACCTTGCAATGCGGAGAAATTACTGTTTGTGCAGAAATGTTTGAAGCTACTGACTGAATGAAAGGAGCTGGCATCTCACTCTCTTTGAATCTTCTTTATCATGCTAGGATTAGCAGGAAAAAGGAAAAAATTTTCAGAATTGCACCTTGCAATGCGGAGAAATTACTGTTTGTGCATTTACAATATTCATTGATTTTTGCCATTGAAAAACATCATGTTATTCATATACCAGAAATATTTGAAGCTACTGACTGAATGAAAAGAGCTGGCATCTCACTCTCTTTGAATCTTCTTTATCATGCCAGGATTAGCAGGAAAAAGCAAAAAATTTCAGAATTGCACCTTGCAATGTGGAGATATTACTGTTTGTGCATTTACAATATTCATTGATTTTTGCCATTGAAAAACGTCTAGAAATGTTTGAAGCTACTGACTGAATGAAAGGAGCTGGCATCTCATTCTCTTTGAATCTTCTTTATCATGCTAGGATTAGCAGGAAAAAGCAAAAAATTTCAGAATTGCACCTTGCAATGCGGAGAAATTACTGTTTGTGCATTTACAATATTCATTGATTTTTGCCATTGAAAAACATCATGTTATTCATATACCAGAAATGTTTGAAGCTACTGACTGAATGAAAAGAGCTGGCATCTCACTCTCTTTGAATCTTCTTTATCATGCTAAGAGGAGCAGGAAAAAGCAAAAAATTTCAGAATTGCACGTTGCAATGTGGAGATATTACTGTTTGTGCATTTACAATATTCATTGATTTTTGCCATTGAAAAATGTCCAGAAATGTTTGAAGCTACTGACTGAATGAAAGGAGCTGGCATCTCACTCTCTTTGAATCTTCTTTATCATGCTAGGATTAGCAGGAAAAAGCAAAAAATTTCAGAATTGCTCCTTGCAATGCGGAGAAATTACTGTTTGTGCATTTACAATATTCATTGATTTTTGCCATTGAAAAACATCATGTTATTCATATACCAGAAATGTTTGAAGCTACTGACTGAATGAAAAGAGCTGGCATCTCACTCTCTTTGAATCTTCTTTATCATGCTAGGATTAGCAGGAAAAAGCAAAAAATTTCAGAATTGCACCTTGCAATGCGGAGAAATTACTGTTTGTGCATTTACAATATTCATTGATTTTTGCCATTGAAAAACATGTTATTCATATACCAGAAATGTTTGAAGCTACTGACTGAATGAAAAGAGCTGGCATCTCACTCTCTTTGAATCTTCTTTATCATGCTAAGAGGAGCAGGAAAAAGCAAAAAATTTCAGAATTGCACCTTGCAATGTGGAGATATTACTGTTTGTGCATTTACAATATTCATTGATTTTTGCCATTGAAAAACGTCCAGAAATGTTTGAAGCTACTGACTGAATGAAAGGAGCTGGCATCTCATTCTCTTTGAATCTTCTTTATCATGCTAGGATTAGCAGGAAAAAGCAAAAAATTTCAGAATTGCTCCTTGCAATGCGGAGAAATTACTGTTTGTGCATTTACAATATTCATTGATTTTTGCCATTGAAAAACATCATGTTATTCATATACCAGAAATGTTTGAAGCTACTGACTGAATGAAAAGAGCTGGCATCTCACTCTCTTTGAATCTTCTTTATCATGCCAGGATTAGCAGGAAAAAGCAAAAAATTTCAGAATTGCACCTTGCAATGTGGAGATATTACTGTTTGTGCATTTACAATATTCATTGATTTTTGCCATTGAAAAACGTCCAGAAATGTTTGAAGCTACTGACTGAATGAAAGGAGCTGGCATCTCACTCTCTTTGAATCTTCTTTATCATGCTAGGATTAGCAGGAAAAAGCTAAAAATTTCAGAATTGCACCTTGCAATGCGGAGAAATTACTGTTTGTGCTTTTACAATATTCATTGATTTTTGCCATTGAAAAACGTCATGTTATTCATATACCAGAAATGTTTGAAGCTACTGACTGAATGAAAAGAGCTGGCATCTCACTCTCTTTGAATCTTCTTTATCATGCTAAGAGGAGCAGGAAAAAGCAAAAAATTTCAGAATTGCACCTTGCAATGTGGAGATATTACTGTTTGTGCATTTACAATATTCATTGATTTTTGCCATTGAAAAACGTCCAGAAATGTTTGAAGCTACTGACTGAATGAAAGGAGCTGGCATCTCACTCTCTTTGAATCTTCTTTATCATGCTAGGATTAGCAGGAAAAAGCAAAAAATTTCAGAATTGCACCTTGCAATGCGGAGAAATTACTGTTTGTGCATTTACAATATTCATTGATTTTTGCCATTGAAAAACATCATGTTATTCATATACCAGAAATGTTTGAAGCTACTGACTGAATGAAAAGAGCTGGCATCTCACTCTCTTTGAATCTTCTTTATCATGCCAGGATTAGCAGGAAAAAGCAAAAAATTTCAGAATTGCACCTTGCAATGTGGAGATATTACTGTTTGTGCATTTACAATATTCATTGATTTTTGCCATTGAAAAACGTCCAGAAATGTTTGAAGCTACTGACTGAATGAAAGGAGCTGGCATCTCACTCTCTTTGAATCTTCTTTATCATGCTAGAATTAGCAGGAAAAAGCAAAAAATTTCAGAATTGCACCTTGCAATGCGGAGAAATTACTGTTTGTGCATTTACAATATTCATTGATTTTTGCCATTGAAAAACGTCATGTTATTCATATACCAGAAATGTTTGAAGCTACTGACTGAATGAAAAGAGCTGGCATCTCACTCTCTTTGAATCTTCTTTATCATGCTAAGAGGAGCAAGAAAAAGCAAAAAATTTCCGAATTGCACCTTGCAATGTGGAGATATTACTGTTTGTGCATTTACAATATTCATTGATTTTTGCCATTGAAAAACATCATGTTATTCATATACCAGAGATGTTTGAAGCTACTGACTGAATGAAAAGAGCTGGCATCTCACTCTCTTTGAATCTTCTTTATCATGCTAAGAGGAGCAGGAAAAAGCAAAAAATTTCAGAATTGCACCTTGCAATGTGGAGATATTACTGTTTGTGCATTTACAATATTCATTTATTTTTGCCATTGAAAAACGTCCAGAAATGTTTGAAGCTACTGACTGAATGAAAGGAGCTGGCATCTCTCTCTCTTTGAATCTTCTTTATCATGCTAGGATTAGCAGGAAAAAGCAAAAAATTTCAGAATTGCACCTTGCAATGCGGAGAAATTACTGTTTGTGCATTTACAATATTCATTGATTTTTGCCATTGAAAAACATCATGTTATTCATATACCAGAAATGTTTGAAGCTACTGACTGAATGAAAAGAGCTGGCATCTCACTCTCTTTGAATCTTCTTTATCATGCTAAGAGGAGCAGGAAAAAGCAAAAAATTTCAGAATTGCACCTTGCAATGTGTAGATATTACTGTTTGTGCATTTACAATATTCATTGATTTTTGCCATTGAAAAACGTCCAGAAATGTTTGAAGCTACTGACTGAATGAAAGGAGCTGGCATCTCACTCTCTTTGAATCTTCTTTATCATGCTAGGATTAGCAGGAAAAAGCAAAAAATTTCAGAATTGCACCTTGCAATGCGGAGAAATTACTGTTTGTGCATTTACAATATTCATTGATTTTTGCCATTGAAAAACATCATGTTATTCATATACCAGAAATGTTTGAAGCTACTGACTGAATGAAAAGAGCTGGCATCTAACTCTCTTTGAATCTTCTTTATCATGCTAAGAGGAGCAGGAAAAACCAAAAAATTTCAGAATTGCACCTTGCAATGTGGAGATATTACTGTTTGTGCATTTACAATATTCATTGATTTTTGACATTGAAAAATGTCCAGAAATGTTTGAAGCTACTGACTGAATGAAAGGAGCTGACATCTCACTCTCTTTGAATCTTCTTTATCATGCTAGGATTAGCAGGAAAAAGCAAAAAATTTCAGAATTGCACCTTGCAATGCGGAGAAATTACTGTTTGTGCATTTACAATATTCATTGATTTTTGCCATTGAAAAACATCATGTTATTCATATACCAGAAATGTTTGAAGCTACTGACTGAATGAAAAGAGCTGGCATCTCACTCTCTTTGAATATTCTTTATCATGCTAAGAGGAGCAGGAAAAAGCAAAAAATTTCAGAATTGCACCTTGCAATGTGGAGATATTACTGTTTGTGCATTTACAATATTCATTGATTTTTGCCATTGAAAAACGTCCAGAAATGTTTGAAGCTACTGACTGAATGAAAGGAGCTGGCATCTCACTCTCTTTGAATCTTCTTTATCATGCTAGGATTAGCAGGAAAAAGCAAAAAATTTCAGAATTGCACCTTGCAATGCGGAGAAATTACTGTTTGTGCATTTACAATATTCATTGATTTTTGCCATTGAAAAACATCATGTTATTCATATACCAGAGATGTTTGAAGCTACTGACTGAATGAAAAGAGCTGGCATCTCACTCTCTTTGAATCTTCTTTATCATGCTAAGAGGAGCAGGAAAAAGCAAAAAAATTCAGAATTGCACCTTGCAATGTGGAGATATTACTGTTTGTGCATTTACAATATTCATTTATTTTTGCCATTGAAAAACGTCCAGAAATGTTTGAAGCTACTGACTGAATGAAAGGAGCTGGCATCTCTCTCTCTTTGAATCTTCTTTATCATGCTAGGATTAGCAGGAAAAAGCAAAAAATTTCAGAATTGCACCTTGCAATGCGGAGAAATTACTGTTTGTGCATTTACAATATTCATTGATTTTTGCCATTGAAAAACATCATGTTATTCATATACCAGAAATGTTTGAAGCTACTGACTGAATGAAAAGAGCTGGCATCTCACTCTCTTTGAATCTTCTTTATCATGCTAAGAGGAGCAGGAAAAAGCAAAAAATTTCAGAATTGCACCTTGCAATGTGGAGATATTACTGTTTGTGCATTTACAATATTCATTGATTTTTGCCATTGAAAAACGTCCAGAAATGTTTGAAGCTACTGACTGAATGAAAGGAGCTGGCATCTCACTCTCTTTGAATCTTCTTTATCATGCTAGGATTAGCAGGAAAAAGCAAAAAATTTCAGAATTGCACCTTGCAATGCGGAGAAATTACTGTTTGTGCATTTACAATATTCATTGATTTTTGCCATTGAAAAACATCATGTTATTCATATACCAGAAATGTTTGAAGCTACTGACTGAATGAAAAGAGCTGGCATCTCACTCTCTTTGAATCTTCTTTATCATGCCAGGATTAGCAGGAAAAAGCAAAAAATTTCAGAATTGCACGTTGCAATGTGGAGATATTACTGTTTGTGCATTTACAATATTCATTGATTTTTGCCATTGAAAAACGTCCAGAAATGTTTGAAGCTACTGACTGAATGAAAGGAGCTGGCATCTCACTCTCTTTGAATCTTCTTTATCATGCTAGGATTAGCAGGAAAAAGCAAAAAATTTCAGAATTGCACCTTGCAATGCGGAGAAATTACTGTTTGTGCAGAAATGTTTGAAGCTACTGACTGAATGAAAGGAGCTGGCATCTCACTCTCTTTGAATCTTCTTTATCATGCTAGGATTAGCAGGAAAAAGGAAAAAATTTTCAGAATTGCACCTTGCAATGCGGAGAAATTACTGTTTGTGCATTTACAATATTCATTGATTTTTGCCATTGAAAAACATCATGTTATTCATATACCAGAAATGTTTGAAGCTACTGACTGAATGAAAGGAGCTGGCATCTCACTCTCTTTGAATCTTCTTTATCATGCTAGGATTAGCAGGAAAAAGCAAAAAATTTCAGAATTGCACCTTGCAATGCGGAGAAATTACTGTTTGTGCATTTACAATATTCATTGATTTTTGCCATTGAAAAACATGTTATTCATATACCAGAAATGTTTGAAGCTACTGACTGAATGAAAAGAGCTGGCATCTCACTCTCTTTGAATCTTCTTTATCATGCTAAGAGGAGCAGGAAAAAGCAAAAAATTTCAGAATTGCACCTTGCAATGTGGAGATATTACTGTTTGTGCATTTACAATATTCATTGATTTTTGCCATTGAAAAACGTCCAGAAATGTTTGAAGCTACTGACTGAATGAAAGGAGCTGGCATCTCACTCTCTTTGAATCTTCTTTATCATGCTAGGATTAGCAGGAAAAAGCAAAAAATTTCAGAATTGCACCTTGCAATGCGGAGAAATTACTGTTTGTGCATTTACAATATTCATTGATTTTTGCCATTGAAAAACATCATGTTATTCATATACCAGAAATGTTTGAAGCTACTGACTGAATGAAAAGAGCTGGCATCTCACTCTCTTTGAATCTTCTTTATCATGCTAAGAGGAGCAGGAAAAAGCAAAAAATTTCAGAATTGCACCTTGCAATGTGGAGATATTACTGTTTGTGCATTTACAATATTCATTGATTTTTGCCATTGAAAAATGTCCAGAAATGTTTGAAGCTACTGACTGAATGAAAGGAGCTGACATCTCACTCTCTTTGAATCTTCTTTATCATGCTAGGATTAGCAGGAAAAAGCAAAAAATTTCAGAATTGCACCTTGCAATGCGGAAAAATTACTGTTTGTGCATTTACAATATTCATTGATTTTTGCCATTGAAAAACATCATGTTATTCATATACCAGAAATGTTTGAAGCTACTGACTGAATGAAAAGAGCTGGCATCTCACTCTCTTTGAATCTTCTTTATCATGCCAGGATTAGCAGGAAAAAGCAAAAAATTTCAGAATTGCACGTTGCAATGTGGAGATATTACTGTTTGTGCATTTACAATATTCATTGATTTTTGCCATTGAAAAACGTCCAGAAATGTTTGAAGCTACTGACTGAATGAAAGGAGCTGGCATCTCACTCTCTTTGAATCTTCTTTATCATGCTAGGATTAGCAGGAAAAAGCAAAAAATTTCAGAATTGCACCTTGCAATGCGGAGAAATTACTGTTTGTGCAGAAATGTTTGAAGCTACTGACTGAATGAAAGGAGCTGGCATATCACTCTCTTTGAATCTTCTTTATCATGCTAGGATTAGCAGGAAAAAGCAAAAAATTTCAGAATTGCACCTTGCAATGCGGAGAAATTACTGTTTGTGCATTTACAATATTCATTGATTTTTGCCATTGAAAAACATCATGTTATTCATATACCAGAAATATTTGAAGCTACTGACTGAATGAAAAGAGCTGGCATCTCACTCTCTTTGAATCTTCTTTATCATGCCAGGATTAGCAGGAAAAAGCAAAAAATTTCAGAATTGCACCTTGCAATGTGGAGATATTACTGTTTGTGCATTTACAATATTCATTGATTTTTGCCATTGAAAAACGTCCAGAAATGTTTGAAGCTACTGACTGAATGAAAGGAGCTGGCATCTCACTCTCTTTGAATCTTCTTTATCATGCTAGGATTAGCAGGAAAAAGCAAAAAATTTCAGAATTGCACCTTGCAATGCGGAGAAATTACTGTTTGTGCATTTACAATATTCATTGATTTTTGCCATTGAAAAACATGTTATTCATATACCAGAAATGTTTGAAGCTACTGACTGAATGAAAAGAGCTGGCATCTCACTCTCTTTGAATCTTCTTTATCATGCTAAGAGGAGCAGGAAAAAGCAAAAAATTTCAGAATTGCACCTTGCAATGTGGAGATATTACTGTTTGTGCATTTACAATATTCATTGATTTTTGCCATTGAAAAACGTCCAGAAATGTTTGAAGCTACTGACTGAATGAAAGGAGCTGGCATCTCATTCTCTTGGAATCTTCTTTATCATGCTAGGATTAGCAGGAAAAAGCAAAAAATTTCAGAATTGCACCTTGCAATGCGGAGAAATTACTGTTTGTGCATTTACAATATTCATTGATTTTTGCCATTGAAAAACATCATGTTATTCATATACCAGAAATGTTTGAAGCTACTGACTGAATGAAAAGAGCTGGCATCTCACTCTCTTTGAATCTTCTTTATCATGCTAAGATTAGCAGGAAAAAGCAAAAAATTTCAGAATTGCACCTTGCAATGTGGAGATATTACTGTTTGTGCATTTACAATATTCATTGATTTTTGCCATTGAAAAACGTCCAGAAATGTTTGAAGCTACTGACTGAATGAAAGGAGCTGGCATCTCACTCTCTTTGAATCTTCTTTATCATGCTAGGATTAGCAGGAAAAAGCAAAAAATTTCAGAATTGCACCTTGCAATGCGGAGAAATTACTGTTTGTGCATTTACAATATTCATTGATTTTTGCCATTGAAAAACATGTTATTCATATACCAGAAATGTTTGAAGCTACTGACTGAATGAAAAGAGCTGGCATCTCACTCTCTTTGAATCTTCTTTATCATGCTAAGAGGAGCAGGAAAAAGCAAAAAATTTCAGAATTGCACCTTGCAATGTGGAGATATTACTGTTTGTGCATTTACAATATTCATTGATTTTTGCCATTGAAAAACGTCCAGAAATGTTTGAAGCTACTGACTGAATGAAAGGAGCTGGCATCTCATTCTCTTTGAATCTTCTTTATCATGCTAGGATTAGCAGGAAAAAGCAAAAAATTTCAGAATTGCACCTTGCAATGCGGAGAAATTACTGTTTGTGCATTTACAATATTCATTGATTTTTGCCATTGAAAAACATCATGTTATTCATATACCAGAAATGTTTGAAGCTACTGACTGAATGAAAAGAGCTGGCATCTCACTCTCTTTGAATCTTCTTTATCATGCTAAGATTAGCAGGAAAAAGCAAAAAATTTCAGAATTGCACCTTGCAATGTGGAGATATTACTGTTTGTGCATTTACAATATTCATTGATTTTTGCCATTGAAAAACGTCCAGAAATGTTTGAAGCTACTGACTGAATGAAAGGAGCTGGCATCTCACTCTCTTTGAATCTTCTTTATCATGCTAGGATTAGCAGGAAAAAGCAAAAAATTTCAGAATTGCACCTTGCAATGCGGAGAAATTACTGTTTGTGCATTTACAATATTCATTGATTTTTGCCATTGAAAAACATCATGTTATTCATATACCAGAAATGTTTGAAGCTACTGACTGAATGAAAAGAGCTGGCATCTCACTTTCTTTGAATCTTCTTTATCATGCTAAGAGGAGCAGGAAAAAGCAAAAAATTTCAGAATTGCACCTTGCAATGTGGAGATATTACTGTTTGTGCATTTACAATATTCATTGATTTTTGCCATTGAAAAACGTCCAGAAATGTTTGAAGCTACTGACTGAATGAAAGGAGCTGGCATCTCAATCTCTTTGAATCTTCTTTATCATGCTAGGATTAGCAGGAAAAAGCAAAAAATTTCAGAATTGCACCTTGCAATGCGGAGAAATTACTGTTTGTGCATTTACAATATTCATTGATTTTTGCCATTGAAAAACATCATGTTATTCATATACCAGAGATTTTTGAAGCTACTGACTGAATGAAAAGAGCTGGCATCTCACTCTCTTTGAATCTTCTTTATCATGCTAAGAGGAGCAGGAAAAAGCAAAAAATTTCAGAATTGCACGTTGCAATGTGGAGATATCACTGTTTGTGCATTTACAATATTCATTGATTTTTGCCATTGAAAAACGTCCAGAAATGTTTGAAGCTACTGACTGAATGAAAGGAGCTGGCATCTCACTCTCTTTGAATCTTCTTTATCATGCTAGGATTAGCAGGAAAAAGCAAAAAAATTCAGAATTGCACCTTGCAATGCGGAGAAATTACTGTTTGTGCATTTACAATATTCATTGATTTTTGCCATTGAAACACATCATGTTATTCATATACCAGAAATGTTTGAAGCTACTGACTGAATGAAAAGAGCTGGCATCTCACTCTCTTTGAATCTTCTTTATCATGCCAGGATTAGCAGGAAAAAGCAAAAAATTTCAGAATTGCACCTTGCAATGTGGAGATATTACTGTTTGTGCGTTTACAATATTCATTGATTTTTGCCATTGAAAAACGTCCAGAAATGTTTGAAGCTACTGACTGAATGAAAGGAGCTGGCATCTCACTCTCTTTGAATCTTCTTTATCATGCTAGGATTAGCAGGAAAAAGCAAAAAATTTCAGAATTGCACCTTGCAATGCGGAGAAATTACTGTTTGTGCATTTACAATATTCATTGATTTTTGCCTTTGAAAAACATCATGTTATTCATATACCAGAGATGTTTGAAGCTACTGACTGAATGAAAAGAGCTGGCATCTCACTCTCTTTGAATCTTCTTTATCATGCTAAGAGGAGCAGGAAAAAGCAAAAAATTTCAGAATTGCACCTTGCAATGTGGAGATATTACTGTTTGTGCATTTACAATATTCATTTATTTTTGCCATTGAAAAACGTCCAGAAATGTTTGAAGCTACTGACTGAATGAAAGGAGCTGGCATCTCACTCTCTTTGAATCTTCTTTATCATGCTAGGATTAGCAGGAAAAAGCAAAAAATTTCAGAATTGCACCTTGCAATGCGGAGAAATTACTGTTTGTGCATTTACAATATTCATTGATTTTTGCCATTGAAAAACATCATGTTATTCATATACCAGAAATGTTTGAAGCTACTGACTGAATGAAAAGAGCTGGCATCTCACTCTCTTTGAATCTTCTTTATCATGCTAAGAGGAGCAGGAAAAAGCAAAAAATTTCAGAATTGCACCTTGCAATGTGGAGATATTACTGTTTGTGCATTTACAATATTCATTGATTTTTGCCATTGAAAAACGTCCAGAAATGTTTGAAGCTACTGACTGAATGAAAGGAGCTGGCATCTCACTCTCTTTGAATCTTCTTTATCATGCTAGGATTAGCAGGAAAAAGCAAAAAATTTCAGAATTGCACCTTGCAATGCGGAGAAATTACTGTTTGTGCATTTACAATATTCATTGATTTTTGCCATTGAAAAACATCATGTTATTCATATACCAGAAATGTTTGAAGCTACTGACTGAATGAAAAGAGCTGGCATCTCACTCTCTTTGA
This sequence comes from Phyllobates terribilis, assembly GCF_046119375.1. Taxonomy (NCBI): domain Eukaryota; kingdom Metazoa; phylum Chordata; class Amphibia; order Anura; family Dendrobatidae; genus Phyllobates; species Phyllobates terribilis. The sequence continues at coordinate 2,872,336 of NW_027362970.1, read as the reverse complement.
ATCTTCTTTATCATGCTAAGAGGAGCAGGAAAAAGCAAAAAATTTCAGAATTGCACGTTGCAATGTGGAGATATTACTGTTTGTGCATTTACAATATTCATTGATTTTTGCCATTGAAAAATGTCCAGAAATGTTTGAAGCTACTGACTGAATGAAAGGAGCTGACATCTCACTCTCTTTGAATCTTCTTTATCATGCTAGGATTAGCAGGAAAAAGCAAAAAATTTCAGAATTGCACCTTGCAATGCGGAGAAATTACTGTTTGTGCATTTACAATATTCATTGATTTTTGCCATTGAAAAACATCATGTTATTCATATACCAGAAATGTTTGAAGCTACTGACTGAATGAAAAGAGCTGGCATCTCACTCTCTTTGAATCTTCTTTATCATGCCAGGATTAGCAGGAAAAAGCAAAAAATTTCAGAATTGCACGTTGCAATGTGGAGATATTACTCTTTGTGCATTTACAATATTCATTGATTTTTGCCATTGAAAAACGTCCAGAAATGTTTGAAGCTACTGACTGAATGAAAGGAGCTGGCATCTCACTCTCTTTGAATCTTCTTTATCATGCTAGGATTAGCAGGAAAAAGCAAAAAAATTCAGAATTGCACCTTGCAATGCGGAGAAATTACTGTTTGTGCATTTACAATATTCATTGATTTTTGCCATTGAATAACATCATGTTATTCATATACCAGAAATGTTTGAAGCTACTGACTGAATGAAAAGAGCTGGCATCTCACTCTCTTTGAATCTTGTTTATCATGCCAGGATTAGCAGGAAAAAGCAAAAAATTTCAGAATTGCACCTTGCAATGTGGAGATATTACTGTTTGTGCATTTACAATATTCATTGATTTTTGCCATTGAAAAACGTCCAGAAATGTTTGAAGCTACTGACTGAATGAAAGGAGCTGGCATCTCACTCTCTTTGAATCTTCTTTATCATGCTAGGATTAGCAGGAAAAAGCAAAAAATTTCAGAATTGCACCTTGCAATGCGGAGAAATTACTGTTTGTGCATTTACAATATTCATTGATTTTTGCCATTGAAAAACATGTTATTCATATACCAGAAATGTTTGAAGCTACTGACTGAATGAAAAGAGCTGGCATCTCACTCTCTTTGAATCTTCTTTATCATGCTAAGAGGAGCAGGAAAAAGCAAAAAATTTCAGAATTGCACCTTGCAATGTGGAGATATTACTGTTTGTGCATTTACAATATTCATTGATTTTTGCCATTGAAAAACGTCCAGAAATGTTTGAAGCTACTGACTGAATGAAAAGAGCTGGCATCTCACTCTCTTTGAATCTTCTTTATCATGCTAGGATTAGCAGGAAAAAGCAAAAAATTTCAGAATTGCACCTTGCAATGCGGAGAAATTACTGTTTGTGCATTTACAATATTTATTGATTTTTGCCATTGAAAAACATCATGTTATTCATATACCAGAAATGTTTGAAGCTACTGACTGAATGAAAAGAGCTGGCATCTCACTCTCTTTGAATCTTCTTTATCATGCTAGGATTAGCAGGAAAAAGCAAAAAATTTCAGAATTGCACCTTGCAATGTGGAGATATTACTGTTTGTGCATTTACAATATTCATTGATTTTTGCCATTGAAAAACATCATGTTATTCATATACCAGAAATGTTTGAAGCTACTCACTGAATGAAAAGAGCTGGCATCTAACTCTCTTTGAATCTTCTTTATCATGCTAAGAGGAGCAGGAAAAAGCAAAAAAATTCAGAATTGCACGTTGCAATGTGGAGATATTACTGTTTGTGCATTTACAATATTCATTGATTTTTGCCATTGAAAAATGTCCAGAAATGTTTGAAGCTACTGACTGAATGAAAGGAGCTGGCATCTCACTCTCTTTGAATCTTCTTTATCATGCTAGGATTAGCAGGAAAAAGCAAAAAATTTCAGAATTGCACCTTGCAATGCGGAGAAATTACTGTTTGTGCATTTACAATATTCATTGATTTTTGCCATTAAAAAACATCATGTTATTCATATACCAGAAATGTTTGAAGCTACTGACTGAATGAAAAGAGCTGGCATCTCACTCTCTTTGAATCTTCTTTATCATGCCAGGATTAGCAGGAAAAAGCAAAAAATTTCAGAATTGCACGTTGCAATGTGGAGATATTACTGTTTGTGCATTTACAATATTCATTGATTTTTGCCATTGAAAAACGTCCAGAAATGTTTGAAGCTACTGACTGAATGAAAGGAGCTGGCATCTCACTCTCTTTGAATCTTCTTTATCATGCTAGGATTAGCAGGAAAAAGCAAAAAATTTCAGAATTGCACCTTGCAATGCGGAGAAATTACTGTTTGTGCATTTACAATATTCATTGATTTTTGCCATTGAAAAACATCATGTTATTCATATACCAGAAATGTTTGAAGCTACTGACTGAATGAAAAGAGCTGGCATCTCACTCTCTTTTAATCTTCTTTATCATGCTAAGAGGAGCAGGAAAAAGCAAAAAATTTCAGAATTGCACGTTGCAATGTGGAGATATTACTGTTTGTGCATTTACAATATTCATTGATTTTTGCCATTGAAAAACGTCCAGAAATGTTTGAAGCTACTGACTGAATGAAAGGAGCTGGCATCTCACTCTCTTTGAATCTTCTTTATCATGCTAGGATTAGCAGGAAAAAGCAAAAATTTCAGAATTGCACCTTGCAATGCGGAGAAATTACTGTTTGTGCATTTACAATATTCATTGATTTTTGCCATTGAAAAACATCATGTTATTCATATACCAGAAATGTTTGAAGCTACTGACTGAATGAAAAGAGCTGGCATCTCACTCTCTTTGAATCTTCTTTATCATGCTAAGATTAGCAGGAAAAAGCAAAAAATTTCAGAATTGCACCTTGCAATGTGGAGATATTACTGTTTGTGCATTTACAATATTCATTGATTTTTGCCATTGAAAAACGTCCAGAAATGTTTGAAGCTACTGACTGAATGAAAGGAGCTGGCATCTCACTCTCTTTGAATCTTCTTTATCATGCTAGGATTAGCAGGAAAAAGCAAAAAATTTCAGAATTGCACCTTGCAATGCGGAGAAATTACTGTTTGTGCATTTACAATATTCATTGATTTTTGCCATTGAAAAACATCATGTTATTCATATACCAGAAATGTTTGAAGCTACTGACTGAATGAAAAGAGCTGGCATCTCACTCTCTTTGAATCTTCTTTATCATGCTAAGAGGAGCAGGAAAAAGCAAAAAATTTCAGAATTGCACCTTGCAATGTGGAGATATTACTGTTTGTGCATTTACAATATTCATTGATTTTTGCCATTGAAAAACGTCCAGAAATGTTTGAAGCTACTGACTGAATGAAAGGAGCTGGCATCTCAATCTCTTTGAATCTTCTTTATCATGCTAGGATTAGCAGGAAAAAGCAAAAAATTTCAGAATTGCACCTTGCAATGCGGAGAAATTACTGTTTGTGCATTTACAATATTCATTGATTTTTGCCATTGAAAAACATCATGTTATTCATATACCAGAAATGTTTGAAGCTACTGACTGAATGAAAAGAGCTGGCATCTCACTCTCTTTGAATCTTCTTTATCATGCTAAGAGGAGCAGGAAAAAGCAAAAAATTTCAGAATTGCACATTGCAATGTGGAGATATCACTGTTTGTGCATTTACAATATTCATTGATTTTTGCCATTGAAAAACGTCCAGAAATGTTTGAAGCTACTGACTGAATGAAAGGAGCTGGCATCTCACTCTCTTTGAATCTTCTTTATCATGCTAGGATTAGCAGGAAAAAGCAAAAAATTTCAGAATTGCACCTTGCAATGCGGAGAAATTACTGTTTGTGCATTTACAATATTCATTGATTTTTGCCATTGAAAAACATGTTATTCATATACCAGAAATGTTTGAAGCTACTGACTGAATGAAAAGAGCTGGCATCTCACTCTCTTTGAATCTTCTTTATCATGCTAAGAGGAGCAGGAAAAAGCAAAAAATTTCAGAATTGCACCTTGCAATGTGGAGATATTACTGTTTGTGCATTTACAATATTCATTGATTTTTGCCATTGAAAAACGTCCAGAAATGTTTGAAGCTACTGACTGAATGAAAAGAGCTGGCATCTCACTCTCTTTGAATTTTCTTTTTCATGCTAGGATTAGCAGGAAAAAGCAAAAAATTTCAGAATTGCACCTTGCAATGTGGAGATATTACTGTTTGTGCATTTACAATATTCATTGATTTTTGCCATTGAAAAACATCATGTTATTCATATACCAGAAATGTTTGAAGCTACTGACTGAATGAAAAGAGCTGGCATCTCACTCTCTTTGAATCTTCTTTATCATGCTAGGATTAGCAGGAAAAAGCAAAAAATTTCAGAATTGCACCTTGCAATGTGGAGATATTACTGTTTGTGCATTTACAATATTCATTGATTTTTGCCATTGAAAAACATCATGTTATTCATATACCAGAAATGTTTGAAGCTACTGACTGAATGAAAAGAGCTGGCATCTAACTCTCTTTGAATCTTCTTTATCATGCTAAGAGGAGCAGGAAAAAGCAAAAAATTTCAGAATTGCACGTTGCAATGTGGAGATATTACTGTTTGTGCATTTACAATATTCATTGATTTTTGCCATTGAAAAATGTCCAGAAATGTTTGAAGCTACTGACTGAATGAAAGGAGCTGGCATCTCACTCTCTTTGAATCTTCTTTATCATGCTAGGATTAGCAGGAAAAAGCAAAAAATTTCAGAATTGCACCTTGCAATGCGGAGAAATTACTGTTTGTGCATTTACAATATTCATTGATTTTTGCCATTAAAAAACATCATGTTATTCATATACCAGAAATGTTTGAAGCTACTGACTGAATGAAAAGAGCTGGCATCTCACTCTCTTTGAATCTTCTTTATCATGCCAGGATTAGCAGGAAAAAGCAAAAAATTTCAGAATTGCACGTTGCAATGTGGAGATATTACTGTTTGTGCATTTACAATATTCATTGATTTTTGCCATTGAAAAACGTCCAGAAATGTTTGAAGCTACTGACTGAATGAAAGGAGCTGGCATCTCACTCTCTTTGAATCTTCTTTATCATGCTAGGATTAGCAGGAAAAAGCAAAAAATTTCAGAATTGCACCTTGCAATGCGGAGAAATTACTGTTTGTGCATTTACAATATTCATTGATTTTTGCCATTGAAAAACATCATGTTATTCATATACCAGAAATGTTTGAAGCTACTGACTGAATGAAAAGAGCTGGCATCTCACTCTCTTTGAATCTTCTTTATCATGCTAAGAGGAGCAGGAAAAAGCAAAAAATTTCAGAATTGCACGTTGCAATGTGGAGATATTACTGTTTGTGCATTTACAATATTCATTGATTTTTGCCATTGAAAAACGTCCAGAAATGTTTGAAGCTACTGACTGAATGAAAGGAGCTGGCATCTCACTCTCTTTGAATCTTCTTTATCATGCTAGGATTAGCAGGAAAAAGTAAAAAATTTCAGAATTGCACCTTGCAATGCGGAGAAATTACTGTTTGTGCATTTACAATATTCATTGATTTTTGCCATTGAAAAACATGTTATTCATATACCAGAAATGTTTGAAGCTACTGACTGAATGAAAAGAGCTGGCATCTCACTCTCTTTGAATCTTCTTTATCATGCTAAGAGGAGCAGGAAAAAGCAAAAAATTTCAGAATTGCACCTTGCAAAGTGGAGATATTACTGTTTGTGCATTTACAATATTCATTGATTTTTGCCATTGAAAAACGTCCAGAAATGTTTGAAGCTACTGACTGAATGAAAGGAGCTGGCATCTCACTCTCTTTGAATCTTCTTTATCATGCTAGGATTAGCAGGAAAAAGCAAAAAATTTCAGAATTGCACCTTGCAATGCGGAGAAATTACTGTTTGTGCATTTACAATATTCATTGATTTTTGCCATTGAAAAACATCATGTTATTCATATACCAGAAATGTTTGAAGCTACTGACTGAATGAAAAGAGCTGGCATCTCACTCTCTTTGAATCTTCTTTATCATGCTAAGATTAGCAGGAAAAAGCAAAAAATTTCAGAATTGCACCTTGCAATGTGGAGATATTACTGTTTGTGCATTTACAATATTCATTGATTTTTGCCATTGAAAAACGTCCAGAAATGTTTGAAGCTACTGACTGAATGAAAGGAGCTGGCATCTCACTCTCTTTGAATCTTCTTTATCATGCTAGGATTAGCAGGAAAAAGCAAAAAATTTCAGAATTGCACCTTGCAATGCGGAGAAATTACTGTTTGTGCATTTACAATATTCATTGATTTTTGCCATTGAAAAACATCATGTTATTCTTATACCAGAAATGTTTGAAGCTACTGACTGAATGAAAAGAGCTGGCATCTCACTCTCTTTGAATCTTCTTTATCATGCTAAGAGGAGCAGGAAAAAGCAAAAAATTTCAGAATTGCACCTTGCAATGTGGAGATATTACTGTTTGTGCATTTACAATATTCATTGATTTTTGCCATTGAAAAACGTCCAGAAATGTTTGAAGCTACTGACTGAATGAAAGGAGCTGGCATCTCAATCTCTTTGAATCTTCTTTATCATGCTAGGATTAGCAGGAAAAAGCAAAAAATTTCAGAATTGCACCTTGCAATGCGGAGAAATTACTGTTTGTGCATTTACAATATTCATTGATTTTTGCCATTGAAAAACATCATGTTATTCATATACCAGAGATGTTTGAAGCTACTGACTGAATGAAAAGAGCTGGCATCTCACTCTCTTTGAATCTTCTTTATCATGCTAAGAGGAGCAGGAAAAAGCAAAAAATTTCAGAATTGCACGTTGCAATGTGGAGATATCACTGTTTGTGCATTTACAATATTCATTGATTTTTGCCATTGAAAAACGTCCAGAAATGTTTGAAGCTACTGACTGAATGAAAGGAGCTGGCATCTCACTCTCTTTGAATCTTCTTTATCATGCTAGGATTAGCAGGAAAAAGCAAAAAAATTCAGAATTGCACCTTGCAATGCGGAGAAATTACTGTTTGTGCATTTACAATATTCATTGATTTTTGCCATTGAAAAACATCATGTTAATCATATACCAGAAATGTTTGAAGCTACTGACTGAATGAAAAGAGCTGGCATCTCACTCTCTTTGAATCTTCTTTATCATGCCAGGATTAGCAGGAAAAAGCAAAAAAATTCAGAATTGCACCTTGCAATGTGGAGATATTACTGTTTGTGCATTTACAATATTCATTGATTTTTGCCATTGAAAAATGTCCAGAAATGTTTGAAGCTACTGACTGAATGAAAGGAGCTGGCATCTCACTCTCTTTGAATCTTCTTTATCATGCTAGGATTAGCAGGAAAAAGCAAAAAATTTCAGAATTGCACCTTGCAATGCGGAGAAATTACTGTTTGTGCATTTACAATATTCATTGATTTTTGCCATTGAAAAACATCATGTTATTCATATACCAGAAATGTTTGAAGCTACTGACTGAATGAAAAGAGCTGGCATCTCACTCTCTTTGAATCTTCTTTATCATGCTAAGAGGAGCAGGAAAAAGCAAAAAATTTCAGAATTGCACCTTGCAATGTGGAGATATTACTGTTTGTGCATTTACAATATTCATTGATTTTTGCCATTGAAAAACGTCCAGAAATGTTTGAAGCTACTGACTGAATGAAAGGAGCTGGCATCTCACTCTCTTTGAATCTTCTTTATCATGCTAGGATTAGCAGGAAAAAGCAAAAAATTTCAGAATTGCACCTTGCAATGCGGAGAAATTACTGTTTGTGCATTTACAATATTCATTGATTTTTGCCTTTGAAAAACATCATGTTATTCATATACCAGAGATGTTTGAAGCTACTGACTGAATGAAAAGAGCTGGCATCTCACTCTCTTTGAATCTTCTTTATCATGCTAAGAGGAGCAGGAAAAAGCAAAAAAATTCAGAATTGCACCTTGCAATGTGGAGATATCACTGTTTGTGCATTTACAATATTCATTGATTTTTGCCATTGAAAAACGTCCAGAAATGTTTGAAGCTACTGACTGAATGAAAGGAGCTGGCATCTCACTCTCTTTGAATCTTCTTTATCATGCTAGGATTAGCAGGAAAAAGCAAAAAATTTCAGAATTGCACCTTGCAATGCGGAGAAATTACTGTTTGTGCATTTACAATATTCATTGATTTTTGCCATTGAAAAACATCATGTTATTCATATACCAGAAATGTTTGAAGCTACTGACTGAATGAAAAGAGCTGGCATCTCACTCTCTTTGAATCTTCTTTATCATGCTAAGAGGAGCAGGAAAAAGCAAAAAATTTCAGAATTGCACCTTGCAATGTGGAGATATTACTGTTTGTGCATTTACAATATTCATTGATTTTTGCCATTGAAAAACGTCCAGAAATGTTTGAAGCTACTGACTGAATGAAAGGAGCTGGCATCTCACTCTCTTTGAATCTTCTTTATCATGCTAGGATTAGCAGGAAAAAGCAAAAAATTTCAGAATTGCACCTTGCAATGCGGAGAAATTACTGTTTGTGCATTTACAATATTCATTGATTTTTGCCATTGAAAAACATCATGTTATTCATATACCAGAAATGTTTAAAGTTACTGACTGAATGAAAAGAGCTGGCATCTCACTCTCTTTGAATCTTCTTTATCATGCTAAGAGGAGCAGGAAAAAGCAAAAAATTTCAGAATTGCACGTTGCAATGTGGAGATATTACTGTTTGTGCATTTACAATATTCATTGATTTTTGCCATTGAAAAATGTCCAGAAATGTTTGAAGCTACTGACTGAATGAAAGGAGCTGACATCTCACTCTCTTTGAATCTTCTTTACCATGCTAGGATTAGCAGGAAAAAGCAAAAAATTTCAGAATTGCACCTTGCAATGCGGAGAAATTACTGTTTGTGCATTTACAATATTCATTGATTTTTGCCATTGAAAAACATCATGTTATTCATATACCAGAAATGTTTGAAGCTACTGACTGAATGAAAAGAGCTGGCATCTCACTCTCTTTGAATCTTCTTTATCATGCCAGGATTAGCAGGAAAAAGCAAAAAATTTCAGAATTGCACGTTGCAATGTGGAGATATTACTGTTTGTGCATTTACAATATTCATTGATTTTTGCCATTGAAAAACGTCCAGAAATGTTTGAAGCTACTGACTGAATGAAAGGAGCTGGCATCTCACTCTCTTTGAATCTTCTTTATCATGCTAGGATTAGCAGGAAAAAGCAAAAAATTTCAGAATTGCACCTTGCAATGCGGAGAAATTACTGTTTGTGCATTTACAATATTCATTGATTTTTGCCATTTAAAAACATCATGTTATTCATATACCAGAAATGTTTGAAGCTACTGACTGAATGAAAAGAGCTGGCATCTCACTCTCTTTGAATCTTGTTTATCATGCCAGGATTAGCAGGAAAAAGCAAAAAATTTCAGAATTGCACCTTGCAATGTGGAGATATTACTGTTTGTGCATTTACAATATTCATTGATTTTTGCCATTGAAAAACGTCCAGAAATGTTTGAAGCTACTGACTGAATGAAAGGAGCTGGCATCTCACTCTCTTTGAATCTTCTTTATCATGCTAGGATTAGCAGGAAAAAGCAAAAAATTTCAGAATTGCACCTTGCAATGCGGAGAAATTACTGTTTGTGCATTTACAATATTCATTGATTTTTGCCATTGAAAAACATGTTATTCATATACCAGAAATGTTTGAAGCTACTGACTGAATGAAAAGAGCTGGCATCTCACTCTCTTTGAATCTTCTTTATCATGCTAAGAGGAGCAGGAAAAAGTAAAAAATTTCAGAATTGCACCTTGCAATGTGGAGATATTACTGTTTGTGCATTTACAATATTCATTGATTTTTGCCATTGAAAAACGTCCAGAAATGTTTGAAGCTACTGACTGAATGAAAAGAGCTGGCATCTCACTCTCTTTGAATCTTCTTTATCATGCTAGGATTAGCAGGAAAAAGCAAAAAATTTCAGAATTGCACCTTGCAATGCGGAGAAATTACTGTTTGTGCATTTACAATATTCATTGATTTTTGCCATTGAAAAACATCATGTTATTCATATACCAGAAATGTTTGAAGCTACTGACTGAATGAAAAGAGCTGGCATCTCACTCTCTTTGAATCTTCTTTATCATGCTAGGATTAGCAGGAAAAAGCAAAAAATTTCAGAATTGCACCTTGCAATGTGGAGATATTACTGTTTGTGCATTTACAATATTCATTGATTTTTGCCATTGAAAAACATCCAGAAATGTTTGAAGCTACTGACTGAATGAAAGGAGCTGGCATCTCACTCTCTTTGAATCTTCTTTATCATGCTAGGATTAGCAGGAAAAAGCAAAAAATTTCAGAATTGCACCTTGCAATGCGGAGAAATTACTGTTTGTGCATTTACAATATTCCTTGATTTTTGCCATTGAAAAACATGTTATTCATATACCAGAAATGTTTGAAGCTACTGACTGAATGAAAAGAGCTGGCATCTCACTCTCTTTGAATCTTCTTTATCATGCTAAGAGGAGCAGGAAAAAGTAAAAAATTTCAGAATTGCACCTTGCAATGTGGAGATATTACTGTTTGTGCATTTACAATATTCATTGATTTTTGCCATTGAAAAACGTCCAGAAATGTTTGAAGCTACTGACTGAATGAAAAGAGCTGGCATCTCACTCTCTTTGAATCTTCTTTATCATGCTAGGATTAGCAGGAAAAAGCAAAAAATTTCAGAATTGCGCCTTGCAATGCGGAGAAATTACTGTTTGTGCATTTACAATATTCATTGATTTTTGCCATTGAAAAACATCATGTTATTCATATACCAGAAATGTTTGAAGCTACTGACTGAATGAAAAGAGCTGGCATCTCACTCTCTTTGAATCTTCTTTATCATGCTAAGAGGAGCAGGAAAAAGCAAAAAATTTCAGAATTGCACGTTGCAATGTGGAGATATTACTGTTTGTGCATTTACAATATTCATTGATTTTTGCCATTGAAAAACGTCCAGAAATGTTTGAAGCTACTGACTGAATGAAAGGAGCTGGCATCTCACTCTCTTTGAATCTTCTTTATCATGCTAGGATTAGCAGGAAAAAGCAAAAAATTTCAGAATTGCACCTTGCAATGCAGAGAAATTACTGTTTGTTCAATTACAATATTCATTGATTTTTGCCATTGAAAAACATCATGTTATTCATATACCAGAAATGCTTGAAGCTACTGACTGAATGAAAAGAGCTGGCATCTCACTCTCTTTGAATCTTCTTTATCATGCTAAGAGGAGCAGGAAAAAGCAAAAAATTTCAGAATTGCACCTTGCAATGTGGAGATATTACTGTTTGTGCATTTACAATATTCATTGATTTTTGCCATTGAAAAACGTCCAGAAATGTTTGAAGCCACTGACTGAATGAAAGGAGCTGGCATCTCACTCTCTTTGAATCTTCTTTATCATGCTAGGATTAGCAGGAAAAAGCAAAAAATTTCAGAATTGCACCTTGCAATGCGGAGAAATTACTGTTTGTGCATTTACAATATTCATTGATTTTTGCCATTGAAAAACATGTTATTCATATACCAGAAATGTTTGAAGCTACTGACTGAATGAAAAGAGCTGGCATCTCACTCTCTTTGAATCTTCTTTATCATGCTAAGAGGAGCAGGAAAAAGCAAAAAATTTCAGAATTGCACCTTGCAATGTGGAGATATTACTGTTTGTGCATTTACAATATTCATTGATTTTTGCCATTGAAAAACGTCCAGAAATGTTTGAAGCTACTGACTGAATGAAAAGAGCTGGCATCTCACTCTCTTTGAATCTTCTTTATCATGCTACGATTAGCAGGAAAAAGCAAAAAATTTCAGAATTGCACCTTGCAATGCGGAGAAATTACTGTTTGTGCATTTACAATATTCATTGATTTTTGCCATTGAAAAACATCATGTTATTCATATACCAGAAATGTTTGAAGCTACTGACTGAATGAAAAGAGCTGGCATCTCACTCTCTTTGAATCTTCTTTATCATGCTAGGATTAGCAGGAAAAAGTAAAAAATTTCAGAATTGCACCTTGCAATGTGGAGATATTACTGTTTGTGCATTTACAATATTCATTGATTTTTGCCATTGAAAAACATCATGTTATTCATATACCAGAAATGTTTGAAGCTACTGACTGAATGAAAAGAGCTGGCATCTCACTCTCTTTGAATCTTCTTTATCATGCTAAGAGGAGCAGGAAAAAGCAAAAAATTTCAGAATTGCACGTTGCAATGTGGAGATATCACTGTTTGTGCATTTACAATATTCATTGATTTTTGCCATTGAAAAACGTCCAGAAATGTTTGAAGCTACTGACTGAATGAAAGGAGCTGGCATCTCACTCTCTTTGAATCTTCTTTATCATGCTAGGATTAGCAGGAAAAAGCAAAAAAATTCAGAATTGCACCTTGCAATGCGGAGAAATTACTGTTTGTGCATTTACAATATTCATTGATTTTTGCCATTGAAAAACATCATGTTATTCATATACCAGAAATGTTTGAAGCTACTGACTGAATGAAAAGAGCTGGCATCTCACTCTCTTTGAATCTTCTTTATCATGCCAGGATTAGCAGGAAAAATCAAAAAATTTCAGAATTGCACCTTGCAATGTGGAGATATTACTGTTTGTGCATTTACAATATTCATTGATTTTTAACATTGAAAAATGTCCAGAAATGTTTGAAGCTACTGACTGAATGAAAGGAGCTGGCATCTCACTCTCTTTGAATCTTCCTTATCATGCTAGGATTAGCAGGAAAAAGCAAAAAATTTCAGAATTGCACCTTGCAATGCGGAGAAATTACTGTTTGTGCATTTACAATATTCATTGATTTTTGCCATTGAAAAACATCATGTTATTCATATACCAGAAATGTTTGAAGCTACTGACTGAATGAAAAGAGCTGGCATCTCACTCTCTTTGAATCTTCTTTATCATGCTAAGAGGAGCAGGAAAAAGCAAAAAATTTCAGAATTGCACCTTGCAATGTGGAGATATTACTGTTTGTGCATTTACAATATTCATTGATTTTTGCCATTGAAAAACGTCCAGAAATGTTTGAAGCTACTGACTGAATGAAAGGAGCTGGCATCTCACTCTCTTTGAATCTTCTTTATCATGCTAGGATTAGCCGGAAAAAGCAAAAAATTTCAGAATTGCACCTTGCAATGCGGAGAAATTACTGTTTGTGCATTTACAATATTCATTGATTTTTGCCATTGAAAAACATCATGTTATTCATATACCAGAAATGTTTGAAGCTACTGACTGAATGAAAAGAGCTGGCATCTCACTCTCTTTGAATATTCTTTATCATGCTAAGAGGAGCAGGAAAAAGCAAAAAATTTCAGAATTGCACGTTGCAATGTGGAGATATTACTGTTTGTGCATTTACAATATTCATTGATTTTTGCCATTGAAAAACATGTTATTCATATACCAGAAATGTTTGAAGCTACTGACTGAATGAAAAGAGCTGGCATCTCACTCTCTTTGAATCTTCTTTATCATGCTAAGAGGAGCAGGAAAAAGCAAAAAATTTCAGAATTGCACCTTGCAATGCGGAGAAATTACTGTTTGTGCATTTACAATATTCATTGATTTTTGCCTTTGAAAAACATCATGTTATTCATATACCAGAGATGTTTGAAGCTACTGACTGAATGAAAAGAGCTGGCATCTCACTCTCTTTGAATCTTCTTTATCATGCTAACAGGAGCAGGAAAAAGCAAAAAATTTCAGAATTGCACCTTGCAATGTGGAGATATCACTGTTTGTGCATTTACAATATTCATTGATTTTTGCCATTGAAAAATGTCCAGAAATGTTTGAAGCTACTGACTGAATGAAAGGAGCTGGCATCTCACTCTCTTTGAATCTTCTTTATCATGCTAGGATTAGCAGGAAAAAGCAAAAAATTTCAGAATTGCACCTTGCAATGCGGAGAAATTACTGTTTGTGCATTTACAATATTCATTGATTTTTGCCATTGAAAAACATCATGTTATTCATATACCAGAAATGTTTGAAGCTACTGACTGAATGAAAAGAGCTGGCATCTCACTCTCTTTGAATCTTCTTTATCATGCTAAGAGGAGCAGGAAAAAGCAAAAAATTTCAGAATTGCACCTTGCAATGTGGAGATATTACTGTTTGTGCATTTACAATATTCATTGATTTTTGCCATTGAAAAACGTCCAGAAATGTTTGAAGCTACTGACTGAATGAAAGGAGCTGGCATCTCACTCTCTTTGAATCTTCTTTATCATGCTAGGATTAGCAGGAAAAAGCAAAAAATTTCAGAATTGCACCTTGCAATGCGGAGAAATTACTGTTTGTGCATTTACAATATTCATTGATCTTTGCCATTGAAAAACATCATGTTATTCATATACCAGAAATGTTTGAAGCTACTGACTGAATGAAAAGAGCTGGCATCTCACTCTCTTTGAATCTTCTTTATCATGCTAAGAGGAGCAGGAAAAAGCAAAAAATTTCAGAATTGCACCTTGCAATGTGGAGATATTACTGTTTGTGCATTTACAATATTCATTGATTTTTGCCATTGAAAAACGTCCAGAAATGTTTGAAGCTACTGACTGAATGAAAGGAGCTGGCATCTCACTCTCTTTGAATCTTCTTTATCATGCTAGGATTAGCAGGAAAAAGCAAAAAATTTCAGAATTGCACCTTGCAATGCGGAGAAATTACTGTTTGTGCATTTAAATATTCATTGATTTTTGCCATTGAAAAACATCATGTTATTCATATACCAGAGATGTTTGAAGCTACAGACTGAATGAAAAGAGCTGGCATCTCACTCTCTTTGAATCTTCTTTATCATGCTAAGAGGAGCAGGAAAAAGCAAAAAATTTCAGAATTGCACCTTGCAATGTGGAGATATTACTGTTTGTGCATTTACAATATTCATTGATTTTTGCCATTGAAAAACATCCAGAAATGTTTGAAGCTACTGACTGAATGAAAGGAGCTGGCATCTCACTCTCTTTGAATCTTCTTTATCATGCTAGGATTAGCAGGAAAAAGCAAAAAATTTCAGAATTGCACCTTGCAATGCGGAGAAATTACTGTTTGTGCATTTACAATATTCATTGATTTTTGCCATTGAAAAACATCATGTTATTCATATACCAGAAATGTTTGAAGCTACTGACTGAATGAAAAGAGCTGGTATCTCACTCTCTTTGAATCTTCTTTATCATGCTAAGAGGAGCAGGAAAAAGCAAAAAATTTCAGAATTGCACGTTGCAATGTGGAGATATTACTGTTTGTGCATTTACAATATTCATTGATTTTTGCCATTGAAAAACGTCCAGAAATGTTTGAAGCTACTGACTGAATGAAAGGAGCTGGCATCTCACTCTCTTTGAATCTTCTTTATCATGCTAGGATTAGCAGGAAAAAGCAAAAAATTTCAGAATTGCACCTTACAATGCGGAGAAATTACTGTTTGTGCATTTACAATATTCTTTGATTTTTGCCATTGAAAAACATCATGTTATTCATATACCAGAGATGTTTGAAGCTACTGACTGAATGAAAAGAGCTGGCATCTCACTCTCTTTGAATCTTCTTTATCATGCTAAGAGGAGCAGGAAAAAGCAAAAAATTTCAGAATTGCACCTTGCAATGTGGAGATATTACTGTTTGTGCATTTACAATATTCATTGATTTTTGCCATTGAAAAACGTCCAGAAATGTTTGAAGCTACTGACTGAATGAAAGGAGCTGGCATCTCACTCTCTTTGAATCTTCTTTATCATGCTAGGATTAGCAGGAAAAAGCAAAAAATTTCAGAATTGCACCTTACAATGCGGAGAAATTACTGTTTGTGCATTTACAATATTCATTGATTTTTGCCATTGAAAAACATCATGTTATTCATATACCAGAGATGTTTGAAGCTACTGACTGAATGAAAAGAGCTGGCATCTCACTCTCTTTGAATCTTCTTTATCATGCTAAGAGGAGCAGGAAAAAGCAAAAAATTTCAGAATTGCACCTTGCAATGTGGAGATATTACTGTTTGTGCATTTACAATATTCATTGATTTTTGCCATTGAAAAACGTCCAGAAATGTTTGAAGCTACTGACTGAATGAAAGGAGCTGGCATCTCACTCTCTTTGAATCTTCTTTATCATGCTAGGATTAGCAGGAAAAAGCAAAAAATCTCAGAATTGCACCTTGCAATGCGGAGAAATTACTGTTTGTGCATTTACAATATTCATTGATTTTTGCCATTGAAAAACATCATGTTATTCATATACCAGAAATGTTTGAAGCTACTGACTGAATGAAAAGAGCTGGCATCTCACTCTCTTTGAATCTTCTTTATCATGCTAAGAGGAGTAGGAAAAAGCAAAAAATTTCAGAATTGCACCTTGCAATGTGGAGATATTACTGTTTGTGCATTTACAATATTCATTCATTTTTGCCATTGAAAAACGTCCAGAAATGTTTGAAGCTACTGACTGAATGAAAGGAGCTGGCATTTCACTCTCTTTGAATCTTCTTTATCATGCTAGGATTAGCAGGAAAAAGCAAAAAATTTCAGAATTGCACCTTACAATGCGGAGAAATTACTGTTTGTGCATTTACAATATTCTTTGATTTTTGCCATTGAAAAACATCATGTTATTCATATACCAGAGATGTTTGAAGCTACTGACTGAATGAAAAGAGCTGGCATCTCACTCTCTTTGAATCTTCTTTATCATGCTAAGAGGAGCAGGAAAAAGCAAAAAATTTCAGAATTGCACCTTGCAATGTGGAGATATTACTGTTTGTGCATTTACAATATTCATTGATTTTTGCCATTGAAAAACGTCCAGAAATGTTTGAAGCTACTGACTGAATGAAAGGAGCTGGCATCTCACTCTCTTTGAATCTTCTTTATCATGCTAGGATTAGCAGGAAAAAGCAAAAAATTTCAGAATTGCACCTTACAATGCGGAGAAATTACTGTTTGTGCATTTACAATATTCATTGATTTTTGCCATTGAAAAACATCATGTTATTCATATACCAGAGATGTTTGAAGCTACTGACTGAATGAAAAGAGCTGGCATCTCACTCTCTTTGAATCTTCTTTATCATGCTAAGAGGAGCAGGTAAAAGCAAAAAATTTCAGAATTGCACCTTGCAATGTGGAGATATTACTGTTTGTGCATTTACAATATTCATTGATTTTTGCCATTGAAAAACGTCCAGAAATGTTTGAAGCTACTGACTGAATGAAAGGAGCTGGCATCTCACTCTCTTTGAATCTTCTTTATCATGCTAGGATTAGCAGGAAAAAGCAAAAAATCTCAGAATTGCACCTTGCAATGCGGAGAAATTACTGTTTGTGCATTTACAATATTCATTGATTTTTGCCATTGAAAAACATCATGTTATTCATATACCAGAAATGTTTGAAGCTACTGACTGAATGAAAAGAGCTGGCATCTCACTCTCTTTGAATCTTCTTTATCATGCTAAAAGGAGTAGGAAAAAGCAAAAAATTTCAGAATTGCACCTTGCAATGTGGAGATATTACTGTTTGTGCATTTACAATATTCATTCATTTTTGCCATTGAAAAACGTCCAGAAATGTTTGAAGCTACTGACTGAATGAAAGGAGCTGGCATCTCACTCTCTTTGAATCTTCTTTATCATGCTAGGATTAGCAGGAAAAAGCAAAAAATTTCAGAATTGCACCTTGCAATGCGGAGAAATTACTGTTTGTGCATTTACAATATTCATTGATTTTTGCCATTGAAAAACATCATGTTATTCATATACCAGAAATGTTTGAAGCTACTGACTGAATGAAAAGAGCTGGCATCTCACTCTCTTTGAATCTTCTTTATCATGCTAAGAGGAGCAGGAAAAAGCAAAAAATTTCAGAATTGCACGTTGCAATGTGGAGATATTACTGTTTGTGCTTTTACAATATTCATTGATTTTTGCCATTGAAAAATGTCCAGAAATGTTTGAAGCTACTGACTGAATGAAAGGAGCTGGCATCTCACTCTCTTTGAATCTTCTTTATCATGCTAGGATTAGCAGGAAAAAGCAAAAAATTTCAGAATTGCACCTTGCAATGCGGAGAAATTACTGTTTGTGCATTTACAATATTCATTGATTTTTGCCATTGAAAAACATCATGTTATTCATATACCAGAAATGTTTGAAGCTACTGACTGAATGAAAAGAGCTGGCATCTCACTCTCTTTGAATCTTCTTTATCATGCCAGGATTAGCAGGAAAAAGCAAAAAATTTCAGAATTGCACCTTGCAATGTGGAGATATTACTGTTTGTGCATTTACAATATTCATTGATTTTTGCCATTGAAAAACGTCCAGAAATGTTTGAAGCTACTGACTGAATGAAAGGAGCTGGCATCTCACTCTCTTTGAATCTTCTTTATCATGCTAGGATTAGCAGGAAAAAGCAAAAAATTTCAGAATTGCACCTTGCAATGCGGAGAAATTACTGTTTGTGCATTTACAATATTCATTGATTTTTGCCATTGAAAAACATCATGTTATTCATATACCAGAGATGTTTGAAGCTACTGACTGAATGAAAATAGCTGGCATCTCACTCTCCTTGAATCTTCTTTATCATGCTAAGAGGAGCAGGAAAAAGCAAAAAATTTCAGAATTGCACCTTGCAATGTGGAGATATTACTGTTTGTGCATTTACAATATTCATTTATTTTTGCCATTGAAAAATGTCCAGAAATGTTTGAAGCTACTGACTGAATGAAAGGAGCTGGCATCTCACTCTCTTTGAATCTTCTTTATCATGCTAGGATTAGCAGGAAAAAGCAAAAAATTTCAGAATTGCACCTTGCAATGCGGAGAAATTACTGTTTGTTCACAATATTCATTGATTTTTGCCATTGAAAAACATCATGTTATTCATATACCAGAAATGTTTGAAGCTACTGACTGAATGAAAAGAGCTGGCATCTCACTCTCTTTGAATCTTCTTTATCATGCTAAGAGGAGCAGGAAAAAGCAAAAAATTTCAGAATTGCACCTTGCAATGTGGAGATATTACTGTTTGTGCATTTACAATATTCATTGATTTTTGCCATTGAAAAACGTCCAGAAATGTTTGAAGCTACTGACTGAATGAAAGGAGCTGGCATCTCACTCTCTTTGAATCTTCTTTATCATGCTAGGATTAGCAGGAAAAAGCAAAAAATTTCAGAATTGCACCTTGCAATGCGGAGAAATTACTGTTTGTGCATTTACAATATTCATTGATTTTTGCCATTGAAAAACATCATGTTATTCATATACCAGAGATGTTTGAAGCTACTGACTGAATGAAAATAGCTGGCATCTCACTCTCCTTGAATCTTCTTTATCATGCTAAGAGGAGCAGGAAAAAGCAAAAAATTTCAGAATTGCACCTTGCAATGTGGAGATATTACTGTTTGTGCATTTACAATATTCATTTATTTTTGCCATTGAAAAATGTCCAGAAATGTTTGAAGCTACTGACTGAATGAAAGGAGCTGGCATCTCACTCTCTTTGAATCTTCTTTATCATGCTAGGATTAGCAGGAAAAAGCAAAAAATTTCAGAATTGCACCTTGCAATGCGGATAAATTACTGTTTGTGCATTTACAATATTCATTGATTTTTGCCATTGAAAAACATCATGTTATTCATATACCAGAAATGTTTGAAGCTACTGACTGAATGAAAAGAGCTGGCATCTCACTCTCTTTGAATCTTCTTTATCATGCTAAGAGGAGCAGGAAAAAGCAAAAAATTTCAGAATTGCACCTTGCAATGTGGAGATATTACTGTTTGTGCATTTACAATATTCATTTATTTTTGCCATTGAAAAATGTCCAGAAATGTTTGAAGCTACTGACTGAATGAAAGGAGCTGGCATCTCACTCTCTTTGAATCTTCTTTATCATGCTAGGATTAGCAGGAAAAAGCAAAAAATTTCAGAATTGCATCTTGCAATGCGGAGAAATTACTGTTTGTGCATTTACAATATTCATTGATTTTTGCCATTGAAAAACATCATGTTATTCATATACCAGAAATGTTTGAAGCTACTGACTGAATGAAAAGAGCTGGCATCTCACTCTCTTTGAATCTTCTTTATCATGCTAAGAGGAGCAGGAAAAAGCAAAAAATTTCAGAATTGCACCTTGCAATGTGGAGATATTACTGTTTGTGCATTTACAATATTCATTGATTTTTGCCATTGAAAAACGTCCAGAAATGTTTGAAGCTACTGACTGAATGAAAGGAGCTGGCATCTCACTCTCTTTGAATCTTCTTTATCATGCTAGGATTAGCAGGAAAAAGCAAAAAATTTCAGAATTGCACCTTGCAATGCGGAGAAATTACTGTTTGTGCATTTACAATATTCATTGATTTTTGCCATTGAAAAACATCATGTTATTCATATACCAGAGATGTTTGAAGCTACTGACTGAATGAAAAGAGCTGGCATCTCACTCTCTTTGAATCTTTTTTATCATACTAAGAGGAGCAGGAAAAAGCAAAAAATTTCAGAATTGCACCTTGCAATGTGGAGATATTACTGTTTGTGCATTTACAATATTCATTTATTTTTGCCATTGAAAAATGTCCAGAAATGTTTGAAGCTACTGACTGAATGAAAGGAGCTGGCATCTCACTCTCTTTGAATCTTCTTTATCATGCTAGGATTAGCAGGAAAAAGCAAAAAATTTCAGAATTGCACCTTGCAATGCGGAGAAATTACTGTTTGTGCATTTACAATATTCATTGATTTTTGCCATTGAAAAACGTCCAGAAATGTTTGAAGCTACTGACTGAATGAAAGGAGCTGGCATCTCACTCTCTTTGAATCTTCTTTATCATGCTAGGATTAGCAGGAAAAAGCAAAAAATTTCAGAATTGCACCTTGCAATGCGGAGAAATTACTGTTTGTGCATTTACAATATTCATTGATTTTTGCCATTGAAAAACATCATGTTATTCATATACCAGAGATGTTTGAAGCTACAGACTGAATGAAAAGAGCTGGCATCTCACTCTCTTTGAATCTTCTTTATCATGCTAAGAGGAGCAGGAAAAAGCAAAAAATTTCAGAATTGCAACTTGCAATGAGGAGATATTACTGTTTGTGCATTTACAATATTCATTGATTTTTGCCATTGAAAAACATCCAGAAATGTTTGAAGCTACTGACTGAATGAAAGGAGCTGGCATCTCACTCTCTTTGAATCTTCTTTATCATGCTAGGATTAGCAGGAAAAAGCAAAAAATATCAGAATTGCACCTTGCAATGCGGAGAAATTACTGTTTGTGCATTTACAATATTCATTGATTTTTGCCATTGAAAAACATCATGTTATTCATATACCAGAAATGTTTGAAGCTACTGACTGAATGAAAAGAGCTGGTATCTCACTCTCTTTGAATCTTCTTTATCATGCTAAGAGGAGCAGGAAAAAGCAAAAAAATTCAGAATTGCACGTTGCAATGTGGAGATATTACTGTATGTGCATTTACAATATTCATTGATTTTTGCCATTGAAAAACGTCCAGAAATGTTTGAAGCTACTGACTGAATGAAAGGAGCTGGCATCTCACTCTCTTTGAATCTTCTTTATCATGCTAGGATTAGCAGGAAAAAGCAAAAAATTTCAGAATTGCACCTTACAATGCGGAGAAATTACTGTTTGTGCATTTACAATATTCATTGATTTTTGCCATTGAAAAACATAATGTTATTCATATACCAGAGATGTTTGAAGCTACTGACTGAATGAAAAGAGCTGGCATCTCACTCTCTTTGAATCTTCTTTATCATGCTAAGAGGAGCAGGAAAAAGCAAAAAATTTCAGAATTGCACCTTGCAATGTGGAGATATTACTGTTTGTGCATTTACAATATTCATTGATTTTTGCCATTGAAAAATGTCCAGAAATGTTTGAAGCTACTGACTGAATGAAAGGAGCTGGCATCTCACTCTCTTTGAATCTTCTTTATCATGCTAGGATTAGCAGGAAAAAGCAAAAAATTTCAGAATTGCACCTTGCAATGCGGAGAAATTACTGTTTGTGCATTTACAATATTCATTGATTTTTGCCATTGAAAAACATCATGTTATTCATATACCAGAAATGTTTGAAGCTACTGACTGAATGAAAAGAGCTGGCATCTCACTCTCTTTGAATCTTCTTTATCATGCTAAGAGGAGCAGGAAAAAGCAAAAAATTTCAGAATTGCACCTTGCAATGTCCAGATATTACTGTTTGTGCATTTACAATATTCATTGATTTTTGCCATTGAAAAACGTCCAGAAATGTTTGAAGCTACTGACTGAATGAAAGGAGCTGGCATCTCACTCTCTTTGAATCTTCTTTATCATGCTAGGATTAGCAGGAAAAAGCAAAAAATTTCAGAATTGCACCTTGCAATGCGGAGAAATTACTGTTTGTGCATTTACAATATTCATTGATCTTTGCCATTGAAAAACATCATGTTATTCATATACCAGAAATGTTTGAAGCTACTGACTGAATGAAAAGAGCTGGCATCTCACTCTCTTTGAATCTTCTTTATCATGCTAAGAGGAGCAGGAAAAAGCAAAAAATTTCAGAATTGCACCTTGCAATGTGGAGATATTACTGTTTGTGCATTTACAATATTCATTGATTTTTGCCATTGAAAAACGTCCAGAAATGTTTGAAGCTACTGACTGAATGAAAGGAGCTGGCATCTCACTCTCTTTGAATCTTCTTTATCATGCTAGGATTAGCAGGAAAAAGCAAAAAATTTCAGAATTGCACCTTGCAATGCGGAGAAATTACTGTTTGTGCATTTAAATATTCATTGATTTTTGCCATTGAAAAACATCATGTTATTCATATACCAGAGATGTTTGAAGCTACAGACTGAATGAAAAGAGCTGGCATCTCACTCTCTTTGAATCTTCTTTATCATGCTAAGAGGAGCAGGAAAAAGCAAAAAATTTCAGAATTGCACCTTGCAATGTGGAGATATTACTGTTTGTGCATTTACAATATTCATTGATTTTTGCCATTGAAAAACATCCAGAAATGTTTGAAGCTACTGACTGAATGAAAGGAGCTGGCATCTCACTCTCTTTGAATCTTCTTTATCATGCTAGGATTAGCAGGAAAAAGCAAAAAATTTCAGAATTGCACCTTGCAATGCGGAGAAATTACTGTTTGTGCATTTACAATATTCATTGATTTTTGCCATTGAAAAACATCATGTTATTCATATACCAGAAATGTTTGAAGCTACTGACTGAATGAAAAGAGCTGGTATCTCACTCTCTTTGAATCTTCTTTATCATGCTAAGAGGAGCAGGAAAAAGCAAAAAATTTCAGAATTGCACGTTGCAATGTGGAGATATTACTGTTTGTGCATTTACAATATTCATTGATTTTTGCCATTGAAAAACGTCCAGAAATGTTTGAAGCTACTGACTGAATGAAAGGAGCTGGCATCTCACTCTCTTTGAATCTTCTTTATCATGCTAGGATTAGCAGGAAAAAGCAAAAAATTTCAGAATTGCACCTTACAATGCGGAGAAATTACTGTTTGTGCATTTACAATATTCTTTGATTTTTGCCATTGAAAAACATCATGTTATTCATATACCAGAGATGTTTGAAGCTACTGACTGAATGAAAAGAGCTGGCATCTCACTCTCTTTGAATCTTCTTTATCATGCTAAGAGGAGCAGGAAAAAGCAAAAAATTTCAGAATTGCACCTTGCAATGTGGAGATATTACTGTTTGTGCATTTACAATATTCATTGATTTTTGCCATTGAAAAACGTCCAGAAATGTTTGAAGCTACTGACTGAATGAAAGGAGCTGGCATCTCACTCTCTTTGAATCTTCTTTATCATGCTAGGATTAGCAGGAAAAAGCAAAAAATTTCAGAATTGCACCTTACAATGCGGAGAAATTACTGTTTGTGCATTTACAATATTCATTGATTTTTGCCATTGAAAAACATCATGTTATTCATATACCAGAGATGTTTGAAGCTACTGACTGAATGAAAAGAGCTGGCATCTCACTCTCTTTGAATCTTCTTTATCATGCTAAGAGGAGCAGGAAAAAGCAAAAAATTTCAGAATTGCACCTTGCAATGTGGAGATATTACTGTTTGTGCATTTACAATATTCATTGATTTTTGCCATTGAAAAACGTCCAGAAATGTTTGAAGCTACTGACTGAATGAAAGGAGCTGGCATCTCACTCTCTTTGAATCTTCTTTATCATGCTAGGATTAGCAGGAAAAAGCAAAAAATCTCAGAATTGCACCTTGCAATGCGGAGAAATTACTGTTTGTGCATTTACAATATTCATTGATTTTTGCCATTGAAAAACATCATGTTATTCATATACCAGAAATGTTTGAAGCTACTGACTGAATGAAAAGAGCTGGCATCTCAATCTCTTTGAATCTTCTTTATCATGCTAAGAGGAGTAGGAAAAAGCAAAAAATTTCAGAATTGCACCTTGCAATGTGGAGATATTACTGTTTGTGCATTTACAATATTCATTCATTTTTGCCATTGAAAAACGTCCAGAAATGTTTGAAGCTACTGACTGAATGAAAGGAGCTGGCATCTCACTCTCTTTGAATCTTCTTTATCATGCTAGGATTAGCAGGAAAAAGCAAAAAATTTCAGAATTGCACCTTACAATGCGGAGAAATTACTGTTTGTGCATTTACAATATTCTTTGATTTTTGCCATTGAAAAACATCATGTTATTCATATACCAGAGATGTTTGAAGCTACTGACTGAATGAAAAGAGCTGGCATCTCACTCTCTTTGAATCTTCTTTATCATGCTAAGAGGAGCAGGAAAAAGCAAAAAATTTCAGAATTGCACCTTGCAATGTGGAGATATTACTGTTTGTGCATTTACAATATTCATTGATTTTTGCCATTGAAAAACGTCCAGAAATGTTTGAAGCTACTGACTGAATGAAAGGAGCTGGCATCTCACTCTCTTTGAATCTTCTTTATCATGCTAGGATTAGCAGGAAAAAGCAAAAAATTTCAGAATTGCACCTTACAATGCGGAGAAATTACTGTTTGTGCATTTACAATATTCATTGATTTTTGCCATTGAAAAACATCATGTTATTCATATACCAGAGATGTTTGAAGCTACTGACTGAATGAAAAGAGCTGGCATCTCACTCTCTTTGAATCTTCTTTATCATGCTAAGAGGAGCAGGAAAAAGCAAAAAATTTCAGAATTGCACCTTGCAATGTGGAGATATTACTGTTTGTGCATTTACAATATTCATTGATTTTTGCCATTGAAAAACGTCCAGAAATGTTTGAAGCTACTGACTGAATGAAAGGAGCTGGCATCTCACTCTCTTTGAATCTTCTTTATCATGCTAGGATTAGCAGGAAAAAGCAAAAAATCTCAGAATTGCACCTTGCAATGCGGAGAAATTACTGTTTGTGCATTTACAATATTCATTGATTTTTGCCATTGAAAAACATCATGTTATTCATATACCAGAAATGTTTGAAGCTACTGACTGAATGAAAAGAGCTGGCATCTCACTCTCTTTGAATCTTCTTTATCATGCTAAGAGGAGTAGGAAAAAGCAAAAAATTTCAGAATTGCACCTTGCAATGTGGAGATATTACTGTTTGTGCATTTACAATATTCATTCATTTTTGCCATTGAAAAACGTCCAGAAATGTTTGAAGCTACTGACTGAATGAAAGGAGCTGGCATCTCACTCTCTTTGAATCTTCTTTATCATGCTAGGATTAGCAGGAAAAAGCAAAAAATTTCAGAATTGCACCTTGCAATGCGGAGAAATTACTGTTTGTGCATTTACAATATTCATTGATTTTTGCCATTGAAAAACATCATGTTATTCATATACCAGAAATGTTTGAAGCTACTGACTGAATGAAAAGAGCTGGCATCTCACTCTCTTTGAATCTTCTTTATCATGCTAAGAGGAGCAGGAAAAAGCAAAAAATTTCAGAATTGCACGTTGCAATGTGGAGATATTACTGTTTGTGCTTTTACAATATTCATTGATTTTTGCCATTGAAAAATGTCCAGAAATGTTTGAAGCTACTGACTGAATGAAAGGAGCTGGCATCTCACTCTCTTTGAATCTTCTTTATCATGCTAGGATTAGCAGGAAAAAGCAAAAAATTTCAGAATTGCACCTTGCAATGCGGAGAAATTACTGTTTGTGCATTTACAATATTCATTGATTTTTGCCATTGAAAAACATCATGTTATTCATATACCAGAAATGTTTGAAGCTACTGACTGAATGAAAAGAGCTGGCATCTCACTCTCTTTGAATCTTCTTTATCATGCCAGGATTAGCAGGAAAAAGCAAAAAATTTCAGAATTGCACCTTGCAATGTGGAGATATTACTGTTTGTGCATTTACAATATTCATTGATTTTTGCCATTGAAAAACGTCCAGAAATGTTTGAAGCTACTGACTGAATGAAAGGAGCTGGCATCTCACTCTCTTTGAATCTTCTTTATCATGCTAGGATTAGCAGGAAAAAGCAAAAAATTTCAGAATTGCACCTTGCAATGCGGAGAAATTACTGTTTGTGCATTTACAATATTCATTGATTTTTGCCATTGAAAAACATCATGTTATTCATATACCAGAGATGTTTGAAGCTACTGACTGAATGAAAATAGCTGGCATCTCACTCTCCTTGAATCTTCTTTATCATGCTAAGAGGAGCAGGAAAAAGCAAAAAATTTCAGAATTGCACCTTGCAATGTGGAGATATTACTGTTTGTGCATTTACAATATTCATTTATTTTTGCCATTGAAAAATGTCCAGAAATGTTTGAAGCTACTGACTGAATGAAAGGAGCTGGCATCTCACTCTCTTTGAATCTTCTTTATCATGCTAGGATTAGCAGGAAAAAGCAAAAAATTTCAGAATTGCACCTTGCAATGCGGAGAAATTACTGTTTGTTCACAATATTCATTGATTTTTGCCATTGAAAAACATCATGTTATTCATATACCAGAAATGTTTGAAGCTACTGACTGAATGAAAAGAGCTGGCATCTCACTCTCTTTGAATCTTCTTTATCATGCTAAGAGGAGCAGGAAAAAGCAAAAAATTTCAGAATTGCACCTTGCAATGTGGAGATATTACTGTTTGTGCATTTACAATATTCATTGATTTTTGCCATTGAAAAACGTCCAGAAATGTTTGAAGCTACTGACTGAATGAAAGGAGCTGGCATCTCACTCTCTTTGAATCTTCTTTATCATGCTAGGATTAGCAGGAAAAAGCAAAAAATTTCAGAATTGCACCTTGCAATGCGGAGAAATTACTGTTTGTGCATTTACAATATTCATTGATTTTTGCCATTGAAAAACATCATGTTATTCATATACCAGAGATGTTTGAAGCTACTGACTGAATGAAAATAGCTGGCATCTCACTCTCCTTGAATCTTCTTTATCATGCTAAGAGGAGCAGGAAAAAGCAAAAAATTTCAGAATTGCACCTTGCAATGTGGAGATATTACTGTTTGTGCATTTACAATATTCATTTATTTTTGCCATTGAAAAATGTCCAGAAATGTTTGAAGCTACTGACTGAATGAAAGGAGCTGGCATCTCACTCTCTTTGAATCTTCTTTATCATGCTAGGATTAGCAGGAAAAAGCAAAAAATTTCAGAATTGCACCTTGCAATGCGGATAAATTACTGTTTGTGCATTTACAATATTCATTGATTTTTGCCATTGAAAAACATCATGTTATTCATATACCAGAAATGTTTGAAGCTACTGACTGAATGAAAAGAGCTGGCATCTCACTCTCTTTGAATCTTCTTTATCATGCTAAGAGGAGCAGGAAAAAGCAAAAAATTTCAGAATTGCACCTTGCAATGTGGAGATATTACTGTTTGTGCATTTACAATATTCATTTATTTTTGCCATTGAAAAATGTCCAGAAATGTTTGAAGCTACTGACTGAATGAAAGGAGCTGGCATCTCACTCTCTTTGAATCTTCTTTATCATGCTAGGATTAGCAGGAAAAAGCAAAAAATTTCAGAATTGCATCTTGCAATGCGGAGAAATTACTGTTTGTGCATTTACAATATTCATTGATTTTTGCCATTGAAAAACATCATGTTATTCATATACCAGAAATGTTTGAAGCTACTGACTGAATGAAAAGAGCTGGCATCTCACTCTCTTTGAATCTTCTTTATCATGCTAAGAGGAGCAGGAAAAAGCAAAAAATTTCAGAATTGCACCTTGCAATGTGGAGATATTACTGTTTGTGCATTTACAATATTCATTGATTTTTGCCATTGAAAAACGTCCAGAAATGTTTGAAGCTACTGACTGAATGAAAGGAGCTGGCATCTCACTCTCTTTGAATCTTCTTTATCATGCTAGGATTAGCAGGAAAAAGCAAAAAATTTCAGAATTGCACCTTGCAATGCGGAGAAATTACTGTTTGTGCATTTACAATATTCATTGATTTTTGCCATTGAAAAACATCATGTTATTCATATACCAGAGATGTTTGAAGCTACTGACTGAATGAAAATAGCTGGCATCTCACTCTCCTTGAATCTTCTTTATCATGCTAAGAGGAGCAGGAAAAAGCAAAAAATTTCAGAATTGCACCTTGCAATGTGGAGATATTACTGTTTGTGCATTTACAATATTCATTTATTTTTGCCATTGAAAAATGTCCAGAAATGTTTGAAGCTACTGACTGAATGAAAGGAGCTGGCATCTCACTCTCTTTGAATCTTCTTTATCATGCTAGGATTAGCAGGAAAAAGCAAAAAATTTCAGAATTGCACCTTGCAATGCGGATAAATTACTGTTTGTGCATTTACAATATTCATTGATTTTTGCCATTGAAAAACATCATGTTATTCATATACCAGAAATGTTTGAAGCTACTGACTGAATGAAAAGAGCTGGCATCTCACTCTCTTTGAATCTTCTTTATCATGCTAAGAGGAGCAGGAAAAAGCAAAAAATTTCAGAATTGCACCTTGCAATGTGGAGATATTACTGTTTGTGCATTTACAATATTCATTTATTTTTGCCATTGAAAAATGTCCAGAAATGTTTGAAGCTACTGACTGAATGAAAGGAGCTGGCATCTCACTCTCTTTGAATCTTCTTTATCATGCTAGGATTAGCAGGAAAAAGCAAAAAATTTCAGAATTGCATCTTGCAATGCGGAGAAATTACTGTTTGTGCATTTACAATATTCATTGATTTTTGCCATTGAAAAACATCATGTTATTCATATACCAGAAATGTTTGAAGCTACTGACTGAATGAAAAGAGCTGGCATCTCACTCTCTTTGAATCTTCTTTATCATGCTAAGAGGAGCAGGAAAAAGCAAAAAATTTCAGAATTGCACCTTGCAATGTGGAGATATTACTGTTTGTGCATTTACAATATTCATTGATTTTTGCCATTGAAAAACGTCCAGAAATGTTTGAAGCTACTGACTGAATGAAAGGAGCTGGCATCTCACTCTCTTTGAATCTTCTTTATCATGCTAGGATTAGCAGGAAAAAGCAAAAAATTTCAGAATTGCACCTTGCAATGCGGAGAAATTACTGTTTGTGCATTTACAATATTCATTGATTTTTGCCATTGAAAAACATCATGTTATTCATATACCAGAGATGTTTGAAGCTACTGACTGAATGAAAAGAGCTGGCATCTCACTCTCTTTGAATCTTCTTTATCATACTAAGAGGAGCAGGAAAAAGCAAAAAATTTCAGAATTGCACCTTGCAATGTGGAGATATTACTGTTTGTGCATTTACAATATTCATTTATTTTTGCCATTGAAAAATGTCCAGAAATGTTTGAAGCTACTGACTGAATGAAAGGAGCTGGCATCTCACTCTCTTTGAATCTTCTTTATCATGCTAGGATTAGCAGGAAAAAGCAAAAAATTTCAGAATTGCACCTTGCAATGCGGAGAAATTACTGTTTGTGCATTTACAATATTCATTGATTTTTGCCATTGAAAAACGTCCAGAAATGTTTGAAGCTACTGACTGAATGAAAGGAGCTGGCATCTCACTCTCTTTGAATCTTCTTTATCATGCTAGGATTAGCAGGAAAAAGCAAAAAATTTCAGAATTGCACCTTGCAATGCGGAGAAATTACTGTTTGTGCATTTACAATATTCATTGATTTTTGCCATTGAAAAACATCATGTTATTCATATACCAGAGATGTTTGAAGCTACAGACTGAATGAAAAGAGCTGGCATCTCACTCTCTTTGAATCTTCTTTATCATGCTAAGAGGAGCAGGAAAAAGCAAAAAATTTCAGAATTGCAACTTGCAATGAGGAGATATTACTGTTTGTGCATTTACAATATTCATTGATTTTTGCCATTGAAAAACATCCAGAAATGTTTGAAGCTACTGACTGAATGAAAGGAGCTGGCATCTCACTCTCTTTGAATCTTCTTTATCATGCTAGGATTAGCAGGAAAAAGCAAAAAATTTCAGAATTGCACCTTGCAATGCGGAGAAATTACTGTTTGTGCATTTACAATATTCATTGATTTTTGCCATTGAAAAACATCATGTTATTCATATACCAGAAATGTTTGAAGCTACTGACTGAATGAAAAGAGCTGGTATCTCACTCTCTTTGAATCTTCTTTATCATGCTAAGAGGAGCAGGAAAAAGCAAAAAAATTCAGAATTGCACGTTGCAATGTGGAGATATTACTGTTTGTGCATTTACAATATTCATTGATTTTTGCCATTGAAAAACGTCCAGAAATGTTTGAAGCTACTGACTGAATGAAAGGAGCTGGCATCTCACTCTCTTTGAATCTTCTTTATCATGCTAGGAATAGCAGGAAAAAGCAAAAAATTTCAGAATTGCACCTTACAATGCGGAGAAATTACTGTTTGTGCATTTACAATATTCATTGATTTTTGCCATTGAAAAACATAATGTTATTCATATACCAGAGATGTTTGAAGCTACTGACTGAATGAAAAGAGCTGGCATCTCACTCTCTTTGAATCTTCTTTATCATGCTAAGAGGAGCAGGAAAAAGCAAAACATTTCAGAATTGCACCTTGCAATGTGGAGATATTACTGTTTGTGCATTTACAATATTCATTGATTTTTGCCATTGAAAAACGTCCAGAAATGTTTGAAGCTACTGACTGAATGAAAGGAGCTGGCATCTCACTCTCTTTCAATCTTCTTTATCATGCTAGGATTAGCAGGAAAAAGCAAAAAATTTCAGAATTGCACCTTACAATGCGGAGAAATTACTGTTTGTGCATTTACAATATTCATTGATTTTTGCCATTGAAAAACATCATGTTATTCATATACCAGAGATGTTTGAAGCTACTGACTGAATGAAAAGAGCTGGCATCTCACTCTCTTTGAATCTTCTTTATCATGCTAAGAGGAGCAGGAAAAAGCAAAAAATTTCAGAATTGCACCTTGCAATGTGGAGATATTACTGTTTGTGCATTTACAATATTCATTGATTTTTGCCATTAAAAAACGTCCAGAAATGTTTGAAGCTACTGACTGAATGAAAGGAGCTGGCAACTCACTCTCTTTGAATCTTCTTTATCATGCTAGGATTAGCAGGAAAAAGCAAAAAATTTCAGAATTGCACCTTGCAATGCGGAGAAATTACTGTTTGTGCATTTACAATATTCATTGATTTTTGCCATTGAAAAACATCATGTTATTCATATACCAGAAATGTTTGAAGCTACTGACTGAATGAAAAGAGCTGGCATCTCACTCTCTTTGAATCTTCTTTATCATGCTAAGAGGAGTAGGAAAAAGCAAAAAATTTCAGAATTGCACCTTGCAATGTGGAGATATTACTGTTTGTGCATTTACAATATTCATTCATTTTTGCCATTGAAAAACGTCCAGAAATGTTTGAAGCTACTGACTGAATGAAAGGAGCTGGCATCTCACTCTCTTTGAATCTTCTTTATCATGCTAGGATTAGCAGGAAAAAGCAAAAAATTTCAGAATTGCACCTTGCAATGCGGAGAAATTACTGTTTGTGCATTTACAATATTCATTGATTTTTCCATTGAAAAACATCATGTTATTCATATACCAGAAATGTTTGAAGCTACTGACTGAATGAAAAGAGCTGGCATCTCACTCTCTTTGAATCTTCTTTATCATGCCAGGATTAGCAGGAAAAAGCAAAAAATTTCAGAATTGCACCTTGCAATGTGGAGATATTACTGTTTGTGCATTTACAATATTCATTGATTTTTGCCATTGAAAAACGTCAAGAAATGTTTGAAGCTACTGACTGAATGAAAGGAGCTGGCATCTCACTCTCTTTGAATCTTCTTTATCATGCTAGGATTAGCAGGAAAAAGCAAAAAATTTCAGAATTGCACCTTGCAATGCGGAGAAATTACTGTTTGTGCATTTACAATATTCATTGATTTTTGCCATTGAAAAACGTCATGTTATTCATATACCAGAAATGTTTGAAGCTACTGACTGAATGAAAAGAGCTGGCATCTCACTCTCTTTGAATCTTCTTTATCATGCTAAGAGGAGCAGGAAAAAGCAAAAAATTTCAGAATTGCACCTTGCAATGTGGAGATATTACTGTTTGTGCATTTACAATATTCATTGATTTTTGCCATTGAAAAACGTCCAGAAATGTTTGAAGCTACTGACTGAATGAAAGGAGCTGGCATCTCACTCTCTTTGAATCTTCTTTATCATGCTAGGATTAGCAGGAAAAAGCAAAAAATTTCAGAATTGCACCTTGCAATGCGGAGAAATTACTGTTTGTGCATTTACAATATTCATTGATTTTTGCCATTGAAAAACATCATGTTATTCATATACCAGAGATGTTTGAAGCTACTGACTGAATGAAAAGAGCTGGCATCTCACTCTCTTTGAATCTTCTTTATCATGCTAAGAGGAGCAGGAAAAAGCAAAAAATTTCAGAATTGCACCTTGCAATGTGGAGATATTACTGTTTGTGCATTTACAATATTCATTGATTTTTGCCATTGAAAAACGTCCAGAAATGTTTGAAGCTACTGACTGAATGAAAGGAGCTGGCATCTCACTCTCTTTGAATCTTCTTTATCATGCTAGGATTAGCAGGAAAAAGCAAAAAATTTCAGAATTGCACCTTACAATGCGGAGAAATTACTGTTTGTGCATTTACAATATTCATTGATTTTTGCCATTGAAAAACATCATGTTATTCATATACCAGAGATGTTTGAAGCTACTGACTGAATGAAAAGAGCTGGCATCTCACTCTCTTTGAATCTTCTTTATCATGCTAAGAGGAGCAGGAAAAAGCAAAAAATTTCAGAATTGCACCTTGCAATGTGGAGATATTACTGTTTGTGCATTTACAATATTCATTCATTTTTGCCATTGAAAAACGTCCAGAAATGTTTGAAGCTACTGACTGAATGAAAGGAGCTGGCATCTCACTCTCTTTGAATCTTCTTTATCATGCTAGAATTAGCAGGAAAAAGCAAAAAATTTCAGAATTGCACCTTGCAATGCGGAGAAATTACTGTTTGTGCATTTACATAATTCATTGATTTTTGCCATTGAAAAACATCATGTTATTCATATACCAGAAATGTTTGAAGCTACTGACTGAATGAAAAGAGCTGGCATCTCACTCTCTTTGAATCTTCTTTATCATGCTAAGAGGAGTAGGAAAAAGCAAAAAATTTCAGAATTGCACCTTGCAATGTGGAGATATTACTGTTTGTGCATTTACAATATTCATTCATTTTTGCCATTGAAAAACGTCCAGAAATGTTTGAAGCTACTGACTGAATGAAAGGAGCTGGCATCTCACTCTCTTTGAATCTTCTTTATCATGCTAGGATTAGCAGGAAAAAGCAAAAAATTTCAGAATTGCACCTTGCAATGCGGAGAAATTACTGTTTGTGCATTTACAATATTCAATAATTTTTCCATTGAAAAACATCATGTTATTCATATACCAGAAATGTTTGAAGCTACTGACTGAATGAAAAGAGCTGGCATCTCACTCTCTTTGAATCTTCTTTATCATGCCAGGATTAGCAGGAAAAAGCAAAAAATTTCAGAATTGCACCTTGCAATGTGGAGATATTACTGTTTGTGCATTTACAATATTCATTGATTTTTGCCATTGAAAAACGTCCAGAAATGTTTGAAGCTACTGACTGAATGAAAGGAGCTGGCATCTCACTCTCTTTGAATCTTCTTTATCATGCTAGGGTTAGCAGGAAAAAGCAAAAAATTTCAGAATTGCACCTTGCAATGCGGAGAAATTACTGTTTGTGCATTTACAATATTCATTGATTTTTGCCATTGAAAAACGTCATGTTATTCATATACCAGAAATGTTTGAAGCTACTGACTGAATGAAAAGAGCTGGCATCTCACTCTCTTTGAATCTTCTTTATCATGCTAAGAGGAGCAGGAAAAAGAAAAAAAATTCAGAATTGCACCTTGCAATGTGGAGATATTACTGTTTGTGCATTTACAATATTCATTGATTTTTGCCATTGAAAAACGTCCAGAAATGTTTGAAGATACTGACTGAATGAAAGGAGCTGGCATCTCACTCTCTTTGAATCTTCTTTATCATGCTAGGATTAGCAGGAAAAAGCAAAAAATTTCAGAATTGCACCTTGCAATGCGGAGAAATTACTGTTTGTGCATTTACAATATTCATTGATTTTTGCCATTGAAAAACATCATGTTATTCATATACCAGAGATGTTTGAAGCTACTGACTGAATGAAAAGAGCTGGCATCTCACTCTCTTTGAATCTTCTTTATCATGCTAAGAGGAGCAGGAAAAAGCAAAAAATTTCAGAATTGCACCTTGCAATGTGGAGATATTACTGTTTGTGCATTTACAATATTCATTTATTTTTGCCATTGAAAAATGTCCAGAAATGTTTGAAGCTACTGACTGAATGAAAGGAGCTGGCATCTCACTCTCTTTGAATCTTCTTTATCATGCTAGGATTAGCAGGAAAAAGCAAAAAATTTCAGAATTGCACCTTGCAATGCGGAGAAATTACTGTTTGTGCATTTACAATATTCATTGATTTTTGCCATTGAAAAACATCATGTTATTCATATACCAGAAATGTTTGAAGCTACTGACTGAATGAAAAGAGCTGGCATCTCACTCTCTTTGAATCTTCTTTATCATGCTAAGAGGAGCAGGAAAAAGCAAAAAATTTCAGAATTGCACCTTGCAATGTGGAGATATTACTGTTTGTGCATTTACAATATTCATTGATTTTTGCCATTGAAAAACGTCCAGAAATGTTTGAAGCTACTGACTGAATGAAAGGAGCTGGCATCTCACTCTCTTTGAATCTTCTTTATCATGCTAGGATTAGCAGGAAAAAGCAAAAAATTTCAGAATTGCACCTTGCAATGCGGAGAAATTACTGTTTGTGCATTTACAATATTCATTGATTTTTGCCATTGAAAAACATCATGTTATTCATATACCAGAAATGTTTGAAGCTACTGACTGAATGAAAAGAGCTGGCATCTCACTCTCTTTGAATCTTCTTTATCATGCTAAGAGGAGCAGGAAAAAGCAAAAAATTTCAGAATTGCACGTTGCAATGTGGAGATATTACTGTTTGTGCATTTACAATATTCATTTATTTTTGCCATTGAAAAACGTCCAGAAATGTTTGAAGCTACTGACTGAATGAAAGGAGCTGGCATCTCACTCTCTTTGAATCTTCTTTATCATGCTAGGATTAGCAGGAAAAAGCAAAAAATTTCAGAATTGCACCTTGCAATGCGGAGAAATTACTGTTTGTGCATTTACAATATTCATTGATTTTTGCCATTGAAAAACATCATGTTATTCATATACCAGAAATGTTTGAAGCTACTGACTGAATGAAAAGAGCTGGCATCTCACTCTCTTTGAATCTTCTTTATCATGCTAAGAGGAGCAGGAAAAAGCAAAAAATTTCAGAATTGCACCTTGCAATGTGGAGATATTACTGTTTGTGCATTTACAATATTCATTGATTTTTGCCATTGAAAAACGTCCAGAAATGTTTGAAGCTACTGACTGAATGAAAGGAGCTGGCATCTCAATCTCTTTGAATCTTCTTTATCATGCTAGGATTAGCAGGAAAAAGCAAAAAATTTCAGAATTGCACCTTGCAATGCGGAGAAATTACTGTTTGTGCATTTACAATATTCATTGATTTTTGCCATTGAAAAACATCATGTTATTCATATACCAGAGATGTTTGAAGCTACTGACTGAATGAAAAGAGCTGGCATCTCACTCTCTTTGAATCTTCTTTATCATGCTACGAGGAGCAGGAAAAAGCAAAAAATTTCAGAATTGCACCTTGCAATGTGGAGATATTACTGTTTGTGCATTTACAATATTCATTGATTTTTGCCATTGAAAAATGTCCAGAAATGTTTGAAGCTACTGACTGAATGAAAGGAGCTGGCATCTCACTCTCTTTGAATCTTCTTTATCATGCTAGGATTAGCAGGAAAAAGCAAAAAATTTCAGAATTGCACCTTGCAATGCGGAGAAATTACTGTTTGTGCATTTACAATATTCATTGATTTTTGCCATTGAAAAACATCATGTTAGTCATATACCAGAAATGTTTGAAGCTACTGACTGAATGAAAAGAGCTGGCATCTCACTCTCTTTGAATCTTCTTTATCATGCTAAGAGGAGCAGGAAAAAGCAAAAAATTTCAGAATTGCACCTTGCAATGTGGAGATATTACTGTTTGTGCATTTACAATATTCATTGATTTTTGCCATTGAAAAACGTCCAGAAATGTTTGAAGCTACTGACTGAATGAAAGGAGCTGGCATCTCACTCTCTTTGAATCTTCTTTATCATGCTAGGATTAGCAGGAAAAAGCAAAAAATTTCAGAATTGCACCTTGCAATGCGGAGAAATTACTGTTTGTGCATTTACAATATTCATTGATTTTTGCCATTGAAAAACATCATGTTATTCATATACCAGAAATGTTTGAAGCTACTGACTGAATGAAAAGAGCTGGCATCTCACTCTCTTTGAATCTTCTTTATCATGCCAGGATTAGCAGGAAAAAGCAAAAAATTTCAGAATTGCACCTTGCAATGTGGAGATATTACTGTTTGTGCATTTACAATATTCATTGATTTTTGCCATTGAAAAACGTCCAGAAATGTTTGAAGCTACTGACTGAATGAAAGGAGCTGGCATCTCAATCTCTTTGAATCTTCTTTATCATGCTAGGATTAGCAGGAAAAAGCAAAAAATTTCAGAATTGCACCTTGCAATGCGGAGAAATTACTGTTTGTGCATTTACAATATTCATTGATTTTTGCCATTGAAAAACATCATGTTATTCATATACCAGAGATGTTTGAAGCTACTGACTGAATGAAAAGAGCTGGCATCTCACTCTCTTTGAATCTTCTTTAACATGCTAAGAGGAGCAGGAAAAAGCAAAAAATTTCAGAATTGCACGTTGCAATGTGGAGATATCACTGTTTGTGCATTTACAATATTCATTGATTTTTGCCATTGAAAAACGTCCAGAAATGTTTGAAGCTACTGACTGAATGAAAGGAGCTGGCATCTGACTCTCTTTGAATCTTCTTTATCATGCTGGGATTAGCAGGAAAAAGCAAAAAATTTCAGAATTGCACCTTGCAATGCGGAGAAATTACTGTTTGTGCATTTACAATATTCATTGATTTTTGCCATTGAAAAACATCATGTTATTCATATACCAGAAATGTTTGAAGCTACTGACTGAATGAAAAGAGCTGGCATCTCACTCTCTTTGAATCTTCTTTATCATGCCAGGATTAGCAGGAAAAAGCAAAAAATTTCAGAATTGCACCTTGCAATGTGGAGATATTACTGTTTGTGCACTTACAATATTCATTGATTTTTGCCATTGAAAAATGTCCAGAAATGTTTGAAGCTACTGACTGAATGAAAGGAGCTGGCATCTCACTCTCTTTGAATCTTCTTTATCATGCTAGGATTAGCAGGAAAAAGCAAAAAATTTCAGAATTGCACCTTGCAATGCGGAGAAATTACTGTTTGTGCATTTACAATATTCATTGATTTTTGCCATTGAAAAACATCATGTTATTCATATACCAGAAATGTTTGAAGCTACTGACTGAATGAAAAGAGCTGGCATCTCACTCTCTTTGAATCTTCTTTATCATGCCAGGATTAGCAGGAAAAAGCAAAAAATTTCAGAAATGCACGTTGCAATGTGGAGATATTACTGTTTGTGCATTTACAATATTCATTGATTTTTGCCATTGAAAAACGTCCAGAAATGTTTGAAGCTACTGACTGAATGAAAGGAGCTGGCATCTCAATCTCTTTGAATCTTCTTTATCATGCTAGGATTAGCAGGAAAAAGCAAAAAATTTCAGAATTGCACCTTGCAATGCGGAGAAATTACTGTTTGTGCATTTACAATATTCATTGATTTTTGCCATTGAAAAACATCATGTTATTCATATACCAGAGATGTTTGAAGCTACTGACTGAATGAAAAGAGCTGGCATCTCACTCTCTTTGAATCTTCTTTATCATGCTAAGAGGAGCAGGAAAAAGCAAAAAATTTCAGAATTGCACGTTGCAATGTGGAGATATCACTGTTTGTGCATTTACAATATTCATTGATTTTTGCCATTGAAAAACGTCCAGAAATGTTTGAAGCTACTGACTGAATGAAAGGAGCTGGCATCTGACTCTCTTTGAATCTTCTTTATCATGCTAGGATTAGCAGGAAAAAGCAAAAAATTTCAGAATTGCACCTTGCAATGCGGAGAAATTACTGTTTGTGCATTTACAATATTCATTGATTTTTGCCATTGAAAAACATCATGTTATTCATATACCAGAAATGTTTGAAGCTACTGACTGAATGAAAAGAGCTGGCATCTCACTCTCTTTGAATCTTCTTTATCATGCCAGGATTAGCAGGAAAAAGCAAAAAATTTCAGAATTACACCTTGCAATGTGGAGATATTACTGTTTGTGCATTTACAATATTCATTGATTTTTGCCATTGAAAAACATCCAGAAATGTTTGAAGCTACTGACTGAATGAAAGGAGCTGGCATCTCACTCTCTTTGAATCTTCTTTATCATGCTAGGATTAGCAGGAAAAAGCAAAAAATTTCAGAATTGCACCTTGCAATGCGGAGAAATTACTGTTTGTGCATTTACAATATTCATTGATTTTTGCCATTGAAAAACATCATGTTATTCATATACCAGAAATGTTTGAAGCTACTGACTGAATGAAAAGAGCTGGCATCTCACTCTCTTTGAATCTTCTTTATCATGCTAAGAGGAGCAGGAAAAAGCAAAAAATTTCAGAATTGCACGTTGCAATGTGGAGATATTACTGTTTGTGCATTTACAATATTCATTGATTTTTGCCATTGAAAAACGTCCAGAAATGTTTGAAGCTACTGACTGAATGAAAGGAGCTGGCATCTCACTCTCTTTGAATCTTCTTTATCATGCTAGGATTAGCAGGAAAAAGCAAAAAATTTCAGAATTGCACCTTGCAATGCGGAGAAATTACTGTTAGTGCATTTACAATATTCATTGATTTTTGCCATTGAAAAACATCATGTTATTCATATACCAGAAATGTTTGAAGCTACTGACTGAATGAAAAGAGCTGGCATCTCACTCTCTTTGAATCTTCTTTATCATGCTAAGAGGAGCAGGAAAAAGCAAAAAATTTCAGAATTGCACGTTGCAATGTGGAGATATTACTGTTTGTGCATTTACAATATTCATTGATTTTTGCCATTGAAAAACGTCCAGAAATGTTTGAAGCTACTGACTGAATGAAAGGAGCTGGCATCTC
This sequence comes from Phyllobates terribilis, assembly GCF_046119375.1. NCBI lineage: Eukaryota > Metazoa > Chordata > Amphibia > Anura > Dendrobatidae > Phyllobates > Phyllobates terribilis. Next base: position 2,832,192 of record NW_027362970.1, on the reverse strand, counting down.
ACTCTCTTTGAATCTTCTTTATCATGCTAGGATTAGCAGGAAAAAGCAAATAATTTCAGAATTGCACCTTGCAATGCGGAGAAATTACTGTTTGTGCATTTACAATATTCATTGATTTTTGCCATTGAAAAACATCATGTTATTCATATACCAGAAATGTTTGAAGCTACTGACTGAATGAAAAGAGCTGGCATCTCACTCTCTTTGAATCTTCTTTATCATGCCAGGATTAGCAGGAAAAAGCAAAAAATTTCAGAATTGCACCTTGCAATGTGGAGATATTACTGTTTGTGCATTTACAATATTCATTGATTTTTGCCATTGAAAAATGTCCAGAAATGTTTGAAGCTACTGACTGAATGAAAGGAGCTGGCATCTCACTCTCTTTGAATCTTCTTTATCATGCTAGGATTAGCAGGAAAAAGCAAAAAATTTCAGAATTGCACCTTGCAATGCGGAGAAATTACTGTTTGTGCATTTACAATATTCATTGATTTTTGCCATTGAAAACATCATGTTATTCATATACCAGAAATGTTTGAAGCTACTGACTGAATGAAAAGAGCTGGCATCTCACTCTCTTTGAATCTTCTTTATCATGCTAAGAGGAGCAGGAAAAAGCAAAAAATTTTTAGAATTGCACCTTGCAATGTGGAGATATTACTGTTTGTGCATTTACAATATTCATTGATTTTTGCCATTGAAAAACGTCCAGAAATGTTTGAAGCTACTGACTGAATGAAAGGAGCTGGCATCTCACTCTCTTTGAATCTTCTTTATCATGCTAGGATTAGCAGGAAAAAGCAAAAAATTTCAGAATTGCACCTTGCAATGCGGAGAAATTACTGTTTGTGCATTTACAATATTCATTGATTTTTGCCATTGAAAAACCATGTTATTCATATACCAGAAATGTTTGAAGCTACTGACTGAATGAAAAGAGCTGGCATCTCACTCTCTTTGAATCTTCTTTATCATGCCAGGATTAGCAGGAAAAAGCAAAAAATTTCAGAAATGCACGTTGCAATGTGGAGATATTACTGTTTGTGCATTTACAATATTCATTGATTTTTGCCATTGAAAACCGTCCAGAAATGTTTGAAGCTACTGACTGAATGAAAGGAGCTGGCATCTCACTCTCTTTGAATCTTCTTTATCATGCTAGGATTAGCAGGAAAAAGCAAAAAATTTCAGAATTGCACCTTGCAATGCGGAGAAATTACTGTTTGTGCATTTACAATATTCATTGATTTTTGCCATTGAAAAACATCATGTTATTCATATACCAGAGATGTTTGAAGCTACTGACTGAATGAAAAGAGCTGGCATCTCCCTCTCTTTGAATCTTCTTTATCATGCTAAGAGGAGCAGGAAAAAGCAAAAAATTTCAGAATTGCACCTTGCAATGTGGAGATATTAGTGTTTGTGCATTTACAATATTCATTGATTTTTGCCATTGAAAAACGTCCAGAAATGTTTGAAGCTACTGACTGAATGAAAGGAGCTGGCATCTCACTCTCTTTGAATCTTCTTTATCATGCTAGGATTAGCAGGAAAAAGCAAAAAATTTCAGAATTGCACCTTGCAATGCGGAGAAATTACTGTTTGTGCATTTACAATATTCATTGATTTTTGCCATTGAAAAACATCATGTTATTCATATACCAGAAATGTTTGAAGCTACTGACTGAATGAAAAGAGCTGGCATCTCACTCTCTTTGAATCTTCTTTATCATGCTAAGAGGAGCAGGAAAAAGCAAAAAATTTCAGAATTGCACCTTGCAATGTGGAGATATTACTGTTTGTGCATTTACAATATTCATTGATTTTTGCCAATTGAAAAACGTCCAGAAATGTTTGAAGCTACTGACTGAATGAAAGGAGCTGGCATCTCAATCTCTTTGAATCTTCTTTATCATGCTAGGATTAGCAGGAAAAAGCAAAAAATTTCAGAATTGCACCTTGCAATGCGGAGAAATTACTGTTTGTGCATTTACAATATTCATTGATTTTTGCCATTGAAAAACATCATGTTATTCATATACCAGAGATGTTTGAAGCTACTGACTGAATGAAAAGAGCTGGCATCTCACTCTCTTTGAATCTTCTTTATCATGCTAAGAGGAGCAGGAAAAAGCAAAAAATTTCAGAATTGCACGTTGCAATGTGGAGATATTACTGTTTGTGCATTTACAATATTCATTGATTTTTGCCATTGAAAAACGTCCAGAAATGTTTGAAGCTACTGACTGAATGAAAGGAGCTGGCATCTCACTCTCTTTGAATCTTCTTTATCATGCTAGGATTAGCAGGAAAAAGCAAAAAATTTCAGAATTGCACCTTGCAATGCGGAGAAATTACTGTTTGTGCATTTACAATATTCATTGATTTTTGCCATTGAAAAACATCATGTTATTCATATACCAGAGAAGTTTGAAGCTACTGACTGAATGAAAAGAGCTGGCATCTCCCTCTCTTTGAATCTTCTTTATCATGCTAAGAGGAGCAGGAAAAAGCAAAAAATTTCAGAATTGCACCTTGCAATGTGGAGATATTAGTGTTTGTGCATTTACAATATTCATTGATTTTTGCCATTGAAAAACGTCCAGAAATGTTTGAAGCTACTGACTGAATGAAAGGAGCTGGCATCTCACTCTCTTTGAATCTTCTTTATCATGCTAGGATTAGCAGGAAAAAGCAAAAAATTTCAGAATTGCACCTTGCAATGCGGAGAAATTACTGTTTGTGCATTTACAATATTCATTGATTTTTGCCATTGAAAAACATCATGTTATTCATATACCAGAAATGTTTGAAGCTACTGACTGAATGAAAAGAGCTGGCATCTCACTCTCTTTGAATCTTCTTTATCATGCTAAGAGGAACAGGAAAAAGCAAAAAATTTCAGAATTGCACCTTGCAATGTGGAGATATTACTGTTTGTGCATTTACAATATTCATTGATTTTTGCCAATTGAAAAACGTCCAGAAATGTTTGAAGCTACTGACTGAATGAAAGGAGCTGGCATCTCAATCTCTTTGAATCTTCTTTATCATGCTAGGATTAGCAGGAAAAAGCAAAAAATTTCAGAATTGCACCTTGCAATGTGGAGAAATTACTGTTTGTGCATTTACAATATTCATTGATTTTTGCCATTGAAAAACATCATGTTATTCATATACCAGAGATGTTTAAAGCTACTGACTGAATGAAAAGAGCTGGCATCTCACTCTCTTTGAATCTTCTTTATCATGCTAAGAGGAGCAGGAAAAAGCAAAAAATTTCAGAATTGCACGTTGCAATGTGGAGATATTACTGTTTGTGCATTTACAATATTCATTGATTTTTGCCATTGAAAAACGTCCAGAAATGTTTGAAGCTACTGACTGAATGAAAGGAGCTGGCATCTCACTCTCTTTGAATCTTCTTTATCATGCTAGGATTAGCAGGAAAAAGCAAATAATTTCAGAATTGCACCTTGCAATGCGGAGAAATTACTGTTTGTGCATTTACAATATTCATTGATTTTTGCCATTGAAAAACATCATGTTATTCATATACCAGAAATGTTTGAAGCTACTGACTGAATGAAAAGAGCTGGCATCTCACTCTCTTTGAATCTTCTTTATCATGCCAGGATTAGCAGGAAAAAGCAAAAAATTTCAGAATTGCACCTTGCAATGTGGAGATATTACTGTTTGTGCATTTACAATATTCATTGATTTTTGCCATTGAAAAATGTCCAGAAATGTTTGAAGCTACTGACTGAATGAAAGGAGCTGGCATCTCACTCTCTTTGAATCTTCTTTATCATGCTAGGATTAGCAGGAAAAAGCAAAAAATTTCAGAATTGCACCTTGCAATGCGGAGAAATTACTGTTTGTGCATTTACAATATTCATTGATTTTTGCCATTGAAAACATCATGTTATTCATATACCAGAAATGTTTGAAGCTACTGACTGAATGAAAAGAGCTGGCATCTCACTCTCTTTGAATCTTCTTTATCATGCTAAGAGGAGCAGGAAAAAGCAAAAAATTTTTAGAATTGCACCTTGCAATGTGGAGATATTACTGTTTGTGCATTTACAATATTCATTGATTTTTGCCATTGAAAAACGTCCAGAAATGTTTGAAGCTACTGACTGAATGAAAGGAGCTGGCATCTCACTCTCTTTGAATCTTCTTTATCATGCTAGGATTAGCAGGAAAAAGCAAAAAATTTCAGAATTGCACCTTGCAATGCGGAGAAATTACTGTTTGTGCATTTACAATATTCATTGATTTTTGCCATTGAAAAACCATGTTATTCATATACCAGAAATGTTTGAAGCTACTGACTGAATGAAAAGAGCTGGCATCTCACTCTCTTTGAATCTTCTTTATCATGCCAGGATTAGCAGGAAAAAGCAAAAAATTTCAGAAATGCACGTTGCAATGTGGAGATATTACTGTTTGTGCATTTACAATATTCATTGATTTTTGCCATTGAAAACCGTCCAGAAATGTTTGAAGCTACTGACTGAATGAAAGGAGCTGGCATCTCACTCTCTTTGAATCTTCTTTATCATGCTAGGATTAGCAGGAAAAAGCAAAAAATTTCAGAATTGCACCTTGCAATGCGGAGAAATTACTGTTTGTGCATTTACAATATTCATTGATTTTTGCCATTGAAAAACATCATGTTATTCATATACCAGAGATGTTTGAAGCTACTGACTGAATGAAAAGAGCTGGCATCTCCCTCTCTTTGAATCTTCTTTATCATGCTAAGAGGAGCAGGAAAAAGCAAAAAATTTCAGAATTGCACCTTGCAATGTGGAGATATTAGTGTTTGTGCATTTACAATATTCATTGATTTTTGCCATTGAAAAACGTCCAGAAATGTTTGAAGCTACTGACTGAATGAAAGGAGCTGGCATCTCACTCTCTTTGAATCTTCTTTATCATGCTAGGATTAGCAGGAAAAAGCAAAAAATTTCAGAATTGCACCTTGCAATGCGGAGAAATTACTGTTTGTGCATTTACAATATTCATTGATTTTTGCCATTGAAAAACATCATGTTATTCATATACCAGAAATGTTTGAAGCTACTGACTGAATGAAAAGAGCTGGCATCTCACTCTCTTTGAATCTTCTTTATCATGCTAAGAGGAGCAGGAAAAAGCAAAAAATTTCAGAATTGCACCTTGCAATGTGGAGATATTACTGTTTGTGCATTTACAATATTCATTGATTTTTGCCAATTGAAAAACGTCCAGAAATGTTTGAAGCTACTGACTGAATGAAAGGAGCTGGCATCTCAATCTCTTTGAATCTTCTTTATCATGCTAGGATTAGCAGGAAAAAGCAAAAAATTTCAGAATTGCACCTTGCAATGCGGAGAAATTACTGTTTGTGCATTTACAATATTCATTGATTTTTGCCATTGAAAAACATCATGTTATTCATATACCAGAGATGTTTGAAGCTACTGACTGAATGAAAAGAGCTGGCATCTCACTCTCTTTGAATCTTCTTTATCATGCTAAGAGGAGCAGGAAAAAGCAAAAAATTTCAGAATTGCACCTTGCAATGTGGAGATATTACTGTTTGTGCATTTACAATATTCATTGATTTTTGCCATTGAAAAACGTCCAGAAATGTTTGAAGCTACTGACTGAATGAAAGGAGCTGGCATCTCAATCTCTTTGAATCTTCTTTATCATGCTAGGATTAGCAGGAAAAAGCAAAAAATTTCAGAATTGCACCTTGCAATGCGGAGAAATTACTGTTTGTGCATTTACAATATTCATTGATTTTTGCCATTGAAAAACATCATGTTATTCATATACCAGAGATGTTTGAAGCTACTGACTGAATGAAAAGAACTGGCATCTCACTCTCTTTGAATCTTCTTTATCATGCTAAGAGGAGCAGGAAAAAGCAAAAAATTTCAGAATTGCACGTTGCAATGTGGAGATATCACTGTTTGTGCATTTACAATATTCATTGATTTTTGCCATTGAAAAACGTCCAGAAATGTTTGAAGCTACTGACTGAATGAAAGGAGCTGGCATCTCACTCTCTTTGAATCTTCTTTATCATGCTAGGATTAGCAGGAAAAAGCAAAAAATTTCAGAATTGCACCTTGCAATGCGGAGAAATTACTGTTTGTGCATTTACAATATTCATTGATTTTTGCAATTGAAAAACATCATGTTATTCATATACCAGAAATGTTTGAAGCTACTGACTGAATGAAAAGAGCTGGCATCTCACTCTCTTTGAATCTTCTTTATCATGCTAAGAGGAGCAGGAAAAAGCAAAAAATTTCAGAATTGCACCTTGCAATGTGGAGATATTACTGTTTGTGCATTTACAATATTCATTGATTTTTGCCATTGAAAAACGTCCAGAAATGTTTGAAGCTACTGACTGAATGAAAGGAGCTGGCATCTCACTCTCTTTGAATCTTCTTTATCATGCTAGGATTAGCAGGAAAAAGCAAAAAATTTCAGAATTGCACCTTGCAATGCGGAGAAATTACTGTTTGTGCATTTACAATATTCATTGATTTTTGCCATTGAAAAACATCATGTTATTCATATACCAGAAATGTTTGAAGCTACTGACTGAATGAAAAGAGCTGGCATCTCACTCTCTTTGAATCTTCTTTATCATGCTAAGAGGAGCAGGAAAAAGCAAAAAATTTCAGAATTGCACCTTGCAATGTGGAGATATTACTGTTTGTGCATTTACAATATTCATTGATTTTTGCCATTGAAAAATGTCCAGAAATGTTTGAAGCTACTGACTGAATGAAAGGAGCTGGCATCTCAATCTCTTTGAATCTTCTTTATCATGCTAGGATTAGCAGGAAAAAGCAAAACATTTCAGAATTGCACCTTGCAATGCGGAGAAATTACTGTTTGTGCATTTACAATATTCATTGATTTTTGCCATTGAAAAACATCATGTTATTCATATACCAGAAATGTTTGAAGCTACTGACTGAATGAAAAGAGCTGGCATCTCACTTTCTTTGAATCTTCTTTATCATGCCAGGATTAGCAGGAAAAAGCAAAAAATTTCAGAATTGCACCTTGCAATGTGGAGATATTACTGTTTGTGCATTTACAATATTCATTGATTTTTGCCATTGAAAAACGTCCAGAAATGTTTGAAGCTACTGACTGAATGAAAGGAGCTGGCATCTCACTCTCTTTGAATCTTCTTTATCATGCTAGGATTAGCAGGAAAAAGCAAAAAATTTCAGAATTGCACCTTGCAATGCGGAGAAATTACTGTTTGTGCATTTACAATATTCATTGATTTTTGCCATTGAAAAACATCATGTTATTCATATACCAGAAATGTTTGAAGCTACTGACTGAATGAAAAGAGCTGGCATCTCACTCTCTTTGAATCTTCTTTATCATGCTAAGAGGAGCAGGAAAAAGCAAAAAATTTCAGAATTGCACCTTGCAATGTGGAGATATTACTGTTTGTGCATTTACAATATTCATTGATTTTTGCCATTGAAAAACGTCCAGAAATGTTTGAAGCTACTGACTGAATGAAAGGAGCTGGCATCTCACTCTCTTTGAATCTTCTTTATCATGCTAGGATTAGCAGGAAAAAGCAAAAAATTTCAGAATTGCACCTTGCAATGCGGAGAAATTACTGTTTGTGCATTTACAATATTCATTGATTTTTGCCATTGAAAAACATCATGTTATTCATATACCAGAAATGTTTGAAGCTACTGACTGAATGAAAAGAGCTGGCATCTCACTCTCTTTGAATCTTCTTTATCATGCTAAGAGGAGCAGGAAAAAGCAAAAAATTTCAGAATTGCACCTTGCAATGTGGAGATATTACTGTTTGTGCATTTACAATATTCATTGATTTTTGCCATTGAAAAACGTCCAGAAATGTTTGAAGCTACTGACTGAATGAAAGGAGCTGGCATCTCACTCTCTTTGAATCTTCTTTATCATGCTAGGATTAGCAGGAAAAAGCAAAAAATTTCAGAATTGCACCTTGCAATGCGGAGAAATTACTGTTTGTGCATTTACAATATTCATTGATTTTTGCCATTGAAAAACACATGTTATTCATATACCAGAAATTTTTGAAGCTACTGACTGAATGAAAAGAGCTGGCATCTCACTCTCTTTGAATCTTCTTTATCATGCCAGGAGTAGCAGGAAAAAGCAAAAAATTTCAGAATTGCACGTTGCAATGTGGAGATATTACTGTTTGTGCATTTACAATATTCATTGATTTTGCCATTGAAAACCGTCCAGAAATGTTTGAAGCTACTGACTGAATGAAAGGAGCTGGCATCTCACTCTCTTTGAATCTTCTTTATCATGCTAGGATTAGCAGGAAAAAGCAAAAAATTTCAGAATTGCACCTTGCAATGCGGAGAAATTACTGTTTGTGCATTTACAATATTCATAGATTTTTGCCATTGAAAAACATCATGTTATTCATATACCAGAAATGTTTGAAGCTACTGACTGAATGAAAAGAGCTGGCATCTCACTCTCTTTGAATCTTCTTTATCATGCTAAGAGGAGCAGGAAAAAGCAAAAAATTTCAGAATTGCACCTTGCAATGTGGAGATATTACTGTTTGTGCATTTACAATATTCATTGATTTTTGCCATTGAAAAACGTCCAGAAATGTTTGAAGCTACTTACTGAATGAAAGGAGCTGGCATCTCAATCTCTTTGAATCTTCTTTATCATGCTAGGATTAGCAGGAAAAAGCAAAAAATTTCAGAATTGCACCTTGCAATGCGGAGAAATTACTGTTTGTGCATTTACAATATTCATTGATTTTTGCCATTGAAAAACATCATGTTATTCATATACCAGAAATGTTTGAAGCTACTGACTGAATGAAAAGAGCTGGCATCTCACTCTCTTTGAATCTTCTTTATCATGCCAGGATTAGCAGGAAAAAGCAATAAATTTCAGAATTGCACCTTGCAATGTGGAGATATTACTGTTTGTGCATTTACAATATTCATTGATTTTTGCCATTGAAAAATGTCCAGAAATGTTTGAAGCTACTGACTGAATGAAAGGAGCTGGCATCTCACTCTCTTTGAATCTTCTTTATCATGCTAGGATTAGCAGGAAAAAGCAAAAAATTTCAGAATTGCACCTTGCAATGCGGAGAAATTACTGTTTGTGCATTTACAATATTCATTGATTTTTGCCATTGAAAAACATCATGTTATTCATATACCAGAAATGATTGAAGCTACTGACTGAATGAAAAGAGCTGGCATCTCACTCTCTTTGAATCTTCTTTATCATGCTAAGAGGAGCAGGAAAAAGCAAAAAATTTCAGAATTGCACCTTGCAATGTGGAGATATTACTGTTTGTGCATTTACAATATTCATTGATTTTTGCCATTGAAAAACGTCCAGAAATGTTTGAAGCTACTGACTGAATGAAAGGAGCTGGCATCTCACTCTCTTTGAATCTTCTTTATCATGCTAGGATTAGCAGGAAAAAGCAAAAAATTTCAGAATTGCACCTTGCAATGCGGAGAAATTACTGTTTGTGCATTTACAATATTCATTGATTTTTGCCATTGAAAAACATCATGTTATTCATATACCAGAAATGTTTGAAGCTACTGACTGAATGAAAAGAGCTGGCATCTCACTCTCTTTGAATCTTCTTTATCATGCCAGGATTAGCAGGAAAAAGCAAAAAATTTCAGAATTGCACCTTGCAATGTGGAGATATTACTGTTTGTGCATTTACAATATTCATTGATTTTTGCCATTGAAAAACGTCCAGAAATGTTTGAAGCTACTGACTGAATGAAAGGAGCTGGCATCTCACTCTCTTTGAATCTTCTTTATCATGCTAGGATTAGCAGGAAAAAGCAAAAAATTTCAGAATTGCACCTTGCAATGCGGAGAAATTACTGTTTGTGCATTTACAATATTCATTGATTTTTGCCATTGAAAAACATCATGTTATTCATATACCAGAAATGTTTGAAGCTACTGACTGAATGAAAAGAGCTGGCATCTCACTCTCTTTGAATCTTCTTTATCATGCTAAGAGGAGCAGGAAAAAGCAAAAAATGTCAGAATTGCACCTTGCAATGTGGAGATATTACTGTTTGTGCATTTACAATATTCATTGATTTTTGCCATTGAAAAATGTCCAGAAATGTTTGAAGCTACTGACTGAATGAAAGGAGCTGGCATCTCAATCTCTTTGAATCTTCTTTATCATGCTAGGATTAGCAGGAAAAAGCAAAAAATTTCAGAATTGCACCTTGCAATGCGGAGAAATTACTGTTTGTGCATTTACAATATTCATTGATTTTTGCCATTGAAAAACATCATGTTATTCATATACCAGAAATGTTTGAAGCTACTGACTGAATGAAAAGAGCTGGCATCTCACTCTCTTTGAATCTTCTTTATCATGCTAAGAGGAGCAGGAAAAAGCAAAAAATTTCAGAATTGCACCTTGCAATGCGGAGAAATTACTGTTTGTGCATTTACAATATTCATTGATTTTTGCCATTGAAAAACATGTTATTCATATACCAGAAATGTTTGAAGCTACTGACTGAATGAAAAGAGCTGGCATCTCACTCTCTTTGAATCTTCTTTATCATGCTAAGAGGAGCAGGAAAAAGCAAAAAATTTCAGAATTGCACCTTGCAATGTGGAGATATTACTGTTTGTGCATTTACAATATTCATTGATTTTTGCCATTGAAAAACGTCCAGAAATGTTTGAAGCTACTGACTGAATGAAAGGAGCTGGCATCTCACTCTCTTTGAATCTTCTTTATCATGCTAGGATTAGCAGGAAAAAGCAAAAAATTTCCGAATTGCACCTTGCAATGCGGAGAAATTACTGTTTGTGCATTTACAATATTCATTGATTTTTGCCATTGAAAAACATCATGTTATTCATATACCAGAAATGTTTGAAGCTACTGACTGAATGAAAAGAGCTGGCATCTCACTCTCTTTGAATCTTCTTTATCATGCTAAGAGGAGCAGGAAAAAGCAAAAAATTTCAGAATTGCACCTTGCAATGTGGAGATATTACTGTTTGTGCATTTACAATATTCATTGATTTTTGCCATTGAAAAACGTCCAGAAATGTTTGAAGCTACTGACTGAATGAAAGGAGCTGGCATCTCACTCTCTTTGAATCTTCTTTATCATGCTAGGATTAGCAGGAAAAAGCAAAAAATTTCAGAATTGCACCTTGCAATGCGGAGAAATTACTGTTTGTGCATTTACAATATTCATTGATTTTTGCCATTGAAAAACATCATGTTATTCATATACCAGAAATGTTTGAAGCTACTGACTGAATGAAAAGAGCTGGCATCTCACTCTCTTTGAATCTTCTTTATCATGCTAAGAGGAGCAGGAAAAAGCAAAAAATTTCAGAATTGCACGTTGCAATGTGGAGATATTACTGTTTGTGCATTTACAATATTCATTGATTTTTGCCATTGAAAAACGTCCAGAAATGTTTGAAGCTACTGACTGAATGAAAGGAGCTGGCATCTCACTCTCTTTGAATCTTCTTTATCATGCTAGGATTAGCAGGAAAAAGCAAAAAATTTCAGAATTGCACCTTGCAATGCGGAGAAATTACTGTTTGTGCATTTACAATATTCATTGATTTTTGCCATTGAAAAACATCATGTTATTCATATACCAGAAATGTTTGAAGCTACTGACTGAATGAAAAGAGCTGGCATCTCACTCTCTTTGAATCTTCTTTATCATGCTAAGAGGAGCAGGAAAAAGCAAAAAATTTCAGAATTGCACGTTGCAATGTGGAGATATTACTGTTTGTGCATTTACAATATTCATTGATTTTTGCCATTGAAAAACGTCCAGAAATGTTTGAAGCTACTGACTGAATGAAAGGAGCTGGCATCTCACTCTCTTTGAATCTTCTTTATCATGCTAGGATTAGCAGGAAAAAGCAAAAAATTTCAGAATTGCACCTTGCAATGCGGAGAAATTACTGTTTGTGCATTTACAATATTCATTGATTTTTGCCATTGAAAAACATGTTATTCATATACCAGAAATGTTTGAAGCTACTGACTGAATGAAAAGAGCTGGCATCTCACTCTCTTTGAATCTTCTTTATCATGCTAAGAGGAGCAGGAAAAAGCAAAAAATTTCAGAATTGCACCTTGCAATGTGGAGATATTACTGTTTGTGCATTTACAATATTCATTGATTTTTGCCATTGAAAAACGTCCAGAAATGTTTGAAGCTACTGACTGAATGAAAGGAGCTGGCATCTCACTCTCTTTGAATCTTCTTTATCATGCTAGGATTAGCAGGAAAAAGCAAAAATTTCCGAATTGCACCTTGCAATGCGGAGAAATTACTGTTTGTGCATTTACAATATTCATTGATTTTTGCCATTGAAAAACATCATGTTATTCATATACCAGAAATGTTTGAAGCTACTGACTGAATGAAAAGAGCTGGCATCTCACTCTCTTTGAATCTTCTTTATCATGCTAAGAGGAGCAGGAAAAAGCAAAAAATTTCAGAATTGCACCTTGCAATGTGGAGATATTACTGTTTGTGCATTTACAATATTCATTGATTTTTGCCATTGAAAAACGTCCAGAAATGTTTGAAGCTACTGACTGAATGAAAGGAGCTGGCATCTCACTCTCTTTGAATCTTCTTTATCATGCTAGGATTAGCAGGAAAAAGCAAAAAATTTCAGAATTGCACCTTGCAATGCGGAGAAATTACTGTTTGTGCATTTACAATATTCATTGATTTTTGCCATTGAAAAACATCATGTTATTCATATACCAGAAATGTTTGAAGCTACTGACTGAATGAAAAGAGCTGGCATCTCACTCTCTTTGAATCTTCTTTATCATGCTAAGAGGAGCAGGAAAAAGCAAAAAATTTCAGAATTGCACGTTGCAATGTGGAGATATTACTGTTTGTGCATTTACAATATTCATTGATTTTTGCCATTGAAAAACGTCCAGAAATGTTTGAAGCTACTGACTGAATGAAAGGAGCTGGCATCTCAATCTCTTTGAATCTTCTTTATCATGCTAGGATTAGCAGGAAAAAGCAAAAAATTTCAGAATTGCACCTTGCAATGCGGAGAAATTACTGTTTGTGCATTTACAATATTCATTGATTTTTGCCATTGAAAAACATCATGTTATTCATATACCAGAGATGTTTGAAGCTACTGACTGAATGAAAAGAGCTGGCATCTCACTCTCTTTGAATCTTCTTTATCATGCTAAGAGGAGCAGGAAAAAGCAAAAAATTTCAGAATTGCACGTTGCAATGTGGAGATATCACTGTTTGTGCATTTACAATATTCATTGATTTTTGCCATTGAAAAACGTCCAGAAATGTTTGAAGCTACTGACTGAATGAAAGGAGCTGGCATCTCACTCTCTTTGAATCTTCTTTATCATGCTAGGATTAGCAGGAAAAAGCAAAAAAAATTCAGAATTGCACCTTGCAATGCGGAGAAATTACTGTTTGTGCATTTACAATATTCATTGATTTTTGCCATTGAAAAACATCATGTTATTCATATACCAGAAATGTTTGAAGCTACTGACTGAATGAAAAGAGCTGGCATCTCACTCTCTTTGAATCTTCTTTATCATGCCAGGATTAGCAGGAAAAAGCAAAAAATTTAAGAATTGCACCTTGCAATGCGGAGAAATTACTGTTTGTGCATTTACAATATTCATTGATTTTTGCCATTGAAAAACATCATGTTATTCATATACCAGAAATGTTTGAAGCTACTGACTGAATGAAAAGAGCTGGCATCTCACTCTCTTTGAATCTTCTTTATCATGCCAGGATTAGCAGGAAAAAGCAAAAAATTTCAGAATTGCACCTTGCAATGTGGAGATATTACTGTTTGTGCATTTACAATACTCATTGATTTTTGCCATTGAAAAACGTCCAGAAATGTTTGAAGCTACTGACTGAATGAAAGGAGCTGGCATCTCACTCTCTTTGAATCTTCTTTATCATGCTAGGATTAGCAGGAAAAAGCAAAAAATTTCAGAATTGCACCTTGCAATGCGGAGAAATTACTGTTTGTGCATTTACAATATTCATTGATTTTTGCCATTGAAAAACATCATGTTATTCATATACCAGAAATGTTTGAAGCTACTGACTGAATGAAAAGAGCTGGCATCTCACTCTCTTTGAATCTTCTTTATCATGCCAGGATTAGCAGGAAAAAGCAAAAAATTTCAGAATTGCACCTTGCAATGTGGAGATATTACTGTTTGTGCATTTACAATATTCATTGATTTTTGCCATTGAAAAACGTCCAAAAATGTTTGAAGCTACTGACTGAATGAAAGGAGCTGGCATCTCACTCTCTTTGAATCTTCTTTATCATGCTAGGATTAGCAGGAAAAAGCAAAAAATTTCAGAATTGCACCTTGCAATGCGGAGAAATTACTGTTTGTGCATTTACAATATTCATTGATTTTTGCCATTGAAAAACATGTTATTCATATACCAGAAATGTTTGAAGCTACTGACTGAATGAAAAGAGCTGGCATCTCACTCTCTTTGAATCTTCTTTATCATGCTAAGAGGAGCAGGAAAAAGCAAAAAATTTCAGAATTGCACCTTGCAATGTGGAGATATTACTGTTTGTGCATTTACAATATTCATTGATTTTTGCCATTGAAAAACGTCCAGAAATGTTTGAAGCTACTGACTGAATGAAAGGAGCTGGCATCTCACTCTCTTTGAATCTTCTTTATCATGCTAGGATTAGCAGGAAAAAGCAAAAAATTTCAGAATTGCACCTTGCAATGCGGAGAAATTACTGTTTGTGAATTTACAATATTCATTGATTTTTGCCATTGAAAAACATCATGTTATTCATATACCAGAAATGTTTGAAGCTACTGACTGAATGAAAAGAGCTGGCATCTCACTCTCTTTGAATCTTCTTTATCATGCTAAGAGGAGCAGGAAAAAGCAAAAAATTTCAGAATTGCACCTTGCAATGTGGAGATATTACTGTTTGTGCATTTACAATATTCATTGATTTTTGCCATTGAAAAACGTCCAGAAATGTTTGAAGCTACTGACTGAATGAAAGGAGCTGGCATCTCAATCTCTTTGAATCTTCTTTATCATGCTAGGATTAGCAGGAAAAAGCAAAAAATTTCAGAATTGCACCTTGCAATGCGGAGAAATTACTGTTTGTGCATTTACAATATTCATTGATTTTTGCCATTGAAAAACATCATGTTATTCATATACCAGAAATGTTTGAAGCTACTGACTGAATGAAAAGAGCTGACATCTCACTCTATTTGAATCTTCTTTATCATGCTAAGAGGAGCAGGAAAAAGCAAAAAATTTCAGAATTGCACGTTGCAATGTGGAGATATTACTGTTTGTGCATTTACAATATTCATTGATTTTTGCCATTGAAAAATGTCCAGAAATGTTTGAAGCTACTGACTGAATGAAAGGAGCTGACATCTCACTCTCTTTGAATCTTCTTTATCATGCTAGGATTAGCAGGAAAAAGCAAAAAATTTCAGAATTGCACCTTGCAATGCGGAGAAATTACTGTTTGTGCATTTACAATATTCATTGATTTTTGCCATTGAAAAACATCATGTTATTCATATACCAGAAATGTTTGAAGCTACTGACTGAATGAAAAGAGCTGGCATCTCACTCTCTTTGAATCTTTATCATGCCAGTATTAGCAGGAAAAAGCAAAAAATTTCAGAATTGCACGTTGCAATGTGGAGATATTACTGTTTGTGCATTTACAATATTCATTGATTTTTGCCATTGAAAAATGTCCAGAAATGTTTGAAGCTACTGACTGAATGAAAGGAGCTGGCATCTCACTCTCCTTGAATCTTCTTTATCATGCTAGGATTAGCAGGAAAAAGCAAAAAATTTCAGAATTGCACCTTGCAATGCGGAGAAATTACTGTTTGTGCATTTACAATATTCACTGATTTTTGCCATTGAAAAACATCATGTTATTCATATACCAGAAATGTTTGAAGCTACTGACTGAATGAAAAGAGCTGGCATCTCACTCTCTTTGAATCTTCTTTATCATGCCAGGATTAGCAGGAAAAAGCAAAAAATTTCAGAATTGCACCTTGCAATGTGGAGATATTACTGTTTGTGCATTTACAATATTCATTGATTTTTGCCATTGAAAAACGTCCAGAAATGTTTGAAGCTACTGACTGAATGAAAGGAGCTGGCATCTCACTCTCTTTGAATCTTCTATATCATGCTAGGATTAGCAGGAAAAAGCAAAAAATTTCAGAATTGCACATTGCAATGCGGAGAAATTACTGTTTGTGCATTTACAATATTCATTGATTTTTGCCATTGAAAAACATGTTATTCATATACCAGAAATGTTTGAAGCTACTGACTGAATGAAAAGAGCTGGCATCTCACTCTCTTTGAATCTTCTTTATCATGCTAAGAGGAGCAGGAAAAAGCAAAAAATTTCAGAATTGCACCTTGCAATGTGGAGATATTACTGTTTGTGCATTTACAATATTCATTGATTTTTGCCATTGAAAAACGTCCAGAAATGTTTGAAGCTACTGACTGAATGAAAGGAGCTGGCATCTCACTCTCTTTGAATCTTCTTTATCATGCTAGGATTAGCAGGAAAAAGCAAAAAATTTCAGAATTGCACCTTGCAATGCGGAGAAATTACTGTTTGTGCATTTACAATATTCATTGATTTTTGCCATTGAAAAACATCATGTTATTCATATACCAGAAATGTTTGAAGCTACTGACTGAATGAAAAGAGCTGGCATCTCACTCTCTTTGAATCTTCTTTATCATGCTAAGAGGAGCAGGAAAAAGCAAAAAATTTCAGAATTGCACCTTGCAATGTGGAGATATTACTGTTTGTGCATTTACAATATTCATTGATTTTTGCCATTGAAAAACGTCCAGAAATGTTTGAAGCTACTGACTGAATGAAAGGAGCTGGCATCTCACTCTCTTTGAATCTTCTTTATCATGCTAGGATTAGCAGTAAAAAGCAAAAAATTTCAGAATTGCACCTTGCAATGCGGAGAAATTACTGTTTGTGCATTTACAATATTCATTGATTTTTGCCATTGAAAAACATCATGTTATTCATATACCAGAAATGTTTGAAGCTACTGACTGAATGAAAAGAGCTGGCATCTCACTCTCTTTGAATCTTCTTTATCATGCTAAGAGGAGCAGGAAAAAGCAAAAAATTTCAGAATTGCACCTTGCAATGTGGAGATATTACTGTTTGTGCATTTACAATATTCATTGATTTTTGCCATTGAAAAACGTCCAGAAATGTTTGAAGCTACTGACTGAATGAAAGGAGCTGGCATCTCACTCTCTTTGAATCTTCTTTATCATGCTAGGATTAGCAGGAAAAAGCAAAAAATTTCAGAATTGCACCTTGCAATGCGGAGAAATTACTCTTTGTGCATTTACAATATTCATTGTTTTTTGCCATTGAAAAACATGTTATTCATATACCAGAAATGTTTGAAGCTACTGACTGAATGAAAAGAGCTGGCATCTCACTCTCTTTGAATCTTCTTTATCATGCTAAGAGGAGCAGGAAAAAGCAAAAAATTTCAGAATTGCACCTTGCAATGTGGAGATATTACTGTTTGTGCATTTACAATATTCATTGATTTTTGCCATTGAAAAACGTCCAGAAATGTTTGAAGCTACTGACTGAATGAAAGGAGCTGGCATCTCACTCTCTTTGAATCTTCTTTATCATGCTAGGATTAGCAGGAAAAAGCAAAAAATTTCAGAATTGCACCTTGCAATGCGGAGAAATTACTGTTTGTGCATTTACAATATTCATTGATTTTTGCCATTGAAAAACATCATGTTATTCATATACCAGAAATGTTTGAAGCTACTGACTGAATGAAAAGAGCTGGCATCTCACTCTCTTTGAATCTTCTTTATCATGCTAAGAGGAGCAGGAAAAAGCAAAAAATTTCAGAATTGCACCTTGCAATGTGGAGATATTACTGTTTGTGCATTTACAATATTCATTGATTTTTGCCATTGAAAAACGTCCAGAAATGTTTGAAGCTACTGACTGAATGAAAGGAGCTGGCATCTCAATCTCTTTGAATCTTCTTTATCATGCTAGGATTAGCAGGAAAAAGCAAAAAATTTCAGAATTGCACCTTGCAATGCGGAGAAATTACTGTTTGTGCATTTACAATATTCATTGATTTTTGCCATTGAAAAACATGTTATTCATATACCAGAAATGTTTGAAGCTACTGACTGAATGAAAAGAGCTGGCATCTCACTCTCTTTGAATCTTCTTTATCATGCTAAGAGGAGCAGGAAAAAGCAAAAAATTTCAGAATTGCACCTTGCAATGTGGAGATATTACTGTTTGTGCATTTACAATATTCATTGATTTTTGCCATTGAAAAACGTCCAGAAATGTTTGAAGCTACTGACTGAATGAAAGGAGCTGGCATCTCACTCTCTTTGAATCTTCTTTATCATGCTAGGATTAGCAGGAAAAAGCAAAAAATTTCAGAATTGCACCTTGCAATGCGGAGAAATTACTGTTTGTGCATTTACAATATTCATTGATTTTTGCCATTGAAAAACATCATGTTATTCATATACCAGAAATGTTTGAAGCTACTGACTGAATGAAAAGAGCTGGCATCTCCCTCTCTTTGAATCTTCTTTATCATGCTAAGAGGAGCAGGAAAAAGCAAAAAATTTCAGAATTGCACCTTGCAATGTGGAGATATTACTGTTTGTGCATTTACAATATTCATTGATTTTTTCCATTGAAAAACGTCCAGAAATGTTTGAAGCTACTGACTGAATGAAAGGAGCTGGCATCTCACTCTCTTTGAATCTTCTTTATCATGCTAGGATTAGCAGGAAAAAGCAAAAAATTTCAGAATTGCACCTTGCAATGCGGAGAAATTACTGTTTGTGCATTTACAATATTCATTGATTTTTGCCATTGAAAAACATCATTTTATTCATATACCAGAAATGTTTGAAGCTACTGACTGAATGAAAAGAGCTGGCATCTCACTCTCTTTGAATCTTCTTTATCATGCTAAGAGGAGCAGGAAAAAGCAAAAAATTTCAGAATTGCACCTTGCAATGTGGAGATATTACTGTTTGTGCATTTACAATATTCATTGATTTTTGCCATTGAAAAACGTCCAGAAATGTTTGAAGCTACTGACTGAATGAAAGGAGCTGGCATCTCAATCTCTTTGAATCTTCTTTATCATGCTAGGATTAGCAGGAAAAAGCAAAAAATTTCAGAATTGCACCTTGCAATGCGGAGAAATTACTGTTTGTGCATTTACAATATTCATTGATTTTTGCCATTGAAAAACATCATGTTATTCATATACCAGAGATGTTTGAAGCTACTGACTGAATGAAAAGAGCTGGCATCTCACTCTCTTTGAATCTTCTTTATCATGCTAAGAGGAGCAGGAAAAAGCAAAAAATTTCAGAATTGCACGTTGCAATGTGGAGATATCACTGTTTGTGCATTTACAATATTCATTGATTTTTGCCATTGAAAAACGTCCAGAAATGTTTGATGCTACTGACTGAATGAAAGGAGCTGGCATCTCACTCTCTTTGAATCTTCTTTATCATGCTAGGATTAGCAGGAAAAAGCAAAAAATTTCAGAATTGCACCTTGCAATGCGGAGAAATTACTGTTTGTGCATTTACAATATTCATTGATTTTTGCCATTGAAAAACATCATGTTATTCATATACCAGAAATGTTTGAAGCTACTGACTGAATGAAAAGAGCTGGCATCTCACTCTCTTTGAATCTTATTTATCATGCCAGGATTAGCAGGAAAAAGCAAAAAATTTCAGAATTGCACCTTGCAATGTGGAGATATTACTGTTTGTGCATTTACAATATTCATTGATTTTTGCCATTGTAAAAAGTCCAGAAATGTTTGAAGCTACTGACTGAATGAAAGGAGCTGGCATCTCACTCTCTTTGAATCTTCTTTATCATGCTAGGATTAGCAGGAAAAAGCAAAAAATTTCAGAATTGCACCTTGCAATGCGGAGAAATTACTGTTTGTGCATTTACAATATTCATTGATTTTTGCCATTGAAAAACGTCATGTTATTCATATACCAGAAATGTTTGAAGCTACTGACTGAATGAAAAGAGCTGGCATCTCACTCTCTTTGAATCTTCTTTATCATGCTAAGAGGAGCAGGAAAAAGCAAAAAATTTCAGAATTGCACCTTGCAATGTGGAGATATTACTGTTTGTGCATTTACAATATTCATTGATTTTTGCCATTGAAAAACGTCCAGAAATGTTTGAAGCTACTGACTGAATGAAAGGAGCTGGCATCTCACTCTCTTTGAATCTTCTTTATCATGCTAGGATTAGCAGGAAAAAGCAAAAAATTTCAGAATTGCACCTTGCAATGCGGAGAAATTACTGTTTGTGCATTTACAATATTCATTGATTTTTGCCATTGAAAAACATCATGTTATTCATATACCAGAGATGTTTGAAGCTACTGACTGAATGAAAAGAGCTGGCATCTCACTCTCTTTGAATCTTCTTTATCATGCTAAGAGGAGCAGGAAAAAGCAAAAAATTTCAGAATTGCACCTTGCAATGTGGAGATATTACTGTTTGTGCATTTACAATATTCATTTATTTTTGCCATTGAAAAACGTCCAGAAATGTTTGAAGCTACTGACTGAATGAAAGGAGCTGGCATCTCACTCTCTTTGAATCTTCTTTATCATGCTAGGATTAGCAGGAAAAAGCAAAAAATTTCAGAATTGCACCTTGCAATGCGGAGAAATTACTGTTTGTGCATTTACAATATTCATTGATTTTTGCCATTGAAAAACATCATGTTATTCATATACCAGAAATGTTTGAAGCTACTGACTGAATGAAAAGAGCTGGCATCTCACTCTCTTTGAATCTTCTTTATCATGCTAAGAGGAGCAGGAAAAAGCAAAAAATTTCAGAATTGCACTTTGCAATGTGGAGATATTACTGTTTGTGCATTTACAATATTCATTGATTTTTGCCATTGAAAAACGTCCAGAAATGTTTGAAGCTACTGACTGAATGAAAGGAGCTGGCATCTCACTCTCTTTGAATCTTCTTTATCATGCTAGGATTAGCAGGAAAAAGCAAAAAATTTCAGAATTGCACCTTGCAATGCGGAGAAATTACTGTTTGTGCATTTACAATATTCATTGATTTTTGCCATTGAAAAACATCATGTTATTCATATACCAGAAATGTTTGAAGCTACTGACTGAATGAAAAGAGCTGGCATCTCACTCTCTTTGAATCTTCTTTATCATGCTAAGAGGAGCAGGAAAAAGCAAAAATTTCAGAATTGCACGTTGCAATGTGGAGATATTACTGTTTGTGCATTTACAATATTCATTGATTTTTGCCATTGAAAAATGTCCAGAAATGTTTGAAGCTACTGACTGAATGAAAGGAGCTGACATCTCACTCTCTTTGAATCTTCTTTATCATGCTAGGATTAGCAGGAAAAAGCAAAAAATTTCAGAATTGCACCTTGCAATGCGGAGAAATTACTGTTTGTGCATTTACAATATTCATTGATTTTTGCCATTGAAAAACATCATGTTATTCATATACCAGAAATGTTTGAAGCTACTGACTGAATGAAAAGAGCTGGCATCTCACTCTCTTTGAATCTTCTTTATCATGCTAAGAGGAGCAGGAAAAAGCAAAAAATTTCAGAATTGCACCTTGCAATGTGGAGATATTACTGTTTGTGCATTTACAATATTCATTGATTTTTGCCATTGAAAAACGTCCAGAAATGTTTGAAGCTACTGACTGAATGAAAGGAGCTGGCATCTCACTCTCTTTGAATCTTCTTTATCATGCTAGGATTAGCAGGAAAAAGCAACAAATTTCAGAATTGCACCTTGCAATGCGAAGAAATTACTGTTTGTGCATTTACAATATTCATTGATTTTTGCCTTTGAAAAACATCATGTTATTCATATACCAGAAATGTTTGAAGCTACTGACTGAATGAAAAGAGCTGGCATCTCACTCTTTTTGAATCTTCTTTATCATGCTAAGAGGAGCAGGAAAAAGCAAAAAATTTCAGAATTGCACCTTGCAATGTGGAGATATTACTGTTTGTGCATTTACAATATTCATTGATTTTTGCCATTGTAAAACGTCCAGAAATGTTTGAAGCTACTGACTGAATGAAAGGAGCTGGCATCTCACTCTCTTTGAATCTTCTTTATCGTGCTAGGATTAGCAGGAAAAAGCAAAAAATTTCAGAATTGCACCTTGCAATGCGGAGAAATTACTGTTTGTGCATTTACAATATTCATTGATTTTTGCCATTGAAAAACATCATGTTATTCATATACCAGAAATGTTTGAAGCTACTGACTGAATGAAAAGAGCTGGCATCTCACTCTCTTTGAATCTTCTTTATCATGCTAAGAGGAGCAGGAAAAAGCAAAAAATTTCAGAATTGCACCTTGCAATGTGGAGATATTACTGTTTGTGCATTTACAATATTCATTGATTTTTGCCATTGAAAAACGTCCAGAAATGTTTGAAGCTACTGACTGAATGAAAGTAGCTGGCATCTCAATCTCTTTGAATCTTCTTTATCATGCTAGGATTAGCAGGAAAAAGCAAAAAATTTCAGAATTGCACCTTGCAATGCGGAGAAATTACTGTTTGTGCATTTACAATATTCATTGATTTTTGCCATTGAAAAACATCATGTTATTCATATACCAGAGATGTTTGAAGCTACTGACTGAATGAAAAGAGCTGGCATCTCACTCTCTTTGAATCTTCTTTATCATGCTAAGAGGAGCAGGAAAAAGCAAAAAATTTCAGAATTGCACGTTGCAATGTGGAGATATTATCACTGTTTGTGCATTTACAATATTCATTGATTTTTGCCATTGAAAAACGTCCAGAAATGTTTGAAGCTACTGACTGAATGAAAGGAGCTGGCATCTCACTCTCTTTGAATCTTCTTTATCATGCTAGGATTAGCAGGAAAAAGCAAAAAATTTCAGAATTGCACCTTGCAATGCGGAGAAATTACTGTTTGTGCATTTACAATATTCATTGATTTTTGCCATTGAAAAACATCATGTTATTCATATACCAGAAATGTTTGAAGCTACTGACTGAATGAAAAGAGCTGGCATCTCACTCTCTTTGAATCTTCTTTATCATGCCAGGATTAGCAGGAAAAAGCAAAAAATTTCAGAATTGCACCTTGCAATGTGGAGATATTACTGTTTGTGCATTTACAATATTCATTGATTTTTGCCATTGAAAAACGTCCAGAAATGTTTGAAGCTACTGACTGAATGAAAGGAGCTGGCATCTCACTCTCTTTGAATCTTCTTTATCATGCTAGGATTAGCAGGAAAAAGCAACAAATTTCAGAATTGCACCTTGCAATGCGAAGAAATTACTGTTTGTGCATTTGCAATATTCATTGATTTTTGCCTTTGAAAAACATCATGTTATTCATATACCAGAAATGTTTGAAGCTACTGACTGAATGAAAAGAGCTGGCATCTCACTCTCTTTGAATCTTCTTTATTATGCTAAGAGGAGCAGGAAAAAGCAAAAAATTTCAGAATTGCACCTTGCAATGTGGAGATATTACTGTTTGTGCATTTACAATATTCATTGATTTTTGCCATTGTAAAACGTCCAGAAATGTTTGAAGCTACTGACTGAATGAAAGGAGCTGGCATCTCACTCTCTTTGAATCTTCTTTATCGTGCTAGGATTAGCAGGAAAAAGCAAAAAATTTCAGAATTGCACCTTGCAATGCGGAGAAATTACTGTTTGTGCATTTACAATATTCATTGATTTTTGCCATTGAAAAACATCATGTTATTCATATACCAGAAATGTTTGAAGCTACTGACTGAATGAAAAGAGCTGGCATCTCACTCTCTTTGAATCTTCTTTATCATGCTAAGAGGAGCAGGAAAAAGCAAAAAATTTCAGAATTGCACCTTGCAATGTGGAGATATTACTGTTTGTGCATTTACAATATTCATTGATTTTTGCCATTGAAAAACGTCCAGAAATGTTTGAAGCTACTGACTGAATGAAAGTAGCTGGCATCTCAATCTCTTTGAATCTTCTTTATCATGCTAGGATTAGCAGGAAAAAGCAAAAAATTTCAGAATTGCACCTTGCAATGCGGAGAAATTACTGTTTGTGCATTTACAATATTCATTGATTTTTGCCATTGAAAAACATCATGTTATTCATATACCAGAGATGTTTGAAGCTACTGACTGAATGAAAAGAGCTGGCATCTCACTCTCTTTGAATCTTCTTTATCATGCTAAGAGGAGCAGGAAAAAGCAAAAAATTTCAGAATTGCACGTTGCAATGTGGAGATATTATCACTGTTTGTGCATTTACAATATTCATTGATTTTTGCCATTGAAAAACGTCCAGAAATGTTTGAAGCTACTGACTGAATGAAAGGAGCTGGCATCTCACTCTCTTTGAATCTTCTTTATCATGCTAGGATTAGCAGGAAAAAGCAAAAAATTTCAGAATTGCACCTTGCAATGCGGAGAAATTACTGTTTGTGCATTTACAATATTCATTGATTTTTGCCATTGAAAAACATCATGTTATTCATATACCAGAAATGTTTGAAGCTACTGACTGAATGAAAAGAGCTGGCATCTCACTCTCTTTGAATCTTCTTTATCATGCCAGGATTAGCAGGAAAAAGCAAAAAATTTCAGAATTGCACCTTGCAATGTGGAGATATTACTGTTTGTGCATTTACAATATTCATTGATTTTTGCCATTGAAAAACGTCCAGAAATGTTTGAAGCTACTGACTGAATGAAAGGAGCTGGCATCTCACTCTCTTTGAATCTTCTTTATCATGCTAGGATTAGCAGGAAAAAGCAAAAAATTTCAGAATTGCACCTTGCAATGCGGAGAAATTACTGTTTGTGCATTTACAATATTCATTGATTTTTGCCATTGAAAAACATGTTATTCATATACCAGAAATGTTTGAAGCTACTGACTGAATGAAAAGAGCTGGCATCTCACTCTCTTTGAATCTTCTTTATCATGCTAAGAGGAGCAGGAAAAAGCAAAAAATTTCAGAATTGCACCTTGCAATGTGGAGATATTACTGTTTGTGCATTTACAATATTCATTGATTTTTGCCATTGAAAAACGTCCAGAAATGTTTGAAGCTACTGACTGAATGAAAGGAGCTGGCATCTCACTCTCTTTGAATCTTCTTTATCATGCTAGGATTAGCAGGAAAAAGCAAAAAATTTCAGAATTGCACCTTGCAATGCGGAGAAATTACTGTTTGTGCATTTACAATATTCATTGATTTTTGCCATTGAAAAACATGTTATTCATATACCAGAAATGTTTGAAGCTACTGACTGAATGAAAAGAGCTGGCATCTCACTCTCTTTGAATCTTCTTTATCATGCTAAGAGGAGCAGGAAAAAGCAAAAAATTTCAGAATTGCACCTTGCAATGTGGAGATATTACTGTTTGTGCATTTACAATATTCATTGATTTTTGCCATTGAAAAACGTCCAGAAATGTTTGAAGCTACTGACTGAATGAAAGGAGCTGGCATCTCACTCTCTTTGAATCTTCTTTATCATGCTAGGATTAGCAGGAAAAAGCAACAAATTTCAGAATTGCACCTTGCAATGCGGAGAAATTACTGTTTGTGCATTTACAATATTCATTGATTTTTGCCATTGAAAAACATCATGTTATTCATATACCAGAAATGTTTGAAGCTACTGACTGAATGAAAAGAGCTGGCATCTCACTCTCTTTGAATCTTCTTTATCATGCTAAGAGGAGCAGGAAAAAGCAAAAAATTTCAGAATTGCACCTTGCAATGTGGAGATATTACTGTTTGTGCATTTACAATATTCATTGATTTTTGCCATTGAAAAACGTCCAGAAATGTTTGAAGCTACTGACTGAATGAAAGGAGCTGGCATCTCACTCTCTTTGAATCTTCTTTATCATGCTAGGATTAGCAGGAAAAAGCAAAAAATTTCAGAATTGCACCTTGCAATGCGGAGAAATTACTGTTTGTGCATTTACAATATTCATTGATTTTTGCCATTGAAAAACATCATGTTATTCATATACCAGAAATGTTTGAAGCTACTGACTGAATGAAAAGAGCTGGCATCTCACTCTCTTTGAATCTTCTTTATCATGCTAAGAGGAGCAGGAAAAAGCAAAAAATTTCAGAATTGCACCTTGCAATGTGGAGATATTACTGTTTGTGCATTTACAATATTCATTGATTTTTGCCATTGAAAAACGTCCAGAAATGTTTGAAGCTACTGACTGAATGAAAGGAGCTGGCATCTCAATCTCTTTGAATCTTCTTTATCATGCTAGGATTAGCAGGAAAAACAAAAAATTTCAGAATTGCACCTTGCAATGTGGAGATATTACTGTTTGTGCATTTACAATATTCATTGATTTTTGCCATTGAAAAATGTCCACAAATGTTTGAAGCTACTGACTGAATGAAAGGAGCTGGCATCTCACTCTCTTTGAATCTTCTTTATCATGCTAGGATTAGCAGGAAAAAGCAAAAAATTTCAGAATTGCACCTTGCAATGCGGAGAAATTACGGTTTGTGAATTTACAATATTCATTGATTTTTGCCATTGAAAAACATCATGTTATTCATATACCAGAGATGTTTGAAGCTACTGACTGAATGAAAAGAGCTGGCATCTCACTCTCTTTGAATCTTCTTTATCATGCTAAGAGGAGCAGGAAAAAGCAAAAAATTTCAGAATTGCACGTTGCAATGTGGAGATATCACTGTTTGTGCATTTACAATATTCATTGATTTTTGCCATTGAAAAACGTCCAGAAATGTTTGAAGCTACTGACTGAATGAAAGGAGCTGGCATCTCACTCTCTTTGAATCTTCTTTATCATGCTAGGATTAGCAGGAAAAAGCAAAAAATTTCAGAATTGCACCTTGCAATGCGGAGAAATTACTGTTTGTGCATTTACAATATTCATTGATTTTTGCCATTGAAAAACATCATGTTATTCATATACCAGAAATGTTTGAAGCTACTGACTGAATGAAAAGAGCTGGCATCTCACTCTCTTTGAATCTTCTTTATCATGCCAGGATTAGCAGGAAAAAGCAAAAAATTTCAGAATTGCACCTTGCAATGTGGAGATATTACTGTTTGTGCATTTACAATATTCATTGATTTTTGCCATTGAAAAACGTCCAGAAATGTTTGAAGCTACTGACTGAATGAAAGGAGCTGGCATCTCAATCTCTTTGAGTCTTCTTTATCATGCTAGGATTAGCAGGAAAAAGCAAAAAATTTCAGAATTGCACCTTGCAATGCGGAGAAATTACTGTTTGTGCATTTACAATATTCATTGATTTTTGCCATTGAAAAACATGTTATTCATATACCAGAAATGTTTGAAGCTACTGACTGAATGAAAAGAGCTGGCATCTCACTCTCTTTGAATCTTCTTTATCATGCTAAGAGGAGCAGGAAAAAGCAACAAATTTCAGAATTGCACCTTGCAATGTGGAGATATTACTGTTTGTGCATTTACAATATTCATTGATTTTTGCCATTGAAAAACGTCCAGAAATGTTTGAAGCTACTGACTGAATGAAAGGAGCTGGCATCTCACTCTCTTTGAATCTTCTTTATCATGCTAGGATTAGCAGGAAAAAGCAACAAATTTCAGAATTGCACCTTGCAATGCGGAGAAATTACTCTTTGTGCATTTACAATATTCATTGATTTTTGCCATTGAAAAACATCATGTTATTCATATACCAGAAATGTTTGAAGCTACTGACTGAATGAAAAGAGCTGGCATCTCACTCTCTTTGAATCTTCTTTATCATGCTAAGAGGAGCAGGAAAAAGCAAAAAATTTCAGAATTGCACCTTGCAATGTGGAGATATTACTGTTTGTGCATTTACAATATTCATTGATTTTTGCCATTGAAAAACGTCCAGAAATGTTTGAAGCTACTGACTGAATGAAAGGAGCTGGCATCTCACTCTCTTTGAATCTTCTTTATCATGCTAGGATTAGCAGGAAAAAGCAAAAAATTTCAGAATTGCACCTTGCAATGCGGAGAAATTACTGTTTGTGCATTTACAATATTCATTTATTTTTGCCATTGAAAAACATCATGTTATTCATATACCAGAAATGTTTGAAGCTACTGACTGAATGAAAAGAGCTGGCATCTCACTCTCTTTGAATCTTCTTTATCATGCTAAGAGGAGCAGGAAAAAGCAAAAAATTTCAGAATTGCACCTTGCAATGTGGAGATATTACTGTTTGTGCATTTACAATATTCATTGATTTTTGCCATTGAAAAACGTCCAGAAATGTTTGAAGCTACTGACTGAATGAAAGGAGCTGGCATCTCAATCTCTTTGAATCTTCTTTATCATGCTAGGATTAGCAGGAAAAAGCAAAAAATTTCAGAATTGCACCTTGCAATGCGGAGAAAATACTGTTTGTGCATTTACAATATTCATTGATTTTTGCCATTGAAAAACATCATGTTATTCATATACCAGAGATGTTTGAAGCTACTGACTGAATGAAAAGAGCTGGCATCTCACTCTCTTTGAATCTTCTTTATCATGCTAAGAGGAGCAGGAAAAAGCAAAAAATTTCAGAATTGCACCTTGCAATGTGGAGATATCACTGTTTGTGCATTTACAATATTCATTGATTTTTGCCATTGAAAAACGTCCAGAAATGTTTGAAGCTACTGACTGAATGAAAGGAGCTGGCATCTCACTCTCTTTGAATCTTCTTTATCATGCTAGGAATAGCAGGAAAAAGCAAAAAATTTCAGAATTGCACCTTGCAATGCGGAGAAATTACTGTTTGTGCATTTACAATATTCATTGATTTTTGCCATTGAAAAACATCATGTTATTCATATACCAGAAATGTTTGAAGCTACTGACTGAATGAAAAGAGCTGGCATCTCACTCTCTTTGAATCTTCTTTATCATGCCAGGATTAGCAGGAAAAAGCAAAAAATTTCAGAATTGCACCTTGCAATGTGGAGATATTACTGTTTGTGCATTTACAATATTCATTGATTTTTGCCATTGAAAAATGTCCAGAAATGTTTGAAGCTACTGACTGAATGAAAGGAGCTGGCATCTCACTCTCTTTGAATCTTCTTTATCATGCTAGGATTAGCAGGAAAAAGCAAAAAATTTCAGAATTGCACCTTGCAATGCGGAGAAATTACTGTTTGTGCATTTACAATATTCATTGATTTTTGCCATTGAAAAACATCACGTTATTCATATACCAGAAATGTTTGAAGCTACTGACTGAATGAAAAGAGCTGGCATCTCACTCTCTTTGAATCTTCTTTATCATGCTAAGAGGAGCAGGAAAAAGCAAAAAATTTCAGAATTGCACCTTGCAATGTGGAGATATTACTGTTTGTGCATTTACAATATTCATTGATTTTTGCCATTGAAAAACGTCCAGAAATGTTTGAAGCTACTGACTGAATGAAAGGAGCTGGCATCTCACTCTCTTTGAATCTTCTTTATCATGCTAGGATTAGCAGGAAAAAGCAACAAATTTCAGAATTGCACCTTGCAATGCGGAGAAATTACTGTTTGTGCATTTACAATATTCATTGATTTTTGCCATTGAAAAACATCATGTTATTCATATACCAGAAATGTTTGAAGCTACTGACTGAATGAAAAGAGCTGGCATCTCATTCTCTTTGAATCTTCTTTATCATGCTAAGAGGAGCAGGAAAAAGCAAAAAATTTCAGAATTGCACCTTGCAATGTGGAGATATTACTGTTTGTGCATTTACAATATTCATTGATTTTTGCCATTGAAAAACGTCCAGAAATGTTTGAAGCTACTGACTGAATGAAAGGAGCTGGCATCTCACTCTCTTTGAATCTTCTTTATCATGCTAGGATTAGCAGGAAAAAGCAAAAAATTTCAGAATTGCACCTTGCAATGCGGAGAAATTACTGTTTGTGCATTTACAATATTCATTGATTTTTGCCATTGAAAAACATCATGTTATTCATATACCAGAAATGTTTGAAGCTACTGACTGAATGAAAAGAGCTGGCATCTCACTCTCTTTGAATCTTCTTTATCATGCTAAGAGGAGCAGGAAAAAGCAAAAAATTTCAGAATTGCACCTTGCAATGTGGAGATATTACTGTTTGTGCATTTACAATATTCATTGATTTTTCCCATTGAAAAACGTCCAGAAATGTTTGAAGCTACTGACTGAATGAAAGGAGCTGGCATCTCAATCTCTTTGAATCTTCTTTATCATGCTAGGATTAGCAGGAAAAACAAAAAATTTCAGAATTGCACCTTGCAATGTGGAGATATTACTGTTTGTGCATTTACAATATTCATTGATTTTTGCCATTGAAAAATGTCCACAAATGTTTGAAGCTACTGACTGAATGAAAGGAGCTGGCATCTCACTCTCTTTGAATCTTCTTTATCATGCTAGGATTAGCAGGAAAAAGCAAAAAATTTCAGAATTGCACCTTGCAATGCGGAGAAATTACGGTTTGTGCATTTACAATATTCATTGATTTTTGCCATTGAAAAACATCATGTTATTCATATACCAGAAATGTTTGAAGCTACTGACTGAATGAAAAGAGCTGGCATCTCACTCTCTTTGAATCTTCTTTATCATGCTAAGAGGAGCAGGAAAAAGCAAAAAATTTCAGAATTGCACCTTGCAATGTGGAGATATTACTGTTTGTGCATTTACAATATTCATTGATTTTTGCCATTGAAAAACGTCCAGAAATGTTTGAAGCTACTGACTGAATGAAAGGAGCTGGCATCTCACTCTCTTTGAATCTTCTTTATCATGCTAGGATTAGCAGGAAAAAGCAAAAAATTTCAGAATTGCACCTTGCAATGCGGAGAAATTACTGTTTGTGAATTTACAATATTCATTGATTTTTGCCATTGAAAAACATCATGTTATTCATATACCAGAAATGTTTGAAGCTACTGACTGAATGAAAAGAGCTGGCATCTCACTCTCTTTGAATCTTCTTTATCATGCCAGGATTAGCAGGAAAAAGCAAAAAATTTCAGAATTGCACCTTGCAATGTGGAGATATTACTGTTTGTGCATTTACAATATTCATTGATTTTTGCCTTTGAAAAACGTCCAGAAATGTTTGAAGCTACTGACTGAATGAAAGGAGCTGGCATCTCACTCTCTTTGAATCTTCTTTATCATGCTAGGATTAGCAGGAAAAAGCAAAAAATTTCAGAATTGCACCTTGCAATGCGGAGAAATTACTGTTTGTGCATTTACAATATTCATTGATTTTTGCCATTGAAAAACATCATGTTATTCATATACCAGAAATGTTTGAAGCTACTGACTGAATGAAAAGAGCTGGCATCTCACTCTCTTTGAATCTTCTTTATCATGCCAGGATTAGCAGGAAAAAGCAAAAAATTTCAGAATTGCACCTTGCAATGTGGAGATATTACTGTTTGTGCATTTACAATATTCATTGATTTTTGCCATTGAAAAACATCATGTTATTCATATACCAGAGATGTTTGAAGCTACTGACTGAATGAAAAGAGCTGGCATCTCACTCTCTTTGAATCTTCTTTATCATGCTAAGAGGAGCAGGAAAAAGCAAAAAATTTCAGAATTGCACGTTGCAATGTGGAGATATCACTGTTTGTGCATTTACAATATTCATTGATTTTTGCCATTGAAAAACGTCCAGAAATGTTTGAAGCTACTGACTGAATGAAAGGAGCTGGCATCTCACTCTCTTTGAATCTTCTTTATCATGCTAGGATTAGCAGGAAAAAGCAAAAAATTTCAGAATTGCACCTTGCAATGCGGAGAAATTACTGTTTGTGCATTTACAATATTCATTGATTTTTGCCATTGAAAAACATCATGTTATTCATATACCAGAAATGTTTGAAGCTACTGACTGAATGAAAAGAGCTGGCATCTCACTCTCTTTGAATCTTCTTTATCATGCCAGGATTAGCAGGAAAAAGCAAAAAATTTCAGAATTGCACCTTGCAATGTGGAGATATTACTGTTTGTGCATTTACAATATTCATTGATTTTTGCCATTGAAAAATGTCCAGAAATGTTTGAAGCTACTGACTGAATGAAAGGAGCTGGCATCTCACTCTCTTTGAATCTTCTTTATCATGCTAGGATTAGCAGGAAAAAGCAAAAAATTTCAGAATTGCACCTTGCAATGCGGAGAAATTACTGTTTGTGCATTTACAATATTCTTTGATTTTTGCCATTGAAAAACATCATGTTATTCATATACCAGAAATGTTTGAAGCTACTGACTGAATGAAAAGAGCTGGCATCTCACTCTCTTTGAATCTTCTTTATCATGCTAAGAGGAGCAGGAAAAAGCAAAAAATTTCAGAATTGCACCTTGCAATGTGGAGATATTACTGTTTGTGCATTTACAATATTCATTGATTTTTGCCATTGAAAAACGTCCAGAAATGTTTGAAGCTACTGACTGAATGAAAGGAGCTGGCATCTCACTCTCTTTGAATCTTCTTTATCATGCTAGGATTAGCAGGAAAAAGCAAAAAATTTCAGAATTGCACCTTGCAATGCGGAGAAATTACTGTTTGTGAATTTACAATATTCATTGATTTTTGCCATTGAAAAACATCATGTTATTCATATACCAGAAATGTTTGAAGCTACTGACTGAATGAAAAGAGCTGGCATCTCACTCTCTTTGAATCTTCTTTATCATGCCAGGATTAGCAGGAAAAAGCAAAAAATTTCAGAATTGCACCTTGCAATGTGGAGATATTACTGTTTGTGCATTTATAATATTCATTGATTTTTGCCATTGAAAAACGTCCAGAAATGTTTGAAGCTACTGACTGAATGAAAGGAGCTGGCATCTCAATCTCTTTGAGTCTTCTTTATCATGCTAGGATTAGCAGGAAAAAGCAAAAAATTTCAGAATTGCACCTTGCAATGCGGAGAAATTACTGTTTGTGCATTTACAATATTCATTGATTTTTGCCATTGAAAAACATGTTATTCATATACCAGAAATGTTTGAAGCTACTGACTGAATGAAAAGAGCTGGCATCTCACTCTCTTTGAATCTTCTTTATCATGCTAAGAGGAGCAGGAAAAAGCAACAAATTTCAGAATTGCACCTTGCAATGTGGAGATATTACTGTTTGTGCATTTACAATATTCATTGATTTTTGCCATTGAAAAACGTCCAGAAATGTTTGAAGCTACTGACTGAATGAAAGGAGCTGGCATCTCACTCTCTTTGAATCTTCTTTATCATGCTAGGATTAGCAGGAAAAAGCAACAAATTTCAGAATTGCACCTTGCAATGCGGAGAAATTACTCTTTGTGCATTTACAATATTCATTGATTTTTGCCATTGAAAAACATCATGTTATTCATATACCAGAAATGTTTGAAGCTACTGACTGAATGAAAAGAGCTGGCATCTCACTCTCTTTGAATCTTCTTTATCATGCTAAGAGGAGCAGGAAAAAGCAAAAAAATTCAGAATTGCACCTTGCAATGTGGAGATATTACTGTTTGTGCATTTACAATATTCATTGATTTTTGCCATTGAAAAACGTCCAGAAATGTTTGAAGCTACTGACTGAATGAAAGGAGCTGGCATCTCACTCTCTTTGAATCTTCTTTATCATGCTAGGATTAGCAGGAAAAAGCAAAAAATTTCAGAATTGCACCTTGCAATGCGGAGAAATTACTGTTTGTGCATTTACAATATTCATTGATTTTTGCCATTGAAAAACATCATGTTATTCATATACCAGAAATGTTTGAAGCTACTGACTGAATGAAAAGAGCTGGCATCTCACTCTCTTTGAATCTTCTTTATCATGCTAAGAGGAGCAGGAAAAAGCAAAAAATTTCAGAATTGCACCTTGCAATGTGGAGATATTACTGTTTGTGCATTTACAATATTCATTGATTTTTGCCATTGAAAAACGTCCAGAAATGTTTGAAGCTACTGACTGAATGAAAGGAGCTGGCATCTCAATCTCTTTGAATCTTCTTTATCATGCTAGGATTAGCAGGAAAAAGCAAAAAATTTCAGAATTGCACCTTGCAATGCGGAGAAAATACTGTTTGTGCATTTACAATATTCATTGATTTTTGCCATTGAAAAACATCATGTTATTCATATACCAGAGATGTTTGAAGCTACTGACTGAATGAAAAGAGCTGGCATCTCACTCTCTTTGAATCTTCTTTATCATGCTAAGAGGAGCAGGAAAAAGCAAAAAATTTCAGAATTGCACCTTGCAATGTGGAGATATCACTGTTTGTGCATTTACAATATTCATTGATTTTTGCCATTGAAAAACGTCCAGAAATGTTTGAAGCTACTGACTGAATGAAAGGAGCTGGCATCTCACTCTCTTTGAATCTTCTTTATCATGCTAGGAATAGCAGGAAAAAGCAAAAAATTTCAGAATTGCACCTTGCAATGCGGAGAAATTACTGTTTGTGCATTTACAATATTCATTGATTTTTGCCATTGAAAAACATCATGTTATTCATATACCAGAAATGTTTGAAGCCACTGACTGAATGAAAAGAGCTGGCATCTCACTCTCTTTGAATCTTCTTTATCATGCCAGGATTAGCAGGAAAAAGCAAAAAATTTCAGAATTGCACCTTGCAATGTGGAGATATTACTGTTTGTGCATTTACAATATTCATTGATTTTTGCCATTGAAAAATGTCCAGAAATGTTTGAAGCTACTGACTGAATGAAAGGAGCTGGCATCTCACTCTCTTTGAATCTTCTTTATCATGCTAGGATTAGCAGGAAAAAGCAAAAAATTTCAGAATTGCACCTTGCAATGCGGAGAAATTACTGTTTGTGCATTTACAATATTCATTGATTTTTGCCATTGAAAAACATCACGTTATTCATATACCAGAAATGTTTGAAGCTACTGACTGAATGAAAAGAGCTGGCATCTCACTCTCTTTGAATCTTCTTTATCATGCTAAGAGGAGCAGGAAAACGCAAAAAATTTCAGAATTGCACCTTGCAATGTGGAGATATTACTGTTTGTGCATTTACAATATTCATTGATTTTTGCCATTGAAAAACGTCCAGAAATGTTTGAAGCTACTGACTGAATGAAAGGAGCTGGCATCTCACTCTCTTTGAATCTTCTTTATCATGCTAGGATTAGCAGGAAAAAGCAACAAATTTCAGAATTGCACCTTGCAATGCGGAGAAATTACTCTTTGTGCATTTACAATATTCATTGATTTTTGCCATTGAAAAACATCATGTTATTCATATACCAGAAATGTTTGAAGCTACTGACTGAATGAAAAGAGCTGGCATCTCACTCTCTTTGAATCTTCTTTATCATGCTAAGAGGAGCAGGAAAAAGCAAAAAATTTCAGAATTGCACCTTGCAATGTGGAGATATTACTGTTTGTGCATTTACAATATTCATTGATTTTTGCCATTGAAAAACGTCCAGAAATGTTTGAAGCTACTGACTGAATGAAAGGAGCTGGCATCTCACTCTCTTTGAATCTTCTTTATCATGCTAGGATTAGCAGGAAAAAGCAAAAAATTTCAGAATTGCACCTTGCAATGCGGAGAAATTACTGTTTGTGAATTTAC
Organism: Phyllobates terribilis; assembly: GCF_046119375.1. Taxonomy (NCBI): domain Eukaryota; kingdom Metazoa; phylum Chordata; class Amphibia; order Anura; family Dendrobatidae; genus Phyllobates; species Phyllobates terribilis. The sequence goes on along the minus strand of NW_027362970.1, from coordinate 2,796,299 downwards.
AATATTCATTGATTTTTGCCATTGAAAAACATCATGTTATTCATATACCAGAAATGTTTGAAGCTACTGACTGAATGAAAAGAGCTGGCATCTCACTCTCTTTGAATCTTCTTTATCATGCCAGGATTAGCAGGAAAAAGCAAAAAATTTCAGAATTGCACCTTGCAATGTGGAGATATTACTGTTTGTGCATTTATAATATTCATTGATTTTTGCCATTGAAAAACGTCCAGAAATGTTTGAAGCTACTGACTGAATGAAAGGAGCTGGCATCTCAATCTCTTTGAGTCTTCTTTATCATGCTAGGATTAGCAGGAAAAAGCAAAAAATTTCAGAATTGCACCTTGCAATGCGGAGAAATTACTGTTTGTGCATTTACAATATTCATTGATTTTTGCCATTGAAAAACATGTTATTCATATACCAGAAATGTTTGAAGCTACTGACTGAATGAAAAGAGCTGGCATCTCACTCTCTTTGAATCTTCTTTATCATGCTAAGAGGAGCAGGAAAAAGCAACAAATTTCAGAATTGCACCTTGCAATGTGGAGATATTACTGTTTGTGCATTTACAATATTCATTGATTTTTGCCATTGAAAAACGTCCAGAAATGTTTGAAGCTACTGACTGAATGAAAGGAGCTGGCATCTCACTCTCTTTGAATCTTCTTTATCATGCTAGGATTAGCAGGAAAAAGCAACAAATTTCAGAATTGCACCTTGCAATGCGGAGAAATTACTCTTTGTGCATTTACAATATTCATTGATTTTTGCCATTGAAAAACATCATGTTATTCATATACCAGAAATGTTTGAAGCTACTGACTGAATGAAAAGAGCTGGCATCTCACTCTCTTTGAATCTTCTTTATCATGCTAAGAGGAGCAGGAAAAAGCAAAAAAATTCAGAATTGCACCTTGCAATGTGGAGATATTACTGTTTGTGCATTTACAATATTCATTGATTTTTGCCATTGAAAAACGTCCAGAAATGTTTGAAGCTACTGACTGAATGAAAGGAGCTGGCATCTCACTCTCTTTGAATCTTCTTTATCATGCTAGGATTAGCAGGAAAAAGCAAAAAATTTCAGAATTGCACCTTGCAATGCGGAGAAATTACTGTTTGTGCATTTACAATATTCATTGATTTTTGCCATTGAAAAACATCATGTTATTCATATACCAGAAATGTTTGAAGCTACTGACTGAATGAAAAGAGCTGGCATCTCACTCTCTTTGAATCTTCTTTATCATGCTAAGAGGAGCAGGAAAAAGCAAAAAATTTCAGAATTGCACCTTGCAATGTGGAGATATTACTGTTTGTGCATTTACAATATTCATTGATTTTTGCCATTGAAAAACGTCCAGAAATGTTTGAAGCTACTGACTGAATGAAAGGAGCTGGCATCTCAATCTCTTTGAATCTTCTTTATCATGCTAGGATTAGCAGGAAAAAGCAAAAAATTTCAGAATTGCACCTTGCAATGCGGAGAAAATACTGTTTGTGCATTTACAATATTCATTGATTTTTGCCATTGAAAAACATCATGTTATTCATATACCAGAGATGTTTGAAGCTACTGACTGAATGAAAAGAGCTGGCATCTCACTCTCTTTGAATCTTCTTTATCATGCTAAGAGGAGCAGGAAAAAGCAAAAAATTTCAGAATTGCACCTTGCAATGTGGAGATATCACTGTTTGTGCATTTACAATATTCATTGATTTTTGCCATTGAAAAACGTCCAGAAATGTTTGAAGCTACTGACTGAATGAAAGGAGCTGGCATCTCACTCTCTTTGAATCTTCTTTATCATGCTAGGAATAGCAGGAAAAAGCAAAAAATTTCAGAATTGCACCTTGCAATGCGGAGAAATTACTGTTTGTGCATTTACAATATTCATTGATTTTTGCCATTGAAAAACATCATGTTATTCATATACCAGAAATGTTTGAAGCCACTGACTGAATGAAAAGAGCTGGCATCTCACTCTCTTTGAATCTTCTTTATCATGCCAGGATTAGCAGGAAAAAGCAAAAAATTTCAGAATTGCACCTTGCAATGTGGAGATATTACTGTTTGTGCATTTACAATATTCATTGATTTTTGCCATTGAAAAATGTCCAGAAATGTTTGAAGCTACTGACTGAATGAAAGGAGCTGGCATCTCACTCTCTTTGAATCTTCTTTATCATGCTAGGATTAGCAGGAAAAAGCAAAAAATTTCAGAATTGCACCTTGCAATGCGGAGAAATTACTGTTTGTGCATTTACAATATTCATTGATTTTTGCCATTGAAAAACATCACGTTATTCATATACCAGAAATGTTTGAAGCTACTGACTGAATGAAAAGAGCTGGCATCTCACTCTCTTTGAATCTTCTTTATCATGCTAAGAGGAGCAGGAAAACGCAAAAAATTTCAGAATTGCACCTTGCAATGTGGAGATATTACTGTTTGTGCATTTACAATATTCATTGATTTTTGCCATTGAAAAACGTCCAGAAATGTTTGAAGCTACTGACTGAATGAAAGGAGCTGGCATCTCACTCTCTTTGAATCTTCTTTATCATGCTAGGATTAGCAGGAAAAAGCAACAAATTTCAGAATTGCACCTTGCAATGCGGAGAAATTACTCTTTGTGCATTTACAATATTCATTGATTTTTGCCATTGAAAAACATCATGTTATTCATATACCAGAAATGTTTGAAGCTACTGACTGAATGAAAAGAGCTGGCATCTCACTCTCTTTGAATCTTCTTTATCATGCTAAGAGGAGCAGGAAAAAGCAAAAAATTTCAGAATTGCACCTTGCAATGTGGAGATATTACTGTTTGTGCATTTACAATATTCATTGATTTTTGCCATTGAAAAACGTCCAGAAATGTTTGAAGCTACTGACTGAATGAAAGGAGCTGGCATCTCACTCTCTTTGAATCTTCTTTATCATGCTAGGATTAGCAGGAAAAAGCAAAAAATTTCAGAATTGCACCTTGCAATGCGGAGAAATTACTGTTTGTGCATTTACAATATTCATTGATTTTTGCCATTGAAAAACATCATGTTATTCATATACCAGAAATGTTTGAAGCTACTGACTGAATGAAAAGAGCTGGCATCTCACTCTCTTTGAATCTTCTTTATCATGCTAAGAGGAGCAGGAAAAAGCAAAAAATTTCAGAATTGCACCTTGCAATGTGGAGATATTACTGTTTGTGCATTTACAATATTCATTGATTTTTGCCATTGAAAAACGTCCAGAAATGTTTGAAGCTACTGAATGAATGAAAGGAGCTGGCATCTCAATCTCTTTGAATCTTCTTTATCATGCTAGGATTAGCAGGAAAAAGCAAAAAATTTCAGAATTGCACCTTGCAATGCGGAGAAAATACTGTTTGTGCATTTACAATATTCATTGATTTTTGCCATTGAAAAACATCATGTTATTCATATACCAGAGATGTTTGAAGCTACTGACTGAATGAAAAGAGCTGGCATCTCACTCTCTTTGAATCTTCTTTATCATGCTAAGAGGAGCAGGAAAAAGCAAAAAATTTCAGAATTGCACCTTGCAATGTGGAGATATCACTGTTTGTGCATTTACAATATTCATTGATTTTTGCCATTGAAAAACGTCCAGAAATGTTTGAAGCTACTGACTGAATGAAAGGAGCTGGCATCTCACTCTCTTTGAATCTTCTTTATCATGCTAGGATTAGCAGGAAAAAGCAAAAAATTTCAGAATTGCACCTTGCAATGCGGAGAAATTACTGTTTGTGCATTTACAATATTCATTGATTTTTGCCATTGAAAAACATCATGTTATTCATATACCAGAAATGTTTGAAGCTACTGACTGAATGAAAAGAGCTGGCATCTCACTCTCTTTGAATCTTCTTTATCATGCCAGGATTAGCAGGAAAAAGCAAAAAATTTCAGAATTGCACCTTGCAATGTGGAGATATTACTGTTTGTGCATTTACAATATTCATTGATTTTTGCCATTGAAAAATGTCCAGAAATGTTTGAAGCTACTGACTGAATGAAAGGAGCTGGCATCTCACTCTCTTTGAATATTCTTTATCATGCTAGGATTAGCAGGAAAAAGCAAAAAATTTCAGAATTGCACCTTGCAATGCGGAGAAATTACTGTTTGTGCATTTACAATATTCATTGATTTTTGCCATTGAAAAACATCACGTTATTCATATACCAGAAATGTTTGAAGCTACTGACTGAATGAAAAGAGCTGGCATCTCACTCTCTTTGAATCTTCTTTATCATGCTAAGAGGAGCAGGAAAAAGCAAAAAATTTCAGAATTGCACCTTGCAATGTGGAGATATTACTGTTTGTGCATTTACAATATTCATTGATTTTTGCCATTGAAAAACGTCCAGAAATGTTTGAAGCTACTGACTGAATGAAAGGAGCTGGCATCTCACTCTCTTTGAATCTTCTTTATCATGCTAGGATTAGCAGGAAAAAGCAAAAAATTTCAGAATTGCACCTTGCAATGCGGAGAAATTACTGTTTGTGAATTTACAATATTCATTGATTTTTGCCATTGAAAAACATCATGTTATTCATATACCAGAAATGTTTGAAGCTACTGACTGAATGAAAAGAGCTGGCATCTCACTCTCTTTGAATCTTCTTTATCATGCCAGGATTAGCAGGAAAAAGCAAAAAATTTCAGAATTGCACCTTGCAATGTGGAGATATTACTGTTTGTGCATTTACAATATTCATTGATTTTTGCCTTTGAAAAACGTCCAGAAATGTTTGAAGCTACTGACTGAATGAAAGGAGCTGGCATCTCAATCTCTTTGAATCTTCTTTATCATGCTAGGATTAGCAGGAAAAAGCAAAAAATTTCAGAATTGCACCTTGCAATGCGGAGAAATTACTGTTTGTGCATTTACAATATTCATTGATTTTTGCCATTGAAAAACATCATGTTATTCATATACCAGAGATGTTTGAAGCTACTGACTGAATGAAAAGAGCTGGCATCTCACTCTCTTTGAATCTTCTTTATCATGCTAAGAGGAGCAGGAAAAAGCAAAAAATTTCAGAATTGCACGTTGCAATGTGGAGATATCACTGTTTGTGCATTTACAATATTCATTGATTTTTGCCATTGAAAAACGTCCAGAAATGTTTGAAGCTACTGACTGAATGAAAGGAGCTGGCATCTCACTCTCTTTGAATCTTCTTTATCATGCTAGGATTAGCAGGAAAAAGCAAAAAATTTCAGAATTGCACCTTGCAATGCGGAGAAATTACTGTTTGTGCATTTACAATATTCATTGATTTTTGCCATTGAAAAACATCATGTTATTCATATACCAGAAATGTTTGAAGCTACTGACTGAATGAAAAGAGCTGGCATCTCACTCTCTTTGAATCTTCTTTATCATACCAGGATTAGCAGGAAAAAGCAAAAAATTTCAGAATTGCACCTTGCAATGTGGAGATATTACTGTTTGTGCATTTACAATATTCATTGATTTTTGCCATTGAAAAATGTCCAGAAATGTTTGAAGCTACTGACTGAATGAAAGGAGCTGGCATCTCACTCTCTTTGAATCTTCTTTATCATGCTAGGATTAGCAGGAAAAAGCAAAAAATTTCAGAATTGCACCTTGCAATGCGGAGAAATTACTGTTTGTGCATTTACAATATTCATTGATTTTTGCCATTGAAAAACATCATGTTATTCATATACCAGAAATGTTTGAAGCTACTGACTGAATGAAAAGAGCTGGCATCTCACTCTCTTTGAATCTTCTTTATCATGCTAAGAGGAGCAGGAAAAAGCAAAAAATTTCAGAATTGCACCTTGCAATGTGGAGATATTACTGTTTGTGCATTTACAATATTCATTGATTTTTGCCATTGAAAAACGTCCAGAAATGTTTGAAGCTACTGACTGAATGAAAGGAGCTGGCATCTCACTCTCTTTGAATCTTCTTTATCATGCTAGGATTAGCAGGAAAAAGCAAAAAATTTCAGAATTGCACCTTGCAATGCGGAGAAATTACTGTTTGTGAATTTACAATATTCATTGATTTTTGCCATTGAAAAACATCATGTTATTCATATACCAGAAATGTTTGAAGCTACTGACTGAATGAAAAGAGCTGGCATCTCACTCTCTTTGAATCTTCTTTATCATGCCAGGATTAGCAGGAAAAAGCAAAAAATTTCAGAATTGCACCTTGCAATGTGGAGATATTACTGTTTGTGCATTTACAATATTCATTGATTTTTGCCATTGAAAAACGTCCAGAAATGTTTGAAGCTACTGACTGAATGAAAGGATCTGGCATCTCAATCTCTTTGAGTCTTCTTTATCATGCTAGGATTAGCAGGAAAAAGCAAAAAATTTCAGAATTGCACCTTGCAATGCGGAGAAATTACTGTTTGTGCATTTACAATATTCATTGATTTTTGCCATTGAAAAACATCATGTTATTCATATACCAGAGATGTTTGAAGCTACTGACTGAATGAAAAGAGCTGGCATCTCACTCTCTTTGAATCTTCTTTATCATGCTAAGAGGAGCAGGAAAAAGCAAAAAATTTCAGAATTGCACGTTGCAATGTGGAGATACCACTGTTTGTGCATTTACAATATTCATTGATTTTTGCCATTGAAAAACGTCCAGAAATGTTTGAAGCTACTGACTGAATGAAAGGAGCTGGCATCTGACTCTCTTTGAATCTTCTTTATCATGCTAGGATTAGCAGGAAAAAGCAAAAAATTTCAGAATTGCACCTTGCAATGCGGAGAAATTACTGTTTGTGCATTTACAATATTCATTGATTTTTGCCATTGAAAAACATCATGTTATTCATATACCAGAAATGTTTGAAGCTACTGACTGAATGAAAAGAGCTGGCATCTCACTCTCTTTGAATCTTCTTTATCATGCTAAGAGGAGCAGGAAAAAGCAAAAAATTTCAGAATTGCACCTTGCAATGTGGAGATATTACTGTTTGTGCATTTACAATATTCATTGATTTTTGCCATTGAAAAACGTCCAGAAATGTTTGAAGCTACTGACTGAATGAAAGGAGCTGGCATCTCACTCTCTTTGAATCTTCTTTATCATGCTAGGATTAGCAGGAAAAAGCAAAAAATTTCAGAATTGCACCTTGCAATGCGGAGAAATTACTGTTTGTGCATTTACAATATTCATTGATTTTTGCCATTGAAAAACATCATGTTATTCATATACCAGAAATGTTTGAAGCTACTGACTGAATGAAAAGAGCTGGCATCTCACTCTCTTTGAATCTTCTTTATCATGCTAAGAGGAGCAGGAAAAAGCAAAAAATTTCAGAATTGCACCTTGCAATGTGGAGATATTACTGTTTGTGCATTTACAATATTCATTGATTTTTGCCATTGAAAAACGTCCAGAAATGTTTGAAGCTACTGACTGAATGAAAGGAGCTGGCATCTCAATCTCTTTGAATCTTCTTTATCATGCTAGGATTAGCAGGAAAAAGCAAAAAATTTCAGAATTGCACCTTGCAATGCGGAGAAAATACTGTTTGTGCATTTACAATATTCATTGATTTTTGCCATTGAAAAACATCATGTTATTCATATACCAGAAATGTTTGAAGCTACTGACTGAATGAAAAGAGCTGGCATCTCACTCTCTTTGAATCTTCTTTATCATGCCAGGATTAGCAGGAAAAAGCAAAAAATTTCAGAATTGCACCTTGCAATGTGGAGATATTACTGTTTGTGCATTTACAATATTCATTGATTTTTGCCTTTGAAAAACGTCCAGAAATGTTTGAAGCTACTGACTGAATGAAAGGAGCTGGCATCTCAATCTCTTTGAATCTTCTTTATCATGCTAGGATTAGCAGGAAAAAGCAAAAAATTTCAGAATTGCACCTTGCAATGCGGAGAAATTACTGTTTGTGCATTTACAATATTCATTGATTTTTGCCATTGAAAAACATCATGTTATTCATATACCAGAGATGTTTGAAGCTACTGACTGAATGAAAAGAGCTGGCATCTCACTCTCTTTGAATCTTCTTTATCATGCTAAGAGGAGCAGGAAAATGCAAAAAATTTCAGAATTGCACGTTGCAATGTGGAGATATCACTGTTTGTGCATTTACAATATTCATTGATTTTTGCCATTGAAAAACGTCCAGAAATGTTTGAAGCTACTGACTGAATGAAAGGAGCTGGCATCTCACTCTCTTTGAATCTTCTTTATCATGCTAAGAGGAGCAGGAAAAAGCAAAAAATTTCAGAATTGCACGTTGCAATGTGGAGATACCACTGTTTGTGCATTTACAATATTCATTGATTTTTGCCATTGAAAAACGTCCAGAAATGTTTGAGGCTACTGACTGAATGAAAGGAGCTGGCATCTGACTCTCTTTGAATCTTCTTTATCATGCTAGGATTAGCAGGAAAAAGCAAAAAATTTCAGAATTGCACCTTGCAATGCGGAGAAATTACTGTTTGTGCATTTACAATATTCATTGATTTTTGCCATTGAAAAACATCATGTTATTCATATACCAGAAATGTTTGAAGCTACTGACTGAATGAAAAGAGCTGGCATCTCACTCTCTTTGAATCTTCTTTATCATGCTAAGAGGAGCAGGAAAAAGCAAAAAATTTCAGAATTGCACCTTGCAATGTGGAGATATTACTGTTTGTGCATTTACAATATTCATTGATTTTTGCCATTGAAAAACGTCCAGAAATGTTTGAAGCTACTGACTGAATGAAAGGAGCTGGCATCTCACTCTCTTTGAATCTTCTTTATCATGCTAGGATTAGCAGGAAAAAGCAAAAAATTTCAGAATTGCACCTTGCAATGCGGAGAAATTACTGTTTGTGCATTTACAATATTCATTGATTTTTGCCATTGAAAAACATCATGTTATTCATATACCAGAAATGTTTGAAGCTACTGACTGAATGAAAAGAGCTGGTATCTCACTCTCTTTGAATCTTCTTTATCATGCTAAGAGGAGCAGGAAAAAGCAAAAAATTTCAGAATTGCACCTTGCAATGTGGAGATATTACTGTTTGTGCATTTACAATATTCATTGATTTTTGCCATTGAAAAACGTCCAGAAATGTTTGAAGCTACTGACTGAATGAAAGGAGCTGGCATCTCAATCTCTTTGAATCTTCTTTATCATGCTAGGATTAGCAGGAAAAAGCAAAAAATTTCAGAATTGCACCTTGCAATTCGGAGAAAATACTGTTTGTGCATTTACAATATTCATTGATTTTTGCCATTGAAAAACATCATGTTATTCATATACCAGAGATGTTTGAAGCTACTGACTGAATGAAAAGAGCTGGCATCTCACTCTCTTTGAATCTTCTTTATCATGCCAGGATTAGCAGGAAAAAGCAAAAAATTTCAGAATTGCACCTTGCAATGTGGAGATATTACTGTTTGTGCATTTACAATATTCATTGATTTTTGCCATTGAAAAATGTCCAGAAATGTTTGAAGCTACTGACTGAATGAAAGGAGCTGGCATCTCACTCTCTTTGAATCTTCTTTATCATGCTAGGATTAGCAGGAAAAAGCAAAAAATTTCAGAATTGCACCTTGCAATGCGGAGAAATTACTGTTTGTGCATTTACAATATTCATTGATTTTTGCCATTGAAAAACATCACGTTATTCATATACCAGAAATGTTTGAAGCTACTGACTGAATGAAAAGAGCTGGCATCTCACTCTCTTTGAATCTTCTTTATCATGCTAAGAGGAGCAGGAAAAAGCAAAAAATTTCAGAATTGCACCTTGCAATGTGGAGATATTACTGTTTGTGCATTTACAATATTCATTGATTTTTGCCATTGAAAAACGTCCAGAAATGTTTGAAGCTACTGACTGAATGAAAGGAGCTGGCATCTCACTCTCTTTGAATCTTCTTTATCATGCTAGGATTAGCAGGAAAAAGCAACAAATTTCAGAATTGCACCTTGCAATGCGGAGAAATTACTCTTTGTGCATTTACAATATTCATTGATTTTTGCCATTGAAAAACATCATGTTCTTCATATACCAGAAATGTTTGAAGCTACTGACTGAATGAAAAGAGCTGGCATCTCACTCTCTTTGAATCTTCTTTATCATGCTAAGAGGAGCAGGAAAAAGCAAAAAATTTCAGAATTGCACCTTGCAATGTGGAGATATTACTGTTTGTGCATTTACAATATTCATTGATTTTTGCTATTGAAAAACGTCCAGAAATGTTTGAAGCTACTGACTGAATGAAAGGAGCTGGCATCTCACTCTCTTTGAATCTTCTTTATCATGCTAGGATTAGCAGGAAAAAGCAAAAAATTTCAGAATTGCACCTTGCAATGCGGAGAAATTACTGTTTGTGCATTTACAATATTCATTGATTTTTGCCATTGAAAAACATCATGTTATTCATATACCAGAAATGTTTGAAGCTACTGACTGAATGAAAAGAGCTGGCATCTCACTCTCTTTGAATCTTCTTTATCATGCTAAGAGGAGCAGGAAAAAGCAAAAAATTTCAGAATTGCACCTTGCAATGTGGAGATATTACTGTTTGTGCATTTACAATATTCATTGATTTTTGCCATTGAAAAACGTCCAGAAATGTTTGAAGCTACTGACTGAATGAAAGGAGCTGGCATCTCAATCTCTTTGAATCTTCTTTATCATGCTAGGATTAGCAGGAAAAAGCAAAAAATTTCAGAATTGCACCTTGCAATGCGGAGAAAATACTGTTTGTGCATTTACAATATTCATTGATTTTTGCCATTGAAAAACATCATGTTATTCATATACCAGAGATGTTTGAAGCTACTGACTGAATGAAAAGAGCTGGCATCTCACTCTCTTTGAATCTTCTTTATCATGCTAAGAGGAGCAGGAAAAAGCAAAAAATTTCAGAATTGCACCTTGCAATGTGGAGATATCACTGTTTGTGCATTTACAATATTCATTGATTTTTGCCATTGAAAAACGTCCAGAAATGTTTGAAGCTACTGACTGAATGAAAGGAGCTGGCATCTCACTCTCTTTGAATCTTCTTTATCATGCTAGGATTAGCAGGAAAAAGCAAAAAATTTCAGAATTGCACCTTGCAATGCGGAGAAATTACTGTTTGTGCATTTACAATATTCATTGATTTTTGCCATTGAAAAACATCATGTTATTCATATACCAGAAATGTTTGAAGCTACTGACTGAATGAAAAGAGCTGGCATCTCACTCTCTTTGAATCTTCTTTATCATGCCAGGATTAGCAGGAAAAAGCAAAAAATTTCAGAATTGCACCTTGCAATGTGGAGATATTACTGTTTGTGCATTTACAATATTCATTGATTTTTGCCATTGAAAAATGTCCAGAAATGTTTGAAGCTACTGACCGAATGAAAGGAGCTGGCATCTCACTCTCTTTGAATCTTCTTTATCATGCTAGGATTAGCAGGAAAAAGCAAAAAATTTCAGAATTGCACCTTGCAATGCGGAGAAATTACTGTTTGTGCATTTACAATATTCATTGATTTTTGCCATTGAAAAACATCACGTTATTCATATACCAGAAATGTTTGAAGCTACTGACTGAATGAAAAGAGCTGGCATCTCACTCTCTTTGAATCTTCTTTATCATGCTAAGAGGAGCAGGAAAAAGCAAAAAATTTCAGAATTGCACCTTGCAATGTGGAGATATTACTGTTTGTGCATTTACAATATTCATTGATTTTTGCCATTGAAAAACGTCCAGAAATGTTTGAAGCTACTGACTGAATGAAAGGAGCTGGCATCTCACTCTCTTTGAATCTTCTTTATCATGCTAGGATTAGCAGGAAAAAGCAAAAAATTTCAGAATTGCACCTTGCAATGCGGAGAAATTACTGTTTGTGAATTTACAATATTCATTGATTTTTGCCATTGAAAAACATCATGTTATTCATATACCAGAAATGTTTGAAGCTACTGACTGAATGAAAAGAGCTGGCATCTCACTCTCTTTGAATCTTCTTTATCATGCCAGGATTAGCAGGAAAAAGCAAAAAATTTCAGAATTGCACCTTGCAATGTGGAGATATTACTGTTTGTGCATTTACAATATTCATTGATTTTTGCCTTTGAAAAACGTCCAGAAATGTTTGAAGCTACTGACTGAATGAAAGGAGCTGGCATCTCAATCTCTTTGAATCTTCTTTATCATGCTAGGATTAGCAGGAAAAAGCAAAAAATTTCAGAATTGCACCTTGCAATGCGGAGAAATTACTGTTTGTGCATTTACAATATTCATTGATTTTTGCCATTGAAAAACATCATGTTATTCATATACCAGAGATGTTTGAAGCTACTGACTGAATGAAAAGAGCTGGCATCTCACTCTCTTTGAATCTTCTTTATCATGCTAAGAGGAGCAGGAAAAAGCAAAAAATTTCAGAATTGCACGTTGCAATGTGGAGATATCACTGTTTGTGCATTTACAATATTCATTGATTTTTGCCATTGAAAAACGTCCAGAAATGTTTGAAGCTACTGACTGAATGAAAGGAGCTGGCATCTCACTCTCTTTGAATCTTCTTTATCATGCTAGGATTAGCAGGAAAAAGCAAAAAATTTCAGAATTGCACCTTGCAATGCGGAGAAATTACTGTTTGTGCATTTACAATATTCATTGATTTTTGCCATTGAAAAACATCATGTTATTCATATACCAGAAATGTTTGAAGCTACTGACTGAATGAAAAGAGCTGGCATCTCACTCTCTTTGAATCTTCTTTATCATGCCAGGATTAGCAGGAAAAAGCAAAAAATTTCAGAATTGCACCTTGCAATGTGGAGATATTACTGTTTGTGCATTTACAATATTCATTGATTTTTGCCATTGAAAAATGTCCAGAAATGTTTGAAGCTACTGACTGAATGAAAGGAGCTGGCATCTCACTCTCTTTGAATCTTCTTTATCATGCTAGGATTAGCAGGAAAAAGCAAAAAATTTCAGAATTGCACCTTGCAATGCGGAGAAATTACTGTTTGTGCATTTACAATATTCATTGATTTTTGCCATTGAAAAACATCATGTTATTCATATACCAGAAATGTTTGAAGCTACTGACTGAATGAAAAGAGCTGGCATCTCACTCTCTTTGAATCTTCTTTATCATGCTAAGAGGAGCAGGAAAAAGCAAAAAATTTCAGAATTGCACCTTGCAATGTGGAGATATTACTGTTTGTGCATTTACAATATTCATTGATTTTTGCCATTGAAAAACGTCCAGAAATGTTTGAAGCTACTGACTGAATGAAAGGAGCTGGCATCTCACTCTCTTTGAATCTTCTTTATCATGCTAGGATTAGCAGGAAAAAGCAAAAAATTTCAGAATTGCACCTTGCAATGCGGAGAAATTACTGTTTGTGAATTTACAATATTCATTGATTTTTGCCATTGAAAAACATCATGTTATTCATATACCAGAAATGTTTGAAGCTACTGACTGAATGAAAAGAGCTGGCATCTCACTCTCTTTGAATCTTCTTTATCATGCCAGGATTAGCAGGAAAAAGCAAAAAATTTCAGAATTGCACCTTGCAATGTGGAGATATTACTGTTTGTGCATTTACAATATTCATTGATTTTTGCCATTGAAAAACGTCCAGAAATGTTTGAAGCTACTGACTGAATGAAAGGATCTGGCATCTCAATCTCTTTGAGTCTTCTTTATCATGCTAGGATTAGCAGGAAAAAGCAAAAAATTTCAGAATTGCACCTTGCAATGCGGAGAAATTACTGTTTGTGCATTTACAATATTCATTGATTTTTGCCATTGAAAAACATCATGTTATTCATATACCAGAGATGTTTGAAGCTACTGACTGAATGAAAAGAGCTGGCATCTCACTCTCTTTGAATCTTCTTTATCATGCTAAGAGGAGCAGGAAAAAGCAAAAAATTTCAGAATTGCACGTTGCAATGTGGAGATACCACTGTTTGTGCATTTACAATATTCATTGATTTTTGCCATTGAAAAACGTCCAGAAATGTTTGAAGCTACTGACTGAATGAAAGGAGCTGGCATCTGACTCTCTTTGAATCTTCTTTATCATGCTAGGATTAGCAGGAAAAAGCAAAAAATTTCAGAATTGCACCTTGCAATGCGGAGAAATTACTGTTTGTGCATTTACAATATTCATTGATTTTTGCCATTGAAAAACATCATGTTATTCATATACCAGAAATGTTTGAAGCTACTGACTGAATGAAAAGAGCTGGCATCTCACTCTCTTTGAATCTTCTTTATCATGCCAGGATTAGCAGGAAAAAGCAAAAAATTTCAGAATTGCACTTTGCAATGTGGAGATATTACTGTTTGTGCATTTACAATATTCATTGATTTTTGCCATTGAAAAATGTCCAGAAATGTTTGAAGCTACTGACTGAATGAAAGGAGCTGGCATCTCACTCTCTTTGAATCTTCTTTATCATGCTAGGATTAGCAGGAAAAAGCAAAAAATTTCAGAATTGCACCTTGCAATGCGGAGAAATTACTCTTTGTGCATTTACAATATTCATTGATTTTTGCCATTGAAAAACATCATGTTATTCATATACCAGAAATGTTTGAAGCTACTGACTGAATGAAAAGAGCTGGCATCTCACTCTCTTTGAATCTTCTTTATCATGCTAAGAGGAGCAGGAAAAAGCAAAAAATTTCAGAATTGCACCTTGCAATGTGGAGATATTACTGTTTGTGCATTTACAATATTCATTGATTTTTGCCATTGAAAAACGTCCAGAAATGTTTGAAGCTACTGACTGAATGAAAGGAGCTGGCATCTCACTCTCTTTGAATCTTCTTTATCATGCTAGGATTAGCAGGAAAAAGCAAAAAATTTCAGAATTGCACCTTGCAATGCGGAGAAATTACTGTTTGTGCATTTACAATATTCATTGATTTTTGCCATTGAAAAACATCATGTTATTCATATACCAGAAATGTTTGAAGCTACTGACTGAATGAAAAGAGCTGGCATCTCACTCTCTTTGAATCTTCTTTATCATGCCAGGATTAGCAGGAAAAAGCAAAAAATTTCAGAATTGCACCTTGCAATGTGGAGATATTACTGTTTGTGCATTTACAATATTCATTGATTTTTGCCATTGAAAAACATCCAGAAATGTTTGAAGCTACTGACTGAATGAAAGGAGCTGGCATCTCACTCTCTTTGAATCTTCTTTATCATGCTAGGATTAGCAGGAAAAAGCAAAAAATTTCAGAATTGCACCTTGCAATGCGGAGAAATTACTGTTTGTGCATTTACAATATTCATTGATTTTTGCCATTGAAAAACATCATGTTATTCATATACCAGAAATGTTTGAATCTACTGACTGAATGAAAAGAGCTGGCATCTCACTCTCTTTGAATCTTCTTTATCATGCTAAGAGGAGCAGGAAAAAGCAAAAAATTTCAGAATTGCACCTTGCAATGTGGAGATATTACTGTTTGTGCATTTACAATATTCATTGATTTTTGCCATTGAAAAACGTCCAGAAATGTTTGAAGCTACTGACTGAATGAAAGGAGCTGGCATCTCACTCTCTTTGAATCTTCTTTATCATGCTAGGATTAGCAGGAAAAAGCAAAAAATTTCAGAATTGCACCTTGCAATGCGGAGAAATTACTGTTAGTGCATTTACAATATTCATTGATTTTTGCCATTGAAAAACATCATGTTATTCATATACCAGAAATGTTTGAAGCTACTGACTGAATGAAAAGAGCTGGCATCTCACTCTCTTTGAATCTTCTTTATCATGCCAGGATTAGCAGGAAAAAGCAAAAAATTTCAGAATTGCACCTTGGAATGTGGAGATATTACTGTTTGTGCATTTACAATATTCATTGATTTTTGCCATTGAAAAATGTCCAGAAATGTTTGAATCTACTGACTGAATGAAAGAAGCTGGCATCTCACTCTCTTTGAATCTTCTTTATCATGCTAGGATTAGCAGGAAAAAGCAAAAAATTTCAGAATTGCACCTTGCAATGCGGAGAAATTACTGTTTGTGCATTACAATATTCATTGATTTTTGCCATTGAAAACATCATGTTATTCATATACCAGAAATGTTTGAAGCTACTGACTGAATGAAAAGAGCTGGCATCTCACTCTCTTTGAATCTTCTTTATCATGCTAAGAGGAGCAGGAAAAAGCAAAAAATTTCAGAATTGCACGTTGCAATGTGGAGATATTACTGTTTGTGCATTTACAATATTCATTGATTTTTGCCATTGAAAAACGTCCAGAAATGTTTGAAGCTACTGACTGAATGAAAGGAGCTGGCATCTCACTCTCTTTGAATCTTCTTTATCATGCTAGGATTAGCAGGAAAAAGAAAAAATTTCAGAATTGCACCTTGCAATGCGGAGAAATTACTGTTTGTGCATTTACAATATTCATTGATTTTTGCCATTGAAAAACATCATGTTATTCATATACCAGAAATGTTTGAAGCTACTGACTGAATGAAAAGAGCTGGCATCTCACTCTCTTTGAATCTTCTTTATCATGCTAAGAGGAGCAGGAAAAAGCAAAAAATTTCAGAATTGCACCTTGCAATGTGGAGATATTACTGTTTGTGCATTTACAATATTCATTGATTTTTGCCATTGAAAAACGTCCAGAAATGTTTGAAGCTACTGACTGAATGAAAGGAGCTGGCATCTCAATCTCTTTGAATCTTCTTTATCATGCTAGGATTAGCAGGAAAAAGCAAAAAATTTCAGAATTGCACCTTGCAATGCGGAGAAATTACTGTTTGTGCATTTACAATATTCATTGATTTTTGCCATTGAAAAACATCATGTTATTCATATACCAGAGATGTTTGAAGCTACTGACTGAATGAAAAGAGCTGGCATCTCACTCTCTTTGAATCTTCTTTATCATGCTAAGAGGAGCAGGAAAAAGCAAAAAATTTCAGAATTGCACCTTGCAATGTGGAGATATCACTGTTTGTGCATTTACAATATTCATTGATTTTTGCCATTGAAAAACGTCCAGAAATGTTTGAAGCTACTGACTGAATGAAAGGAGCTGGCATCTCACTCTCTTTGAATCTTCTTTATCATGCTAGGATTAGCAGGAAAAAGTAAAAAATTTCAGAATTGCACCTTGCAATGCGGAGAAATTACTGTTTGTACATTTACAATATTCATTGATTTTTGCCATTGAAAAACATCATGTTATTCATATACCAGAAATGTTTGAAGCTACTGACTGAATGAAAAGAGCTGGCATCTCACTCTCTTTGAATCTTCTTTATCATGCCAGGATTAGCAGGAAAAAGCAAAAAATTTCAGAATTGCACCTTGCAATGTGGAGATATTACTGTTTGTGCATTTACAATATTCATTGATTTTTGCCATTGAAAAATGTCCAGAAATGTTTGAAGCTACTGACTGAATGAAAGGACCTGGCATCTCACTCTCTTTGAATCTTCTTTATCATGCTAGGATTAGCAGGAAAAAGCAAAAAATTTCAGAATTGCACCTTGCAATGCGGAGAAATTACTGTTTGTGCATTTACAATATTCATTGATTTTTGCCATTGAAAAACATGTTATTCATATACCAGAAATGTTTGAAGCTACTGACTGAATGAAAAGAGCTGGCATCTCACTCTCTTTGAATCTTCTTTATCATGCTAAGAGGAGCAGGAAAAAGCAAAAAATTTCAGAATTGCACCTTGCAATGTGGAGATATTACTGTTTGTGCATTTACAATATTCATTGATTTTTGCCATTGAAAAACGTCCAGAAATGTTTGAAGCTACTGACTGAATGAAAGGAGCTGGCATCTCACTCTCTTTGAATCTTCTTTATCATGCTAGGATTAGCAGGAAAAAGCAAAAAATTTCAGAATTGCACCTTGCAATGCGGAGAAATTACTGTTTGTGCATTTACAATATTCATTGATTTTTGCCATTGAAAAACATCATGTTATTCATATACCAGAAATGTTTGAAGCTACTGACTGAATGAAAAGAGCTGGCATCTCACTCTCTTTGAATCTTCTTTATCATGCTAAGAGGAGCAGGAAAAAGCAAAAAATTTCAGAATTGCACGTTGCAATGTGGAGATATTACTGTTTGTGCATTTACAATATTCATTGATTTTTGCCATTGAAAAACGTCCAGAAATGTTTGAAGCTACTGACTGAATGAAAGGAGCTGGCATCTCACTCTCTTTGAATCTTCTTTATCATGCTAGGATTAGCAGGAAAAAGCAAAAAATTTCAGAATTGCACCTTGCAATGCGGAGAAATTACTGTTTGTGCATTTACAATATTCATTGATTTTTGCCATTGAAAAACATCATGTTATTCATATACCAGAAATGTTTGAAGCTACTGACTGAATGAAAAGAGCTGGCATCTCACTCTCTTTGAATCTTCTTTATCATGCTAAGAGGAGCAGGAAAAAGCAAAAAATTTCAGAATTGCACCTTGCAATGTGGAGATATTACTGTTTGTGCATTTACAATATTCATTGATTTTTGCCATTGAAAAACGTCCAGAAATGTTTGAAGCTACTGACTGAATGAAGAAAGCTGGCATCTCAATCACTTTGAATCTTCTTTATCATGCTAGGATTAGCAGGAAAAAGCAAAAAATTTCAGAATTGCACCTTGCAATGCGGAGAAATTACTGTTTGTGCATTTACAATATTCATTGATTTTTGCCATTGAAAAACATCATGTTATTCATATACCAGAAATGTTTGAAGCTACTGACTGAATGAAAAGAGCTGGCATCTCACTCTCTTTGAATCTTCTTTATCATGCTAAGAGGAGCAGGAAAAAGCAAAAAATTTCAGAATTGCACCTTGCAATGTGGAGATATTACTGTTTGTGCATTTACAATATTCATTGATTTTTGCCATTGAAAAATGTCCAGAAATGTTTGAAGCTACTGACTGAATGAAAGGAGCTGACATCTCACTCTCTTTGAATCTTCTTTATCATGCTAGGATTAGCAGGAAAAAGCAAAAAATTTCAGAATTGCACCTTGCAATGCGGAGAAATTACTGTTTGTGCATTTACAATATTCATTGATTTTTGCCATTGAAAAACATCATGTTATTCATATACCAGAAATGTTTGAAGCTACTGACTGAATGAAAAGAGCTGGCATCTCACTCTCTTTGAATCTTCTTTATCATGCCAGGATTAGCAGGAAAAAGCAAAAAATTTCAGAATTGCACGTTGCAATGTGGAGATATTACTGTTTGTGCATTTACAATATTCATTGATTTTTGCCATTGAAAAACGTCCAGAAATGTTTGAAGCTACTGACTGAATGAAAGGAGCTGGCATCTCACTCTCTTTGAATCTTCTTTATCATGCTAGGATTAGCAGGAAAAAGCAAAAAATTTCAGAATTGCACATTGCAATGCGGAGAAATTACTGTTTGTGCATTTACAATATTCATTGATTTTTGCCATTGAAAAACATCATGTTATTCATATACCAGAAATGTTTGAAGCTACTGACTGAATGAAAAGAGCTGGCATCTCACTCTCTTTGAATCTTCTTTATCATGCTAAGAGGAGAAGGAAAAAGCAAAAAATTTCAGAATTGCACCTTGCAATGTGGAGATATTACTGTTTGTGCATTTACAATATTCATTGATTTTTGCCATTGAAAAACGTCCAGAAATGTTTGAAGCTACTGACTGAATGAAAGGAGCTGGCATCTCACTCTCTTTGAATCTTCTTTATCATGCTAGGATTAGCAGGAAAAAGCAAAAAATTTCCGAATTGCACCTTGCAATGCGGAGAAATTACTGTTTGTGCATTTACAATATTCATTGATTTTTGCCATTGAAAAACATCATGTTATTCATATACCAGAAATGTTTGAAGCTACTGACTGAATGAAAAGAGCTGGCATCTCACTCTCTTTGAATCTTCTTTATCATGCTAAGAGGAGCAGGAAAAAGCAAAAAATTTCAGAATTGCACCTTGCAATGTGGAGATATTACTGTTTGTGCATTTACAATATTCATTGATTTTTGCCATTGAAAAACGTCCAGAAATGTTTGAAGCTACTGACTGAATGAAAGGAGCTGGCATCTCAATCTCTTTGAATCTTCTTTATCATGCTAGGATTAGCAGGAAAAAGCAAAAAATTTCAGAATTGCACCTTGCATTGCGGAGAAATTACTGTTTGTGCATTTACAATATTCATTGATTTTTGCCATTGAAAAACATCATGTTATTCATATACCAGAGATGTTTGAAGCTACTGACTGAATGAAAAGAGCTGGCATCTCACTCTCTTTTAATCTTCTTTATCATGCTAAGAGGAGCAGGAAAAAGCAAAAAATTTCAGAATTGCACGTTGCAATGTGGAGATATCACTGTTTGTGCATTTACAATATTCATTGATTTTTGCCATTGAAAAACGTCCAGAAATGTTTGAAGCTAGTGACTGAATGAAAGGAGCTGGCATCTCACTCTCTTTGAATCTTCTTTATCATGCTAGGATTAGCAGGAAAAAGCAAAAAATTTCAGAATTGCACCTTGCAATGCGGAGAAATTACTGTTTGTGCATTTACAATGTTCATTGATTTTTGCCATTGAAAAACATCATGTTATTCATATACCAGAAATGTTTGAAGCTACTGACTGAATGAAAAGAGCTGGCATCTCACTCTCTTTGAATCTTCTTTATCATGCCAGGATTAGCAGGAAAAAGCAAAAAATTTCAGAATTGCACCTTGCAATGCGGAGAAATTATTGTTTGTGCATTTACAATATTCATTGATTTTTGCCATTGAAAAACATCATGTTATTCATATACCAGAAATGTTTGAAGCTACTGACTGAATGAAAAGAGCTGGCATCTCACTCTCTTTGAATCTTCTTTATCATGCCAGGATTAGCAGGAAAAAGCAAAAAATTTCAGAATTGCACGTTGCAATGTGGAGATATTACTGTTTGTGCATTTACAATATTCATTGATTTTTGCCATTGAAAAACATCATGTTATTCATATACCAGAAATGTTTGAAGCTACTGACTGAATGAAAAGAGCTGGCATCTCACTCTCTTTGAATCTTCTTTATCATGCTAAGAGGAGCAGGAAAAAGCAAAAAATTTCAGAATTGCACCTTGCAATGTGGAGATATTACTGTTTGTGCATTTACAATATTCATTGATTTTTGCCATTGAAAAACGTCCAGAAATGTTTGAAGCTACTGACTGAATGAAGAAAGCTGGCATCTCAATCACTTTGAATCTTCTTTATCATGCTAGGATTAGCAGGAAAAAGCAAAAAATTTCAGAATTGCACCTTGCAATGCGGAGAAATTACTGTTTGTGCATTTACAATATTCATTGATTTTTGCCATTGAAAAACATCATGTTATTCATATACCAGAAATGTTTGAAGCTACTGACTGAATGAAAAGAGCTGGCATCTCACTCTCTTTGAATCTTCTTTATCATGCTAAGAGGCGCAGGAAAAAGCAAAAAATTTCAGAATTGCACCTTGCAATGTGGAGATATTACTGTTTGTGCATTTACAATATTCATTGATTTTTGCCATTGAAAAATGTCCAGAAATGTTTGAAGCTACTGACTGAATGAAAGGAGCTGACATCTCACTCTCTTTGAATCTTCTTTATCATGCTAGGATTAGCAGGAAAAAGCAAAAAATTTCAGAATTGCACCTTGCAATGCGGAGAAATTACTGTTTGTGCATTTACAATATTCATTGATTTTTGCCATTGAAAAACATCATGTTATTCATATACCAGAAATGTTTGAAGCTACTGACTGAATGAAAAGAGCTGGCATCTCACTCTCTTTGAATCTTCTTTATCATGCCAGGATTAGCAGGAAAAAGCAAAAAATTTCAGAATTGCACGTTGCAATGTGGAGATATTACTGTTTGTGCATTTACAATATTCATTGATTTTTGCCATTGAAAAACGTCCAGAAATGTTTGAAGCTACTGACTGAATGAAAGGAGCTGGCATCTCACTCTCTTTGAATCTTCTTTATCATGCTAGGATTAGCAGGAAAAAGCAAAAAATTTCAGAATTGCACCTTGCAATGCGGAGAAATTACTGTTTGTGCATTTACAATATTCATTGATTTTTGCCATTGAAAAACATCATGTTATTCATATACCAGAAATGTTTGAAGCTACTGACTGAATGAAAAGAGCTGGCATCTCACTCTCTTTGAATCTTCTTTATCATGCTAAGAGGAGAAGGAAAAAGCAAAAAATTTCAGAATTGCACCTTGCAATGTGGAGATATTACTGTTTGTGCATTTACAATATTCATTGATTTTTGCCATTGAAAAACGTCCAGAAATGTTTGAAGCTACTGACTGAATGAAAGGAGCTGGCATCTCACTCTCTTTGAATCTTCTTTATCATGCTAGGATTAGCAGGAAAAAGCAAAAAATTTCCGAATTGCACCTTGCAATGCGGAGAAATTACTGTTTGTGCATTTACAATATTCATTGATTTTTGCCATTGAAAAACATCATGTTATTCATATACCAGAAATGTTTGAAGCTACTGACTGAATGAAAAGAGCTGGCATCTCACTCTCTTTGAATCTTCTTTATCATGCCAGGATTAGCAGGAAAAAGCAAAAAATTTCAGAATTGCACGTTGCAATGTGGAGATATTACTGGTTGTGCATTTACAATATTCATTGATTTTTGCCATTGAAAAACGTCCAGAAATGTTTGAAGCTACTGACTGAATGAAAGGAGCTGGCATCTCACTCTCTTTGAATCTTCTTTATCATGCTAGGATTAGCAGGAAAAAGCAAAAAATTTCCGAATTGCACCTTGCAATGCGGAGAAATTACTGTTTGTGCATTTACAATATTCATTGATTTTTGCCATTGAAAAACATCATGTTATTCATATACCAGAAATGTTTGAAGCTACTGACTGAATGAAAAGAGCTGGCATCTCACTCTCTTTGAATCTTCTTTATCATGCAAAGAGGAGAAGGAAAAAGCAAAAAATTTCAGAATTGCACCTTGCAATGTGGAGATATTACTGTTTGTGCATTTACAATATTCATTGATTTTTGCCATTGAAAAACGTCCAGAAATGTTTGAAGCTAGTGACTGAATGAAAGGAGCTGGCATCTCACTCTCTTTGAATCTTCTTTATCATGCTAGGATTAGCAGGAAAAAGCAAAAAATTTCAGAATTGCACCTTGCAATGCGGAGAAATTACTGTTTGTGCATTTACAATATTCATTGATTTTTGCCATTGAAAAACATCATGTTATTCATATACCAGAAATGTTTGAAGCTACTGACTGAATGAAAAGAGCTGGCATCTCACTCTCTTTGAATCTTCTTTATCATGCCAGGATTAGCAGGAAAAAGCAAAAAATTTCAGAATTGCACCTTGCAATGCGGAGAAATTACTGTTTGTGCATTTACAATATTCATTGATTTTTGCCATTGAAAAACATCATGTTATTCATATACCAGAAATGTTTGAAGCTACTGACTGAATGAAAAGAGCTGGCATCTCACTCTCTTTGAATCTTCTTTATCATGCCAGGATTAGCAGGAAAAAGCAAAAAATTTCAGAATTGCACGTTGCAATGTGGAGATATTACTGTTTGTGCATTTACAATATTCATTGATTTTTGCCATTGAAAAACGTCCAGAAATGTTTGAAGCTACTGACTGAATGAAAGGAGCTGGCATCTCACTCTCTTTGAATCTTCTTTATCATGCTAGGATTAGCAGGAAAAAGCAAAAAATTTCAGAATTGCACCTTGCAATGCGGAGAAATTACTGTTTGTGCATTTACAATATTCATTGATTTTTGCCATTGAAAAACATCATGTTATTCATATACCAGAAATGTTTGAAGCTACTGACTGAATGAAAAGAGCTGGCATCTCACTCTCTTTGAATCTTCTTTATCATGCCAGGATTAGCAGGAAAAAGCAAAAAATTTCAGAATTGCACTTTGCAATGTGGAGATATTACTGTTTGTGCATTTACAATATTCATTGATTTTTGCCATTGAAAAACGTCCAGAAATGTTTGAAGCTACTGACTGAATGAAAGGAGCTGGCATCTCACTCTCTTTGAATCTTCTTTATCATGCTAGGATTAGCAGGAAAAAGCAAAAAATTTCAGAATTGCACCTTGCAATGCGGAGAAATTACTGTTTGTGCATTTACAATATTCATTGATTTTTGCCATTGAAAAACATGTTATTCATATACCAGAAATGTTTGAAGCTACTGACTGAATGAAAAGAGCTGGCATCTCACTCTCTTTGAATCTTCTTTATCATGCTAAGAGGAGCAGGAAAAAGCAAAAAATTTCAGAATTGCACCTTGCAATGTGGAGATATTACTGTTTGTGCATTTACAATATTCATTGATTTTTGCCATTGAAAAACGTCCAGAAATGTTTGAAGCTACTGACTGAATGAAAGGAGCTGGCATCTCACTCTCTTTGAATCTTCTTTATCATGCTAGGATTAGCAGGAAAAAGCAAAAAATTTCAGAATTGCACCTTGCAATGCGGAGAAATTACTGTTTGTGCATTTACAATATTCATTGATTTTTGCCATTGAAAAACATCATGTTATTCATATACCAGAAATGTTTGAAGCTACTGACTGAATGAAAAGAGCTGGCATCTCACTCTCTTTGAATCTTCTTTATCATGCTAAGAGGAGCAGGAAAAAGCAAAAAATTTCAGAATTGCACCTTGCAATGTGGAGATATTACTGTTTGTGCATTTACAATATTCATTGATTTTTGCCATTGAAAAACGTCCAGAAATGTTTGAAGCTACTGACTGAATGAAGAAAGCTGGCATCTCAATCACTTTGAATCTTCTTTATCATGCTAGGATTAGCAGGAAAAAGCAAAAAATTTCAGAATTGCACCTTGCAATGCGGAGAAATTACTGTTTGTGCATTTACAATATTCATTGATTTTTGCCATTGAAAAACATCATGTTATTCATATACCAGAAATGTTTGAAGCTACTGACTGAATGAAAAGAGCTGGCATCTCACTCTCTTTGAATCTTCTTTATCATGCTAAGAGGAGCAGGAAAAAGCAAAAAATTTCAGAATTGCACCTTGCAATGTGGAGATATTACTGTTTGTGCATTTACAATATTCATTGATTTTTGCCATTGAAAAATGTCCAGAAATGTTTGAAGCTACTGACTGAATGAAAGGAGCTGACATCTCACTCTCTTTGAATCTTCTTTATCATGCTAGGATTAGCAGGAAAAAGCAAAAAATTTCAGAATTGCACCTTGCAATGCGGAGAAATTACTGTTTGTGCATTTACAATATTCATTGATTTTTGCCATTGAAAAACATCATGTTATTCATATACCAGAAATGTTTGAAGCTACTGACTGAATGAAAAGAGCTGGCATCTCACTCTCTTTGAATCTTCTTTATCATGCCAGGATTAGCAGGAAAAAGCAAAAAATTTCAGAATTGCACGTTGCAATGTGGAGATATTACTGTTTGTGCATTTACAATATTCATTGATTTTTGCCATTGAAAAACGTCCAGAAATGTTTGAAGCTACTGACTGAATGAAAGGAGCTGGCATCTCACTCTCTTTGAATCTTCTTTATCATGCTAGGATTAGCAGGAAAAAGCAAAAAATTTCAGAATTGCACATTGCAATGCGGAGAAATTACTGTTTGTGCATTTACAATATTCATTGATTTTTGCCATTGAAAAACATCATGTTATTCATATACCAGAAATGTTTGAAGCTACTGACTGAATGAAAAGAGCTGGCATCTCACTCTCTTTGAATCTTCTTTATCATGCTAAGAGGAGAAGGAAAAAGCAAAAAATTTCAGAATTGCACCTTGCAATGTGGAGATATTACTGTTTGTGCATTTACAATATTCATTGATTTTTGCCATTGAAAAACGTCCAGAAATGTTTGAAGCTACTGACTGAATGAAAGGAGCTGGCATCTCACTCTCTTTGAATCTTCTTTATCATGCTAGGATTAGCAGGAAAAAGCAAAAAATTTCCGAATTGCACCTTGCAATGCGGAGAAATTACTGTTTGTGCATTTACAATATTCATTGATTTTTGCCATTGAAAAACATCATGTTATTCATATACCAGAAATGTTTGAAGCTACTGACTGAATGAAAAGAGCTGGCATCTCACTCTCTTTGAATCTTCTTTATCATGCCAGGATTAGCAGGAAAAAGCAAAAAATTTCAGAATTGCACGTTGCAATGTGGAGATATTACTGTTTGTGCATTTACAATATTCATTGATTTTTGCCATTGAAAAACGTCCAGAAATGTTTGAAGCTACTGACTGAATGAAAGGAGCTGGCATCTCACTCTCTTTGAATCTTCTTTATCATGCTAGGATTAGCAGGAAAAAGCAAAAAATTTCAGAATTGCACCTTGCAATGCGGAGAAATTACTGTTTGTGCATTTACAATATTCATTGATTTTTGCCATTGAAAAACATCATGTTATTCATATACCAGAAATGTTTGAAGCTACTGACTGAATGAAAAGAGCTGGCATCTCACTCTCTTTGAATCTTCTTTATCATGCTAAGAGGAGCAGGAAAAAGCAAAAAATTTCAGAATTGCACCTTGCAATGTGGAGATATTACTGTTTGTGCATTTACAATATTCATTGATTTTTGCCATTGAAAAACGTCCAGAAATGTTTGAAGCTACTGACTGAATGAAAGGAGCTGGCATCTCAATCTCTTTGAATCTTCTTTATCATGCTAGGATTAGCAGGAAAAAGCAAAAAATTTCAGAATTGCACCTTGCATTGCGGAGAAATTACTGTTTGTGCATTTACAATATTCATTGATTTTTGCCATTGAAAAACATCATGTTATTCATATACCAGAGATGTTTGAAGCTACTGACTGAATGAAAAGAGCTGGCATCTCACTCTCTTTTAATCTTCTTTATCATGCTAAGAGGAGCAGGAAAAAGCAAAAAATTTCAGAATTGCACGTTGCAATGTGGAGATATCACTGTTTGTGCATTTACAATATTCATTGATTTTTGCCATTGAAAAACGTCCAGAAATGTTTGAAGCTAGTGACTGAATGAAAGGAGCTGGCATCTCACTCTCTTTGAATCTTCTTTATCATGCTAGGATTAGCAGGAAAAAGCAAAAAATTTCAGAATTGCACCTTGCAATGCGGAGAAATTACTGTTTGTGCATTTACAATGTTCATTGATTTTTGCCATTGAAAAACATCATGTTATTCATATACCAGAAATGTTTGAAGCTACTGACTGAATGAAAAGAGCTGGCATCTCACTCTCTTTGAATCTTCTTTATCATGCCAGGATTAGCAGGAAAAAGCAAAAAATTTCAGAATTGCACCTTGCAATGCGGAGAAATTATTGTTTGTGCATTTACAATATTCATTGATTTTTGCCATTGAAAAACATCATGTTATTCATATACCAGAAATGTTTGAAGCTACTGACTGAATGAAAAGAGCTGGCATCTCACTCTCTTTGAATCTTCTTTATCATGCCAGGATTAGCAGGAAAAAGCAAAAAATTTCAGAATTGCACGTTGCAATGTGGAGATATTACTGTTTGTGCATTTACAATATTCATTGATTTTTGCCATTGAAAAACATCATGTTATTCATATACCAGAAATGTTTGAAGCTACTGACTGAATGAAAAGAGCTGGCATCTCACTCTCTTTGAATCTTCTTTATCATGCTAAGAGGAGCAGGAAAAAGCAAAAAATTTCAGAATTGCACCTTGCAATGTGGAGATATTACTGTTTGTGCATTTACAATATTCATTGATTTTTGCCATTGAAAAACGTCCAGAAATGTTTGAAGCTACTGACTGAATGAAGAAAGCTGGCATCTCAATCACTTTGAATCTTCTTTATCATGCTAGGATTAGCAGGAAAAAGCAAAAAATTTCAGAATTGCACCTTGCAATGCGGAGAAATTACTGTTTGTGCATTTACAATATTCATTGATTTTTGCCATTGAAAAACATCATGTTATTCATATACCAGAAATGTTTGAAGCTACTGACTGAATGAAAAGAGCTGGCATCTCACTCTCTTTGAATCTTCTTTATCATGCTAAGAGGCGCAGGAAAAAGCAAAAAATTTCAGAATTGCACCTTGCAATGTGGAGATATTACTGTTTGTGCATTTACAATATTCATTGATTTTTGCCATTGAAAAATGTCCAGAAATGTTTGAAGCTACTGACTGAATGAAAGGAGCTGACATCTCACTCTCTTTGAATCTTCTTTATCATGCTAGGATTAGCAGGAAAAAGCAAAAAATTTCAGAATTGCACCTTGCAATGCGGAGAAATTACTGTTTGTGCATTTACAATATTCATTGATTTTTGCCATTGAAAAACATCATGTTATTCATATACCAGAAATGTTTGAAGCTACTGACTGAATGAAAAGAGCTGGCATCTCACTCTCTTTGAATCTTCTTTATCATGCCAGGATTAGCAGGAAAAAGCAAAAAATTTCAGAATTGCACGTTGCAATGTGGAGATATTACTGTTTGTGCATTTACAATATTCATTGATTTTTGCCATTGAAAAACGTCCAGAAATGTTTGAAGCTACTGACTGAATGAAAGGAGCTGGCATCTCACTCTCTTTGAATCTTCTTTATCATGCTAGGATTAGCAGGAAAAAGCAAAAAATTTCAGAATTGCACCTTGCAATGCGGAGAAATTACTGTTTGTGCATTTACAATATTCATTGATTTTTGCCATTGAAAAACATCATGTTATTCATATACCAGAAATGTTTGAAGCTACTGACTGAATGAAAAGAGCTGGCATCTCACTCTCTTTGAATCTTCTTTATCATGCCAGGATTAGCAGGAAAAAGCAAAAAATTTCAGAATTGCACTTTGCAATGTGGAGATATTACTGTTTGTGCATTTACAATATTCATTGATTTTTGCCATTGAAAAACGTCCAGAAATGTTTGAAGCTACTGACTGAATGAAAGGAGCTGGCATCTCACTCTCTTTGAATCTTCTTTATCATGCTAGGATTAGCAGGAAAAAGCAAAAAATTTCAGAATTGCACCTTGCAATGCGGAGAAATTACTGTTTGTGCATTTACAATATTCATTGATTTTTGCCATTGAAAAACATGTTATTCATATACCAGAAATGTTTGAAGCTACTGACTGAATGAAAAGAGCTGTCATCTCACTCTCTTTGAATCTTCTTTATCATGCTAAGAGGAGCAGGAAAAAGCAAAAAATTTCAGAATTGCACCTTGCAATGTGGAGATATTACTGTTTGTGCATTTACAATATTCATTGATTTTTGCCATTGAAAAACGTCCAGAAATGTTTGAAGCTACTGACTGAATGAAAGGAGCTGGCATCTCACTCTCTTTGAATCTTCTTTATCATGCTAGGATTAGCAGGAAAAAGCAAAAAAATTCAGAATTGCACCTTGCAATGCGGAGAAATTACTGTTTGTGCATTTACAATATTCATTGATTTTTGCCATTGAAAAACATCATGTTATTCATATACCAGAAATGTTTGAAGCTACTGACTGAATGAAAAGAGCTGGCATCTCACTCTCTTTGAATCTTCTTTATCATGCTAAGAGGAGCAGGAAAAAGCAAAAAATTTCAGAATTGCACCTTGCAATGTGGAGATATTACTGTTTGTGCATTTACAATATTCATTGATTTTTGCCATTGAAAAACGTCCAGAAATGTTTGAAGCTACTGACTGAATGAAGAAAGCTGGCATCTCAATCACTTTGAATCTTCTTTATCATGCTAGGATTAGCAGGAAAAAGCAAAAAATTTCAGAATTGCACCTTGCAATGCGGAGAAATTACTGTTTGTGCATTTACAATATTCATTGATTTTTGCCATTGAAAAACATCATGTTATTCATATACCAGAAATGTTTGAAGCTACTGACTGAATGAAAAGAGCTGGCATCTCACTCTCTTTGAATCTTCTTTATCATGCTAAGAGGAGCAGGAAAAAGCAAAAAATTTCAGAATTGCACCTTGCAATGTGGAGATATTACTGTTTGTGCATTTACAATATTCATTGATTTTTGCCATTGAAAAATGTCCAGAAATGTTTGAAGCTACTGACTGAATGAAAGGAGCTGACATCTCACTCTCTTTGAATCTTCTTTATCATGCTAGGATTAGCAGGAAAAAGCAAAAAATTTCAGAATTGCACCTTGCAATGCGGAGAAATTACTGTTTGTGCATTTACAATATTCATTGATTTTTGCCATTGAAAAACATCATGTTATTCATATACCAGAAATGTTTGAAGCTACTGACTGAATGAAAAGAGCTGGCATCTCACTCTCTTTGAATCTTCTTTATCATGCCAGGATTAGCAGGAAAAAGCAAAAAATTTCAGAATTGCACGTTGCAATGTGGAGATATTACTGTTTGTGCATTTACAATATTCATTGATTTTTGCCATTGAAAAACGTCCAGAAATGTTTGAAGCTACTGACTGAATGAAAGGAGCTGGCATCTCACTCTCTTTGAATCTTCTTTATCATGCTAGGATTAGCAGGAAAAAGCAAAAAATTTCAGAATTGCACATTGCAATGCGGAGAAATTACTGTTTGTGCATTTACAATATTCATTGATTTTTGCCATTGAAAAACATCATGTTATTCATATACCAGAAATGTTTGAAGCTACTGACTGAATGAAAAGAGCTGGCATCTCACTCTCTTTGAATCTTCTTTATCATGCTAAGAGGAGAAGGAAAAAGCAAAAAATTTCAGAATTGCACCTTGCAATGTGGAGATATTACTGTTTGTGCATTTACAATATTCATTGATTTTTGCCATTGAAAAACGTCCAGAAATGTTTGAAGCTACTGACTGAATGAAAGGAGCTGGCATCTCACTCTCTTTGAATCTTCTTTATCATGCTAGGATTATCAGGAAAAAGCAAAAAATTTCCGAATTGCACCTTGCAATGCGGAGAAATTACTGTTTGTGCATTTACAATATTCATTGATTTTTGCCATTGAAAAACATCATGTTATTCATATACCAGAAATGTTTGAAGCTACTGACTGAATGAAAAGAGCTGGCATCTCACTCTCTTTGAATCTTCTTTATCATGCCAGGATTAGCAGGAAAAAGCAAAAAATTTCAGAATTGCACGTTGCAATGTGGAGATATTACTGTTTGTGCATTTACAATATTCATTGATTTTTGCCATTGAAAAACGTCCAGAAATGTTTGAAGCTACTGACTGAATGAAAGGAGCTGGCATCTCACTCTCTTTGAATCTTCTTTATCATGCTAGGATTAGCAGGAAAAAGCAAAAAATTTCAGAATTGCACCTTGCAATGCGGAGAAATTACTGTTTGTGCATTTACAATATTCATTGATTTTTGCCATTGAAAAACATCATGTTATTCATATACCAGAAATGTTTGAAGCTACTGACTGAATGAAAAGAGCTGGCATCTCACTCTCTTTGAATCTTCTTTATCATGCTAAGAGGAGAAGGAAAAAGCAAAAAATTTCAGAATTGCACCTTGCAATGTGGAGATATTACTGTTTGTGCATTTACAATATTCATTGATTTTTGCCATTGAAAAACGTCCAGAAATGTTTGAAGCTACTGACTGAATGAAAGGAGCTGGCATCTCACTCTCTTTGAATCTTCTTTATCATGCTAGGATTAGCAGGAAAAAGCAAAAAATTTCCGAATTGCACCTTGCAATGCGGAGAAATTACTGTTTGTGCATTTACAATATTCATTGATTTTTGCCATTGAAAAACATCATGTTATTCATATACCAGAAATGTTTGAAGCTACTGACTGAATGAAAAGAGCTGGCATCTCACTCTCTTTGAATCTTCTTTATCATGCTAAGAGGAGCAGGAAAAAGCAAAAAATTTCAGAATTGCACCTTGCAATGTGGAGATATTACTGTTTGTGCATTTACAATATTCATTGATTTTTGCCATTGAAAAACGTCCAGAAATGTTTGAAGCTACTGACTGAATGAAAGGAGCTGGCATCTCAATCTCTTTGAATCTTCTTTATCATGCTAGGATTAGCAGGAAAAAGCAAAAAATTTCAGAATTGCACCTTGCATTGCGGAGAAATTACTGTTTGTGCATTTACAATATTCATTGATTTTTGCCATTGAAAAACATCATGTTATTCATATACCAGAGATGTTTGAAGCTACTGACTGAATGAAAAGAGCTGGCATCTCACTCTCTTTTAATCTTCTTTATCATGCTAAGAGGAGCAGGAAAAAGCAAAAAATTTCAGAATTGCACGTTGCAATGTGGAGATATCACTGTTTGTGCATTTACAATATTCATTGATTTTTGCCATTGAAAAACGTCCAGAAATGTTTGAAGCTAGTGACTGAATGAAAGGAGCTGGCATCTCACTCTCTTTGAATCTTCTTTATCATGCTAGGATTAGCAGGAAAAAGCAAAAAATTTCAGAATTGCACCTTGCAATGCGGAGAAATTACTGTTTGTGCATTTACAATATTCATTGATTTTTGCCATTGAAAAACATCATGTTATTCATATACCAGAAATGTTTGAAGCTACTGACTGAATGAAAAGAGCTGGCATCTCACTCTCTTTGAATCTTCTTTATCATGCCAGGATTAGCAGGAAAAAGCAAAAAATTTCAGAATTGCACCTTGCAATGCGGAGAAATTATTGTTTGTGCATTTACAATATTCATTGATTTTTGCCATTGAAAAACATCATGTTATTCATATACCAGAAATGTTTGAAGCTACTGACTGAATGAAAAGAGCTGGCATCTCACTCTCTTTGAATCTTCTTTATCATGCCAGGATTAGCAGGAAAAAGCAAAAAATTTCAGAATTGCACGTTGCAATGTGGAGATATTACTGTTTGTGCATTTACAATATTCATTGATTTTTGCCATTGAAAAACATCATATTATTCATATACCAGAAATGTTTGAAGCTACTGACTGAATGAAAAGAGCTGGCATCTCACTCTCTTTGAATCTTCTTTATCATGCTAAGAGGAGCAGGAAAAAGCAAAAAATTTCAGAATTGCACCTTGCAATGTGGAGATATTACTGTTTGTGCATTTACAATATTCATTGATTTTTGCCATTGAAAAACGTCCAGAAATGTTTGAAGCTGCTGACTGAATGAAGAAAGCTGGCATCTCAATCACTTTGAATCTTCTTT
Source organism: Phyllobates terribilis (assembly GCF_046119375.1). Taxonomy (NCBI): domain Eukaryota; kingdom Metazoa; phylum Chordata; class Amphibia; order Anura; family Dendrobatidae; genus Phyllobates; species Phyllobates terribilis. The sequence goes on along the minus strand of NW_027362970.1, from coordinate 2,763,000 downwards.
ATCATGCTAGGATTAGCAGGAAAAAGCAAAAAATTTCAGAATTGCACCTTGCAATGCGGAGAAATTACTGTTTGTGCATTTACAATATTCATTGATTTTTGCCATTGAAAAACATCATGTTATTCATATACCAGAAATGTTTGAAGCTACTGACTGAATGAAAAGAGCTGGCATCTCACTCTCTTTGAATCTTCTTTATCATGCTAAGAGGAGCAGGAAAAAGCAAAAAATTTCAGAATTGCACCTTGCAATGTGGAGATATTACTGTTTGTGCATTTACAATATTCATTGATTTTTGCCATTGAAAAATGTCCAGAAATGTTTGAAGCTACTGACTGAATGAAAGGAGCTGACATCTCACTCTCTTTGAATCTTCTTTATCATGCTAGGATTAGCAGGAAAAAGCAAAAAATTTCAGAATTGCACCTTGCAATGCGGAGAAATTACTGTTTGTGCATTTACAATATTCATTGATTTTTGCCATTGAAAAACATCATGTTATTCATATACCAGAAATGTTTGAAGCTACTGACTGAATGAAAAGAGCTGGCATCTCACTCTCTTTGAATCTTCTTTATCATGCCAGGATTAGCAGGAAAAAGCAAAAAATTTCAGAATTGCACGTTGCAATGTGGAGATATTACTGTTTGTGCATTTACAATATTCATTGATTTTTGCCATTGAAAAACGTCCAGAAATGTTTGAAGCTACTGACTGAATGAAAGGAGCTGGCATCTCACTCTCTTTGAATCTTCTTTATCATGCTAGGATTAGCAGGAAAAAGCAAAAAATTTCAGAATTGCACCTTGCAATGCGGAGAAATTACTGTTTGTGCATTTACAATATTCATTGATTTTTGCCATTGAAAAACATCATGTTATTCATATACCAGAAATGTTTGAAGCTACTGACTGAATGAAAAGAGCTGGCATCTCACTCTCTTTGAATCTTCTTTATCATGCTAAGAGGAGAAGGAAAAAGCAAAAAATTTCAGAATTGCACCTTGCAATGTGGAGATATTACTGTTTGTGCATTTACAATATTCATTGATTTTTGCCATTGAAAAACGTCCAGAAATGTTTGAAGCTACTGACTGAATGAAAGGAGCTGGCATCTCACTCTCTTTGAATCTTCTTTATCATGCTAGGATTAGCAGGAAAAAGCAAAAAATTTCCGAATTGCACCTAGCAATGCGGAGAAATTACTGTTTGTGCATTTACAATATTCATTGATTTTTGCCATTGAAAAACATCATGTTATTCATATACCAGAAATGTTTGAAGCTACTGACTGAATGAAAAGAGCTGGCATCTCACTCTCTTTGAATCTTCTTTATCATGCCAGGATTAGCAGGAAAAAGCAAAAAATTTCAGAATTGCACGTTGCAATGTGGAGATATTACTGTTTGTGCATTTACAATATTCATTGATTTTTGCCATTGAAAAACGTCCAGAAATGTTTGAAGCTACTGACTGAATGAAAGGAGCTGGCATCTCACTCTCTTTGAATCTTCTTTATCATGCTAGGATTAGCAGGAAAAAGCCAAAAATTTCAGAATTGCACCTTGCAATGCGGAGAAATTACTGTTTGTGCATTTACAATATTCATTGATTTTTGCCATTGAAAAACATCATGTTATTCATATACCAGAAATGTTTGAAGCTACTGACTGAATGAAAAGAGCTGGCATCTCACTCTCTTTGAATCTTCTTTATCATGCTAAGAGGAGAAGGAAAAAGCAAAAAATTTCAGAATTGCACCTTGCAATGTGGAGATATTACTGTTTGTGCATTTACAATATTCATTGATTTTTGCCATTGAAAAACGTCCAGAAATGTTTGAAGCTACTGACTGAATGAAAGGAGCTGGTATCTCACCCTCTTTGAATCTTCTTTATCATGCTAGGATTAGCAGGAAAAAGCAAAAAATTTCCGAATTGCACCTTGCAATGCGGAGAAATTACTGTTTGTGCATTTACAATATTCATTGATTTTTGCCATTGAAAAACATCATGTTATTCATATACCAGAAATGTTTGAAGCTACTGACTGAATGAAAAGAGCTGGCATCTCACTCTCTTTGAATCTTCTTTATCATGCTAAGAGGAGCAGGAAAAAGCAAAAAATTTCAGAATTGCACCTTGCAATGTGGAGATATTACTGTTTGTGCATTTACAATATTCATTGATTTTTGCCATTGAAAAACGTCCAGAAATGTTTGAAGCTACTGACTGAATGAAAGGAGCTGGCATCTCAATCTCTTTGAATCTTCTTTATCATGCTAGGATTAGCAGGAAAAAGCAAAAAATTTCAGAATTGCACCTTGCATTGCGGAGAAATTACTGTTTGTGCATTTACAATATTCATTGATTTTTGCCATTGAAAAACATCATGTTATTCATATACCAGAGATGTTTGAAGCTACTGACTGAATGAAAAGAGCTGGCATCTCACTCTCTTTTAATCTTCTTTATCATGCTAAGAGGAGCAGGAAAAAGCAAAAAATTTCAGAATTGCACGTTGCAATGTGGAGATATCACTGTTTGTGCATTTACAATATTCATTGATTTTTGCCATTGAAAAACGTCCAGAAATGTTTGAAGCTAGTGACTGAATGAAAGGAGCTGGCATCTCACTCTCTTTGAATCTTCTTTATCATGCTAGGATTAGCAGGAAAAAGCAAAAAATTTCAGAATTGCACCTTGCAATGCGGAGAAATTACTGTTTGTGCATTTACAATATTCATTGATTTTTGCCATTGAAAAACATCATGTTATTCATATACCAGAAATGTTTGAAGCTACTGACTGAATGAAAAGAGCTGGCATCTCACTCTCTTTGAATCTTCTTTATCATGCCAGGATTAGCAGGAAAAAGCAAAAAATTTCAGAATTGCACGTTGCAATGTGGAGATATTACTGTTTGTGCATTTACAATATTCATTGATTTTTGCCATTGAAAAACGTCCAGAAATGTTTGAAGCTACTGACTGAATGAAAGGAGCTGGCATCTCACTCTCTTTGAATCTTCTTTATCATGCTAGGATTAGCAGGAAAAAGCAAAAAATTTCAGAATTGCACCTTGCAATGCGGAGAAATTACTGTTTGTGCATTTACAATATTCATTGATTTTTGCCATTGAAAAACATCATGTTATTCATATACCAGAAATGTTTGAAGCTACTGACTGAATGAAAAGAGCTGGCATCTCACTCTCTTTGAATCTTCTTTATCATGCCAGGATTAGCAGGAAAAAGCAAAAAATTTCAGAATTGCACTTTGCAATTTGGAGATATTACTGTTTGTGCATTTACAATATTCATTGATTTTTGCCATTGAAAAACGTCCAGAAATGTTTGAAGCTACTGACTGAATGAAAGGAGCTGGCATCTCACTCTCTTTGAATCTTCTTTATCATGCTAGGATTAGCAGGAAAAAGCAAAAAATTTCAGAATTGCACCTTGCAATGCGGAGAAATTACTGTTTGTGCATTTACAATATTCATTGATTTTTGCCATTGAAAAACATGTTATTCATATACCAGAAATGTTTGAAGCTACTGACTGAATGAAAAGAGCTGGCATCTCACTCTCTTTGAATCTTCTTTATCATGCTAAGAGGAGCAGGAAAAAGCAAAAAATTTCAGAATTGCACCTTGCAATGTGTAGATATTACTGTTTGTGCATTTACAATATTCATTGATTTTTGCCATTGAAAAACGTCCAGAAATGTTTGAAGCTACTGACTGAATGAAAGGAGCTGGCATCTCACTCTCTTTGAATCTTCTTTATCATGCTAGGATTAGCAGGAAAAAGCAAAAAATTTCAGAATTGCACCTTGCAATGCGGAGAAATTACTGTTTGTGCATTTACAATATTCATTGATTTTTGCCATTGAAAAACATCATGTTATTCATATACCAGAAATGTTTGAAGCTACTGACTGAATGAAAAGAGCTGGCATCTCACTCTCTTTGAATCTTCTTTATCATGCTAAGAGGAGCAGGAAAAAGCAAAAAATTTCAGAATTGCACCTTGCAATGTGGAGATATTACTGTTTGTGCATTTACAATATTCATTGATTTTTGTCATTGAAAAACGTCCAGAAATGTTTGAAGCTACTGACTGAATGAAAGGAGCTGGCATCTCAATCTCTTTGAATCTTCTTTATCATGCTAGGATTAGCAGGAAAAAGCAAAAAATTTCAGAATTGCACCTTGCAATGCGGAGAAATTACTGTTTGTGCATTTACAAAATTCATTGATTTTTGCCATTGAAAAACATCATGTTATTCATATACCAGAAATGTTTGAAGCTACTGACTGAATGAAAAGAGCTGGCATCTCACTCTCTTTGAATCTTCTTTATCATGCCAGGATTAGCAGGAAAAAGCAAAAAATTTCAGAATTGCACGTTGCAATGTGGAGATATTACTGTTTGTGCATTTACAATATTCATTGATTTTTGCCATTGAAAAACGTCCAGAAATGTTTGAAGCTACTGACTGAATGAAAGGAGCTGGCATCTCACTCTCTTTGAATCTTCTTTATCATGCTAGGATTAGCAGGAAAAAGCAAAAAATTTCAGAATTGCACCTTGCAATGCGGAGAAATTACTGTTTGTGCATTTACAATATTCATTGATTTTTGCCATTGAAAAACATCATGTTATTCATATACCAGAAATGTTTGAAGCTACTGACTGAATGAAAAGAGCTGGCATCTCACTCTCTTTGAATCTTCTTTATCATGCCAGGATTAGCAGGAAAAAGCAAAAAATTTCAGAATTGCACCTTGCAATGTGGAGATATTGCTGTTTGTGCATTTACAATATTCATTGATTTTTGCCAATGAAAAACGTCCAGAAATGTTTGAAGCTACTGACTGAATGAAAGGAGCTGGCATCTCACTCTCTTTGAATCTTCTTTATTATGCTAGGATTAGCAGGAAAAAGCAAAAAATTTCAGAATTGCACCTTGCAATGCGGAGAAATTACTGTTTGTGCATTTACAATATTCATTGATTTTTGCCATTGAAAAACATGTTATTCATATACCAGAAATGTTTGAAGCTACTGACTGAATGAAAGGAGCTGGCATCTCACTCTCTTTGAATCTTCTTTATCATGCTAGGATTAGCAGGAAAAAGCAAAAAATTTCAGAATTGCACCTTGCAATGCGGAGAAATTACTGTTTGTGCATTTACAATATTCATTGATTTTTGCCATTGAAAAGCATCATGTTATTCATATACCAGAAATGTTTGAAGCTACTGACTGAATGAAAAGAGCTGGCATCTCACTCTCTTTGAATCTTCTTTATCATGCTAAGAGGAGCAGGAAAAAGCAAAAAATTTCAGAATTGCACCTTGCAATGTGGAGATATTACTGTTTGTGCATTTACAATATTCATTGATTTTTGCCATTGAAAAACGTCCAGAAATGTTTGAAGCTACTGACTGAATGAAAGGAGCTGGCATCTCACTCTCTTTGAATCTTCTTTATCATGCTAGGATTAGCAGGAAAAAGCAAAAAAATTCAGAATTGCACCTTGCAATGCGGAGAAATTACTGTTTGTGCATTTACAATATTCATTGATTTTTGCCATTGAAAAACATCATGTTATTCATATACCAGAAATGTTTGAAGCTACTGACTGAATGAAAAGAGCTGACATCTCACTCTCTTTGAATCTTCTTTATCATGCTAAGAGGAGCAGGAAAAAGCAAAAAATTTCAGAATTGCACCTTGCAATGTGGAGATATTACTGTTTGTGCATTTACAATATTCATTGATTTTTGCCATTGAAAAACGTCCAGAAATGTTTGAAGCTACTGACTGAATGAAAGGAGCTGGCATCTCAATCTCTTTGAATCTTCTTTATCATGCTAGGATTAGCAGGAAAAAGCAAAAAATTTCAGAATTGCACCTTGCAATGCGGAGAAATTACTGTTTGTGCATTTACAATATTCATTGATTTTTGCCATTGAAAAACATCATGTCATTCATATACCAGAAATGTTTGAAGCTACCGACTGAATGAAAAGAGCTGGCATCTCACTCTCTTTGAATCTTCTTTATCATGCTAAGAGGAGCAGGAAAAAGCAAAAAATTTCAGAATTGCACCTTGCAATGTGGAGATATTACTGTTTGTGCATTTACAATATTCATTGATTTTTGCCATTGAAAAACGTCCAGAAATGTTTGAAGCTACAGACTGAATGAAAGGAGCTGGCATCTCACTCTCTTTGAATCTTCTTTATCATGCTAGGATTAGCAGGAAAAAGCAAAAAATTTCAGAATTGCACCTTGCAATGCGGAGAAATTACTGTTTGTGCATTTACAATATTCATTGATTTTTGCCATTGAAAAACATCATGTTATTCATATACCAGAAATGTTTGAAGCTACTGACTGAATGAAAAGAGCTGGCATATCACTTTCTTTGAATCTTCTTTATCATGCCAGGATTAGCAGGAAAAAGCAAAAAATTTCAGAATTGCACCTTGCAATGTGGAGATATTACTGTTTGTGCATTTACAATATTCATTGATTTTTGCCATTGAAAAACGTCCAGAAATGTTTGAAGCTACTGACTGAATGAAAGGAGCTGGCATCTCACTCTCTTTGAATCTTCTTTATCATGCTAGGATTAGCAGGAAAAAGCAAAAAATTTCAGAATTGCACCTTGCAATGCGGAGAAATTACTGTTTGTGCATTTACAATATTCATTGATTTTTGCCATTGAAAAACATGTTATTCATATACCAGAAATGTTTGAAGCTACTGACTGAATGAAAAGAGCTGGCATCTCACTCTCTTTGAATCTTCTTTATCATGCTAAGAGGAGCAGGAAAAAGCAAAAAATTTCAGAATTGCACCTTGCAATGTGGAGATATTACTGTTTGTGCATTTACAATATTCATTGATTTTTGCCATTGAAAAATGTCCAGAAATGTTTGAAGCTACTGACTGAATGAAAGGAGCTGGCATCTCACTCTCTTTGAATCTTCTTTATCATGCTAGGATTAGCAGGAAAAAGCAAAAAATTTCAGAATTGCACCTTGCAATGCGGAGAAATTACTGTTTGTGCATTTACAATATTCATTGATTTTTGCCATTGAAAAACATCATGTTATTCATATACCAGAAATGTTTGAAGCTACTGACTGAATGAAAAGAGCTGGCATCTCACTCTCTTTGAATCTTCTTTATCATGCTAAGAGGAGCAGGAAAAAGCAAAAAATTTCAGAATTGCACCTTGCAATGTGGAGATATTACTGTTTGTGCATTTACAATATTCATTGATTTTTGCCATTGAAAAACGTCCAGAAATGTTTGAAGCTACTGACTGAATGAAAGGAGCTGGCATCTCACTCTCTTTGAATCTTCTTTATCATGCTAGGATTAGCAGGAAAAAGCAAAAATTTCAGAATTGCACCTTGCAATGCGGAGAAATTACTGTTTGTGCATTTACAATATTCATTGATTTTTGCCATTGAAAAACATCATGTTATTCATATACCAGAAATGTTTGAAGCTACTGACTGAATGAAAAGAGCTGGCATCTCACTCTCTTTGAATCTTCTTTATCATGCTAAGAGGAGCAGGAAAAAGCAAAAAATTTCAGAATTGCACCTTGCAATGTGGAGATATTACTGTTTGTGCATTTACAATATTCATTGATTTTTGCCATTGAAAAATGTCCAGAAATGTTTGAAGCTACTGACTGAATGAAAGGAGCTGGCATCTCAATCTCTTTGAATCTTCTTTATCATGCTAGGATTAGCAGGAAAAAGCAAAAAATTTCAGAATTGCACCTTGCAATGCGGAGAAATTACTGTTTGTGCATTTACAATATTCATTGATTTTTGCCATTGAAAAACATCATGTTATTCATATACCAGAAATGTTTGAAGCTACTGACTGAATGAAAAGAGCTGGCATCTCACTCTCTTTGAATCTTCTTTATCATGCTAAGAGGAGCAGGAAAAAGCAAAAAATTTCAGAATTGCACGTTGCAATGTGGAGATATTACTGTTTGTGCATTTACAATATTCATTGATTTTTGCCATTGAAAAATGTCCAGAAATGTTTGAAGCTACTGACTGAATGAAAGGAGCTGACATCTCACTCTCTTTGAATCTTCTTTATCATGCTAGGATTAGCAGGAAAAAGCAAAAAATTTCAGAATTGCACCTTGCAATGCGGAGAAATTACTGTTTGTGCATTTACAATATTCATTGATTTTTGCCATTGAAAAACATCATGTTATTCATATACCAGAAATGTTTGAAGCTACTGACTGAATGAAAAGAGCTGGCATCTCACTCTCTTTGAATCTTCTTTATCATGCCAGGATTAGCAGGAAAAAGCAAAAAATTTCAGAATTGCACCTTGCAATGTGGAGATATTACTGTTTGTGCATTTACAATATTCATTGATTTTTGCCATTGAAAAACGTCCAGAAATGTTTGAAGCTATTGACTGAATGAAAGGAGCTGGCATCTCACTCTCTTTGAATCTTCTTTATCATGCTAGGATTAGCAGGAAAAAGCAAAAAATTTCAGAATTGCACCTTGCAATGCGGAGAAATTACTGTTTGTGCATTTACAATATTCATTGATTTTTGCCATTGAAAAACATGTTATTCATATACCAGAAATGTTTGAAGCTATTGACTGAATGAAAAGAGCTGGCATCTCACTCTCTTTGAATCTTCTTTATCATGCTAAGAGGAGCAGGAAAAAGCAAAAAATTTCAGAATTGCACCTTGCAATGTGGAGATATTACTGTTTGTGCATTTACAATATTCATTGATTTTTGCCATTGAAAAACGTCCAGAAATGTTTGAAGCTACTGACTGAATGAAATGAGCTGGCATCTCACTCTCTTTGAATCTTCTTTATCATGCTAGGATTAGCAGGAAAAAGCAAAAAATTTCAGAATTGCACCTTGCAATGCGGAGAAATTACTGTTTGTGCATTTACAATATTCATTGTTTTTTGCCATTGAAAAACATCATGTTATTCATATACCAGAAATGTTTGAAGCTACTGACTGAATGAAAAGAGCTGGCATCTCACTCTCTTTGAATCTTCTTTATCATGCTAAGAGGAGCAGGAAAAAGCAAAAAATTTCAGAATTGCACCTTGCAATGTGGAGATATTACTGTTTGTGCATTTACAATATTCATTGATTTTTGCCATTGAAAAACGTCCAGAAATGTTTGAAGCTACTGACTGAATGAAAGGAGCTGGCATCTCACTCTCTTTGAATCTTCTTTATCATGCTAGGATTAGCAGGAAAAAGCAAAAAATTTCAGAATTGCACCTTGCAATGCGGAGAAATTACTGTTTGTGCATTTACAATATTCATTGATTTTTGCCATTGAAAAACATCATGTTATTCATATACCAGAAATGTTTGAAGCTACTGACTGAATGAAAAGAGCTGGCATCTAACTCTCTTTGAATCTTCTTTATCATGCTAAGAGGAGCAGGAAAAAGCAAAAAATTTCAGAATTGCACCTTGCAATGTGGAGATATTACTGTTTGTGCATTTACAATATTCATTGATTTTTGCCATTGAAAAACGTCCAGAAATGTTTGAAGCTACTGACTGAATGAAAGGAGCTGGCATCTCAATCTCTTTGAATCTTCTTTATCATGCTAGGATTAGCAGGAAAAAGCAAAAAATTTCAGAATTGCACCTTGCATTGCGGAGAAATTACTGTTTGTGCATTTACAATATTCATTGATTTTTGCCATTGAAAAACATCATGTTATTCATATACCAGAGATGTTTGAAGCTACTGACTGAATGAAAAGAGCTGGCATCTCACTCTCTTTGAATCTTCTTTATCATGCTAAGAGGAGCAGGAAAAAGCAAAAAATTTCAGAATTGCACGTTGCAATGTGGAGATATCACTGTTTGTGCATTTACAATATTCATTGATTTTTGCCATTGAAAAACGTCCAGAAATGTTTGAAGCTACTGACTGAATGAAAGGAGCTGGTATCTCACTCTCTTTGAATCTTCTTTATCATGCTAGGATTAGCAGGAAAAAGCAAAAAATTTCAGAATTGCACCTTGCAATGCGGAGAAATTACTGTTTGTGCATTTACAATATTCATTGATTTTTGCCATTGAAAAACATCATGTTATTCATATACCAGAAATGTTTGAAGCTACTGACTGAATGAAAAGAGCTGGCATCTCACTCTCTTTGAATCTTCTTTATCATGCCAGGATTAGCAGGAAAAAGCAAAAAATTTCAGAATTGCACCTTGCAATGCGGAGAAATTACTGTTTGTGCATTTACAATATTCATTGATTTTTGCCATTGAAAAACATCATGTTATTCATATACCAGAAATGTTTGAAGCTACTGACTGAATGAAAAGAGCTGGCATCTCACTCTCTTTGAATCTTCTTTATCATGCTAAGAGGAGCAGGAAAAAGCAAAAAATTTCAGAATTGCACCTTGCAATGTGGAGATATTACTGTTTGTGCATTTACAATATTCATTGATTTTTGCCATTGAAAAACGTCCAGAAATGTTTGAAGCTACTGACTGAATGAAAGGAGCTGGCATCTCAATCTCTTTGAATCTTCTTTATCATGCTAGGATTAGCAGGAAAAAGCAAAAAATTTCAGAATTGCACCTTGCAATGCGGAGAAATTACTGTTTGTGCATTTACAATATTCATTGATTTTTGCCATTGAAAAACATCATGTTATTCATATACCAGAAATGTTTGAAGCTACTGACTGAATGAAAAGAGCTGGCATCTCACTCTCTTTGAATCTTCTTTATCATGCCAGGATTAGCAGGAAAAAGCAAAAAATTTCAGAATTGCACGTTGCAATGTGGAGATATTACTGTTTGTGCATTTACAATATTCATTGATTTTTGCCATTGAAAAACGTCCAGAAATGTTTGAAGCTACTGACTGAATGAAAGGAGCTGGCATCTCACTCTCTTTGAATCTTCTTTATCATGCTAGGATTAGCAGGAAAAAGCAAAAAATTTCAGAATAGCACCTTGCAATGCGGAGAAATTACTGTTTGTGCATTTACAATATTCATTGATTTTTGCCATTGAAAAACATCATGTTATTCATATACCAGAAATGTTTGAAGCTACTGACTGAATGAAAAGAGCTGGCATCTCACTCTCTTTGAATCTTCTTTATCATGCCAGGATTAGCAGGAAAAAGCAAAAAATTTCAGAATTGCACGTTGCAATGTGGAGATATTACTGTTTGTGCATTTACAATATTCATTGATTTTTGCCATTGAAAAACGTCCAGAAATGTTTGAAGCTACTGACTGAATGAAAGGAGCTGGCATCTCACTCTCTTTGAATCTTCTTTATCATGCTAGGATTAGCAGGAAAAAGCAAAAAATTTCAGAATTGCACCTTGCAATGCGGAGAAATTACTCTTTGTGCATTTACAATATTCATTGATTTTTGCCATTGAAAAACATCATGTTATTCTTATACCAGAAATGTTTGAAGCTACTGACTGAATGAAAAGAGCTGGCATCTCACTCTCTTTGAATCTTCTTTATCATGCCAGGATTAGCAGGAAAAAGCAAAAAATTTCAGAATTGCACCTTGCAATGTGGAGATATTAATGTTTGTGCATTTACAATATTCATTGATTTTTGCCATTGAAAAACGTCCATAAATGTTTGAAGCTACTGACTGAATGAAAGGAGCTGGCATCTCACTCTCTTTGAATCTTCTTTATCATGCTAGGATTAGCAGGAAAAAGCAAAAAATTTCAGAATTGCACCTTGCAATGCGGAGAAATTACTGTTTGTGCATTTACAATATTCATTGATTTTTGCCATTGAAAAACATGTTATTCATATACCAGAAATGTTTGAAGCTACTGACTGAATGAAAAGAGCTGGCATCTCACTCTCTTTGAATCTTCTTTATCATGCTAAGAGGAGCAGGAAAAAGCAAAAAATTTCAGAATTGCACCTTGCAATGTGGAGATATTACTGTTTGTGCATTTACAATATTCATTGATTTTTGCCATTGAAAAACGTCCAGAAATGTTTGAAGCTACTGACTGAATGAAAGGAGCTGGCATCTCACTCTCTTTGAATCTTCTTTATCATGCTAGGATTAGCAGGAAAAAGCAAAAAATTTCAGAATTGCACCTTGCAATGCGGAGAAATTACTGTTTGTGCATTTACAATATTCATTGATTTTTGCCATTGAAAAACATCATGTTATTCATATACCAGAAATGTTTGAAGCTACTGACTGAATGAAAAGAGCTGGCATCTCACTCTCTTTGAATCTTCTTTATCATGCTAAGAGGAGCAGGAAAAAGCAAAAAATTTCAGAATTGCACCTTGCAATGTGGAGATATTACTGTTTGTGCATTTACAATATTCATTGATTTTTGCCATTGAAAAACGTCCAGAAATGTTTGAAGCTACTGACTGAATGAAAGGAGCTGGCATCTCACTCTCTTTGAATCTTCTTTATCATGCTAGGATTAGCAGGAAAAAGCAAAAAATTTCAGAATTGCACCTTGCAATGCGGAGAAATTACTGTTTGTGCATTTACAATATTCATTGATTTTTGCCATTGAAAAACATCATGTTATTCATATACCAGAAATGTTTGAAGCTACTGACTGAATGAAAAGAGCTGGCATCTCACTCTCTTTGAATCTTCTTTATCATGCTAAGAGGAGCAGGAAAAAGCAAAAAATTTCAGAATTGCACCTTGCAATGTGGAGATATTACTGTTTGTGCATTTACAATATTCATTGATTTTTGCCATTGAAAAACATCATGTTATTCATATACCAGAGATGTTTGAAGCTACTGACTGAATGAAAAGAGCTGGCATCTCACTCTCTTTGAATCTTCTTTATCATGCTAAGAGGAGCAGGAAAAAGCAAAAAATTTCAGAATTGCACGTTGCAATGTGGAGATATTACTGTTTGTGCATTTACAATATTCATTGATTTTTGCCATTGAAAAACGTCCAGAAATGTTTGATGCTACTGACTGAATGAAAGGAGCTGGCATCTCACTCTCTTTGAATCTTCTTTATCATGCTAGGATTAGCAGGAAAAAGCAAAAAATTTCAGAATTGCACCTTGCAATGCGGAGAAATTACTGTTTGTGCATTTACAATATTCATTGATTTTTGCCATTGAAAAACATCATGTTATTCATATACCAGAAATGTTTGAAGCTACTGACTGAATGAAAAGAGCTGGCATCTCACTCTCTTTGAATCTTCTTTATCATGCCAGGATTAGCAGGAAAAAGCAAAAAATTTCAGAATTGCACCTTGCAATGTGGAGATATTACTGTTTGTGCATTTACAATCTTCATTGATTTTTGCCATTGAAAAATGTCCAGAAATGTTTGAAGCTACTGACTGAATGAAAGGAGCTGGCATCTCACTCTCTTTGAATCTTCTTTATCATGCTAGGATTAGCAGGAAAAAGCAAAAAATTTCAGAATTGCACCTTGCAATGCGGAGAAATTACTGTTTGTGCATTTACAATATTCATTGATTTTTGCCATTGAAAAACATCATGTTATTCATATACCAGAAATGTTTGAAGCTACTGACTGAATGAATAGAGCTGGCATCTCACTCTCTTTGAATCTTCTTTATCATGCTAAGAGGAGCAGGAAAAAGCAAAAAATTTCAGAATTGCACCTTGCAATGTGGAGATATTACTGTTTGTGCATTTACAATATTCATTGATTTTTGCCATTGAAAAACGTCCAGAAATGTTTGAAGCTACTGACTGAATGAAAGGAGCTGGCATCTCACTCTCTTTGAATCTTCTTTATCATGCTAGGATTAGCAGGAAAAAGCAAAAAATTTCAGAATTGCACCTTGCAATGCGGAGAAATTACTGTTTGTGCATTTACAATATTCATTGATTTTTGCCATTGAAAAACATCATGTTATTCATATACCAGAAATGTTTGAAGCTACTGACTGAATGAAAAGAACTGGCATCTCACTCTCTTTGAATCTTCTTTATCATGCCAGGATTAGCAGGAAAAAGCAAAAAATTTCAGAATTGCACCTTGCAATGTGGAGATATTACTGTTTGTGCATTTACAATATTCATTGATTTTTGCCATTGAAAAACGTCCAGAAATGTTTGAAGCTACTGACTGAATGAAAGGAGCTGGCATCTCACTCTCTTTGAATCTTCTTTATCATGCTAGGATTAGCAGGAAAAAGCAAAAAATTTCAGAATTGCACCTTGCAATGCGGAGAAATTACTGTTTGTGCATTTACAATATTCATTGATTTTTGCCATTGAAAAACATCATGTTATTCATATAAAAAGAAATGTTTGAAGCTACTGACTGAATGAAAAGAGCTGGCATCTCACTCTCTTTGAATATTCTTTATCATGCCAGGATTAGCAGGAAAAAGCAAAAAATTTCAGAATTGCACCTTGCAATGTGGAGATATTACTGTTTGTGCATTTACAATATTCATTGATTTTTGCCATTGAAAAATGTCCAGAAATGTTTGAAGCTACTGACTGAATGAAAGGAGCTGGCATCTCACTCTCTTTGAATCTTCTTTATTATGCTAGGATTAGCAGGAAAAAGCAAAAAATTTCAGAATTGCACCTTGCAATGCGGAGAAATTACTGTTTGTGCATTTACAATATTCATTGATTTTTGCCATTGAAAAACATCATGTTATTCATATACCAGAAATGTTTGAAGCTACTGACTGAATGAAAAGAGCTGGCATCTCACTCTCTTTGAATCTTCTTTATCATGCTAAGAGGAGCAGGAAAAAGCAAAAAATTTCAGAATTGCACCTTGCAATGTGGAGATATTACTGTTTGTGCATTTACAATATTCATTGATTTTTGCCATTGAAAAATGTCCAGAAATGTTTGAAGCTACTGACTGAATGAAAGGAGCTGGCATCTCACTCTCTTTGAATCTTCTTTATCATGCTAGGATTAGCAGGAAAAAGCAAAAAATTTCAGAATTGCACCTTGCAATGCGGAGAAATTACTGTTTGTGCATTTACAATATTCATTGATTTTTGCCATTGAAAAACATCGTTATTCATATACCAGAAATGTTTGAAGCTACTGACTGAATGAAAAGAGCTGGCATCTCACTCTCTTTGAATCTTCTTTATCATGCTAAGAGGAGCAGGAAAAAGCAAAAAATTTCAGAATTGCACCTTGCAATGTGGAGATATTACTGTTTGTGCATTTACAATATTCATTGATTTTTGCCATTGAAAAACGTCCAGAAATGTTTGAAGCTACTGACTGAATGAAAGGAGCTGGCATCTCACTCTCTTTGAATCTTCTTTATCATGCTAGGATTAGCAGGAAAAAGCAAAAAATTTCAGAATTGCACCTTGCAATGCGGAGAAATTACTGTTTGTGCATTTACAATATTCATTGATTTTTGCCATTGAAAAACATCATGTTATTCATATACCAGAAATGTTTGAAGCTACTGACTGAATGAAAAGAGCTGGCATCTCACTCTCTTTGAATCTTCTTTATCATGCCAGGATTAGCAGGAAAAAGCAAAAAATTTCAGAATTGCACCTTGCAATGTGGAGATATTACTGTTTGTGCATTTACAATATTCATTTATTTTTGCCATTGAAAAATGTCCAGAAATGTTTGAAGCTACTGACTGAATGAAAGGAGCTGGCATCTCACTCTCTTTGAATCTTCTTTATCATGCTAGGATTAGCAGGAAAAAGCAAAAAATTTCAGAATTGCACCTTGCAATGCGGAGAAGTTACTGTTTGTGCATTTACAATATTCATTGATTTTTGCCATTGAAAAACATCATGTTATTCATATACCAGAAATGTTTGAAGCTACTGACTGAATGAATAGAGCTGGCATCTCACTCTCTTTGAATCTTCTTTATCATGCTAAGAGGAGCAGGAAAAAGCAAAAAATTTCAGAATTGCACCTTGCAATGTGGAGATATTACTGTTTGTGCATTTACAATATTCATTGATTTTTGCCATTGAAAAACGTCCAGAAATGTTTGAAGCTACTGACTGAATGAAAGGAGCTGGCATCTCACTCTCTTTGAATCTTCTTTATCATGCTAGGATTAGCAGGAAAAAGCAAAAAATTTCAGAATTGCACCTTGCAATGCGGAGAAATTACTGTTTGTGCATTTACAATATTCATTGATTTTTGCCATTGAAAAACATCATGTTATTCATATACCAGAAATGTTTGAAGCTACTGACTGAATGAAAAGAACTGGCATCTCACTCTCTTTGAATCTTCTTTATCATGCCAGGATTAGCAGGAAAAAGCAAAAAATTTCAGAATTGCACCTTGCAATGTGGAGATATTACTGTTTGTGCATTTACAATATTCATTGATTTTTGCCATTGAAAAACGTCCAGAAATGTTGGAAGCTACTGACTGAATGAAAGGAGCTGGCATCTCAATCTCTTTGAATCTTCTTTATCATGCTAGGATTAGCAGGAAAAAGCAAAAAATTTCAGAATTGCACCTTGCAATGCGGAGAAATTACTGTTTGTGCATTTACAATATTCATTGATTTTTGCCATTGAAAAACATCATGTTATTCATATACCAGAGATGTTTGAAGCTACTGACTGAATGAAAAGAGCTGGCATCTCACTCTCTTTGAATCTTCTTTATCATGCTAAGAGGAGCAGGAAAAAGCAAAAAATTTCAGAATTGCACGTTGCAATGTGGAGATATCACTGTTTGTGCATTTACAATATTCATTGATTTTTGCCATTGAAAAACGTCCAGAAATGTTTGAAGCTACTGACTGAATGAAAGGAGCTGGCATCTCACTCTCTTTGAATCTTCTTTATCATGCTAGGATTAGCAGGAAAAAGCAAAAAATTTCAGAATTGCACCTTGCAATGCGGAGAAATTACTGTTTGTGCATTTACAATATTCATTGATTTTTGCCATTGAAAAACATCATGTTATTCATATACCAGAAATGTTTGAAGCTACTGACTGAATGAAAAGAGCTGGCATCTCACTCTCTTTGAATCTTCTTTATCATGCCAGGATTAGCAGGAAAAAGCAAAAAATTTCAGAATTGCACCTTGCAATGTGGAGATATTACTGTTTGTGCATTTACAATATTCATTGATTTTTGAGATTGAAAAACGTCCAGAAATGTTTGAAGCTACTGACTGAATGAAAGGAGCTGGCATCTCACTCTCTTTGAATCTTCTTTATCATGCTAGGATTAGCAGGAAAAAGCAAAAAATTTCAGAATTGCACCTTGCAATGCGGAGAAATTACTGTTTGTGCATTTACAATATTCATTGATTTTTGCCATTGAAAAACATCATGTTATTCATATACCAGAAATGTTTGAAGCTACTGACTGAATGAAAAGAGCTGGCATCTCAATCTCTTTGAATCTTCTTTATCATGCCAGGATTAGCAGGAAAAAGCAAAAAATTTCAGAATTGCACCTTGCAATGTGGAGATATTACTGTTTGTGCATTTACAATATTCATTGATTTTTGCCATTGAAAAACGTCCAGAAATGTTTGAAGCTACTGACTGAATGAAAGGAGCTGGCATCTCACTCTCTTTGAATCTTCTTTATCATGCTAGGATTAGCAGGAAAAAGCAAAAAATTTCAGAATTGCACCTTGCAATGCGGAGAAATTACTGTTAGTGCATTTACAATATTCATTGATTTTTGCCATTGAAAAACATCATGTTATTCATATACCAGAAATGTTTGAAGCTACTGACTGAATGAAAAGAGCTGGCATCTCAATCTCTTTGAATCTTCTTTATCATGCCAGGATTAGCAGGAAAAAGCAAAAAATTTCAGAATTGCACCTTGCAATGTGGAGATATTACTGTTTGTGCATTTACAATATTCATTGATTTTTGCCATTGAAAAACGTCCAGAAATGTTTGAAGCTACTGACTGAATGAAAGGAGCTGGCATCTCACTCTCTTTGAATCTTCTTTATCATGCTAGGATTAGCAGGAAAAAGCAAAAAATTTCAGAATTGCACCTTGCAATGCGGAGAAATTACTGTTAGTGCATTTACAATATTCATTGATTTTTGCCATTGAAAAACATCATGTTATTCATATACCAGAAATGTTTGAAGCTACTGACTGAATGAAAAGAGCTGGCATCTCACTCTCTTTGAATCTTCTTTATCATGCTAAGAGGAGCAGGAAAAAGCAAAAAATTTCAGAATTGCACCTTGCAATGTGGAGATATTACTGTTTGTGCATTTACAATATTCATTGATTTTTGCCATTGAAAAACGTCCAGAAATGTTTGAAGCTACTGACTGAATGAAAGGAGCTGGCATCTCACTCTCTTTGAATCTTCTTTATCATGCTAGGATTAGCAGGAAAAAGCAAAAAATTTCAGAATTGCACCTTGCAATGCGGAGAAATTACTGTTTGTGCATTTACAATATTCATTGATTTTTGCCATTGAAAAACCATGTTATTCATATACCAGAAATGTTTGAAGCTACTGACTGAATGAAAAGAGCTGGCATCTCAATCTCTTTGAATCTTCTTTATCATGCCAGGATTAGCAGGAAAAAGCAAAAAATTTCAGAATTGCACCTTGCAATGTGGAGATATTACTGTTTGTGCATTTACAATATTCATTGATTTTTGCCATTGAAAAACGTCCAGAAATGTTTGAAGCTACTGACTGAATGAAAGGAGCTGGCATCTCACTCTCTTTGAATCTTCTTTATCATGCTAGGATTAGCAGGAAAAAGCAAAAAATTTCAGAATTGCACCTTGCAATGCGGAGAAATTACTGTTAGTGCATTTACAATATTCATTGATTTTTGCCATTGAAAAACATCATGTTATTCATATACCAGAAATGTTTGAAGCTACTGACTGAATGAAAAGAGCTGGCATCTCACTCTCTTTGAATCTTCTTTATCATGCTAAGAGGAGCAGGAAAAAGCAAAAAATTTCAGAATTGCACCTTGCAATGTGGAGATATTACTGTTTGTGCATTTACAATATTCATTGATTTTTGCCATTGAAAAACATCATGTTATTCATATACCAGAAATGTTTGAAGCTACTGACTGAATGAAAAGAGCTGGCATCTCACTCTCTTTGAATCTTCTTTATCATGCCAGGATTAGCAGGAAAAAGCAAAAAATTTCAGAATTGCACCTTGCAATGTGGAGATATTACTGTTTGTGCATTTACAATATTCATTGATTTTTGCCATTGAAAAATGTCCAGAAATGTTTGAAGCTACTGACTGAATGAAAGGAGCTGGCATCTCACTCTCTTTGAATCTTCTTTATCATGCTAGGATTAGCAGGAAAATCAAAAAATTTCAGAATTGCACCTTGCAATGCGGAGAAATTACTGTTTGTGCATTTACAATATTCATTGATTTTTGCCATTGAAAAACATCATGTTATTCATATACCAGAAATGTTTGAAGCTACTGACTGAATGAAAAGAGCTGGCATCTCACTCTCTTTGAATCTTCTTTATCATGCTAAGAGGAGCAGGAAAAAGCAAAAAATTTCAGAATTGCACCTTGCAATGTGGAGATATTACTGTTTGTGCATTTACAATATTCATTGATTTTTGAGATTGAAAAACGTCCAGAAATGTTTGAAGCTACTGACTGAATGAAAGGAGCTGGCATCTCACTCTCTTTGAATCTTCTTTATCATGCTAGGATTAGCAGGAAAAAGCAAAAAATTTCAGAATTGCACCTTGCAATGCGGAGAAATTACTGTTTGTGCATTTACAATATTCATTGATTTTTGCCATTGAAAAACATCATGTTATTCATATACCAGAAATGTTTGAAGCTACTGACTGAATGAAAAGAGCTGGCATCTCAATCTCTTTGAATCTTCTTTATCATGCCAGGATTAGCAGGAAAAAGCAAAAAATTTCAGAATTGCACCTTGCAATGTGGAGATATTACTGTTTGTGCATTTACAATATTCATTGATTTTTGCCATTGAAAAACGTCCAGAAATGTTTGAAGCTACTGACTGAATGAAAGGAGCTGGCATCTCACTCTCTTTGAATCTTCTTTATCATGCTAGGATTAGCAGGAAAAAGCAAAAAATTTCAGAATTGCACCTTGCAATGCGGAGAAATTACTGTTAGTGCATTTACAATATTCATTGATTTTTGCCATTGAAAAACATCATGTTATTCATATACCAGAAATGTTTGAAGCTACTGACTGAATGAAAAGAGCTGGCATCTCAATCTCTTTGAATCTTCTTTATCATGCCAGGATTAGCAGGAAAAAGCAAAAAATTTCAGAATTGCACCTTGCAATGTGGAGATATTACTGTTTGTGCATTTACAATATTCATTGATTTTTGCCATTGAAAAACGTCCAGAAATGTTTGAAGCTACTGACTGAATGAAAGGAGCTGGCATCTCACTCTCTTTGAATCTTCTTTATCATGCTAGGATTAGCAGGAAAAAGCAAAAAATTTCAGAATTGCACCTTGCAATGCGGAGAAATTACTGTTAGTGCATTTACAATATTCATTGATTTTTGCCATTGAAAAACATCATGTTATTCATATACCAGAAATGTTTGAAGCTACTGACTGAATGAAAAGAGCTGGCATCTCACTCTCTTTGAATCTTCTTTATCATGCTAAGAGGAGCAGGAAAAAGCAAAAAATTTCAGAATTGCACCTTGCAATGTGGAGATATTACTGTTTGTGCATTTACAATATTCATTGATTTTTGCCATTGAAAAACGTCCAGAAATGTTTGAAGCTACTGACTGAATGAAAGGAGCTGGCATCTCACTCTCTTTGAACCTTCTTTATCATGCTAGGATTAGCAGGAAAATGCAAAAAATTTCAGAATTGCACCTTGCAATGCGGAGAAATTACTGTTTGTGCATTTACAATATTCATTGATTTTTGCCATTGAAAAACCATGTTATTCATATACCAGAAATGTTTGAAGCTACTGACTGAATGAAAAGAGCTGGCATCTCAATCTCTTTGAATCTTCTTTATCATGCCAGGATTAGCAGGAAAAAGCAAAAAATTTCAGAATTGCACATTGCAATGTGGAGATATTACTGTTTGTGCATTTACAATATTCATTGATTTTTGCCATTGAAAAACGTCCAGAAATGTTTGAAGCTACTGACTGAATGAAAGGAGCTGGCATCTCACTCTCTTTGAATCTTCTTTATCATGCTAGGATTAGCAGGAAAAAGCAAAAAATTTCAGAATTGCACCTTGCAATGCGGAGAAATTACTGTTAGTGCATTTACAATATTCATTGATTTTTGCCATTGAAAAACATCATGTTATTCATATACCAGAAATGTTTGAAGCTACTGACTGAATGAAAAGAGCTGGCATCTCACTCTCTTTGAATCTTCTTTATCATGCTAAGAGGAGCAGGAAAAAGCAAAAAATTTCAGAATTGCACGTTGCAATGTGGAGATATTACTGTTTGTGAATTTACAATATTCATTTAATTTTGCCATTGAAAAATGTCCAGAAATGTATGAAGCTACTGACTGAATGAAAGGAGCTGGCATCTCACTCTCTTTGAATCTTCTTTATCATGCTAGGATTAGCAGGAAAAAGCAAAAAATTTCAGAATTGCACCTTGCAATGCGGAGAAATTACTGTTTGTGCATTTACAATATTCATTGATTTTTGCCATTGAAAACATCATGTTATTCATATACCAGAAATGTTTGAAGCTACTGACTGAATGAAAAGATCTGGCATCTCACTCTCTTTGAATCTTCTTTATCATGCTAAGAGGAGCAGGAAAAAGCAAAAAATTTCAGAATTGCACCTTGCAATGTGGAGATATTACTGTTTGTGCATTTACAATATTCATTGATTTTTGCCATTGAAAAACATCCAGAAATGTTTGAAGCTACTGACTGAATGAAAGGAGCTGGCATCTCACTCTCTTTGAATCTTCTTTATCATGCTAGGATTAGCAGGAAAAAGCAAAAAATTTCAGAATTGCACCTTGCAATGCGGAGAAATTACTGTTTGTGCATTTACAATATTCATTGATTTTTGCCATTGAAAAACCATGTTATTCATATACCAGAAATGTTTGAAGCTACTGACTGAATGAAAAGAGCTGGCATCTCCCTCTCTTTGAATCTTCTTTATCATGCCAGGATTAGCAGGAAAAAGCAAAAAATTTCAGAATTGCACGTTGCAATGTGGAGATATTACTGTTTGTGCATTTACAATATTCATTGATTTTTGCCATTGAAAAATGTCCAGAAATGTTTGAAGCTACTGACTGAATGAAAGGAACTGGCATCTCACTCTCTTTGAATCTTCTTTATCATGCTAGGATTAGCAGGAAAAAGCAAAAAATTTCAGAATTGCACCTTGCAATGCGGAGAAATTACTGTTTGTGCATTTACAATATTCATTGATTTTTGCCATTGAAAAACATCATGTTATTCATATACCAGAAATGTTTGAAGCTACTGACTGAATGAAAAGAGCTGGCATCTCACTCTCTTTGAATCTTCTTTATCATGCCAGGATTAGCAGGAAAAAGCAAAAAATTTCAGAATTGCACGTTGCAATGTGGAGATATTACTGTTTGTGCATTTACAATATTCATTGATTTTTGCCATTGAAAACCGTCCAGAAATGTTTGAAGCTACTGACTGAATGAAAGGAGCTGGAATCTCACTCTCTTTGAATCTTCTTTATCATGCTAGGATTAGCAGGAAAAAGCAAAAAATTTCAGAATTGCACCTTGCAATGTGGAGATATTACTGTTTGTGCATTTACACACAAACAGTAATTTCTCCGCATTGCAAGGTGCAATTCTGAAATTTTTTGCTTTTTCCTGCTAATCCTGGCATGATAAAGAAGATTCAAAGAGAGTGAGATGCCAGCTCTTTTCATTCAGTCAGTAGCTTCAAACATTTCTGGTATATGAATAACATGATGTTTTTCAATGGCAAAAATCAATGAATATTGTAAATGCACAAACAGTAATTTCTCCGCATTGCAAGGTGCAATTCTGAAATTTTTTGCTTTTTCCTGCTAATCCTAGCATGATAAAGAAGATTCAAAGAGAGTGAGATGCCAGCTCCTTTCATTCAGTCAGTAGCTTCAAACATTTCTGGCCGTTTTTCAATGGCAAAAATCGATGAATATTGTAAATGCACAAACAGTAATATCTCCACATTGCAGCGTGCAATTCTGAAATTTTTTGCTTTTTCCTGCTCCTCTTAGCATGATAAAGAAGATTCAAAGAGAGTGAGATGCCAGCTCTTTTCATTCAGTCAGTAGCTTCAAACATTTCTGGTATATGAATAACATGATGTTTTTCAATGGCAAAAATCATTGAATATTGTAAATGCACAAACAGTAATTTCTCCGCATTGCAAGGTGCAATTCTGAAATTTTTTGCTTTTTCCTGCTAATCCTAGCATGATAAAGAAGATTCAAAGAGAGTGAGATGCCAGCTCCTTTCATTCAGTCAGTAGCTTCAAACATTTCTGGACATTTTTCAATGGCAAAAATCAATGAATATTGTAAATGCACAAACAGTAATATCTCCACATTGCAAGGTGCAATTCTGAAATTTTTTGCTTTTTCCTGCTAATCCTGGCATGATAAAGAAGATTCAAAGAGAGTGAGATGCCAGCTCTTTTCATTCAGTCAGTAGCTTCAAACATTTCTGGTATATGAATAACATGATGTTTTTCAATGGCAAAAATCAATGAATATTGTAAATGCACAAACAGTAATTTCTCCGCATTGCAAGGTGCAATTCTGAAATTTTTTGCTTTTTCCTGCTAATCCTAGCATGATAAAGAAGATTCAAAGAGAGTGAGATGCCAGCTCCTTTCATTCAGTCAGTAGCTTCAAACATTTCTGGACGTTTTTCAATGGCAAAAATCAATGAATATTGTAAATGCACAAACAGTAATATCTCCACATTGCAAGGTGCAATTCTGAAATTTTTTGCTTTTTCCTGCTCCTCTTAGCATGATAAAGAAGATTCAAAGAGAGTGAGATGCCAGCTCTTTTCATTCAGTCAGTAGCTTCAAACATTTCTGGTATATGAATAACATGATGTTTTTCAATGGCAAAAATCAATGAATATTGTAAATGCACAAACAGTAATTTCTCCGCATTGCAAGGTGCAATTCTGAAATTTTTTGCTTTTTCCTGCTAATCCTAGCATGATAAAGAAGATTCAAAGAGAGTGAGATGCCAGCTCCTTTCATTCAGTCAGTAGCTTCAAACATTTCTGGACATTTTTCAATGGCAAAAATCAATGAATATTGTAAATGCACAAACAGTAATATCTCCACATTGCAAGGTGCAATTCTGAAATTTTTTGCTTTTTCCTGCTAATCCTGGCATGATAAAGAAGATTCAAAGAGAGTGAGATGCCAGCTCTTTTCATTCAGTCAGTAGCTTCAAACATTTCTGGACGTTTTTCAATGGCAAAAATCAATGAATATTGTAAATGCACAAACAGTGATATCTCCACATTGCAACGTGCAATTCTGAAATTTTTTGCTCTTTCCTGCTCCTCTTAGCATGATAAAGAAGATTCAAAGAGAGTGAGATGCCAGCTCTTTTCATTCAGTCAGTAGCTTCAAACATTTCTGGACGTTTTTCAATGGCAAAAATCAATGAATATTGTAAATGCACAAACAGTGATATCTCCACATTGCAACGTGCAATTCTGAAATTTTTTGCTTTTTCCTGCTCCTCTTAGCATGATAAAGAAGATTCAAAGAGAGTGAGATGCCAGCTCTTTTCATTCAGTCAGTAGCTTCAAACATTTCTGGTATATGAATAACATGATGTTTTTCAATGGCAAAAATCAATGAATATTGTAAATGCACAAACAGTAATTTCTCCGCATTGCAAGGTGCAATTCTGAAATTTTTTGCTTTTTCCTGCTAATCCTAGCATGATAAAGAAGATTCAAAGAGAGTGAGATGCCAGCTCCTTTCATTCAGTCAGTAGCTTCAAACATTTCTGGACATTTTTCAATGGCAAAAATCAATGAATATTGTAAATGCACAAACAGTAATATCTCCACATTGCAAGGTGCAATTCTGAAATTTTTTGCTTTTTCCTGCTAATCCTGGCATGATAAAGAAGATTCAAAGAGAGTGAGATGCCAGCTCTTTTCATTCAGTCAGTAGCTTCAAACATTTCTGGTATATGAATAACATGATGTTTTTCAATGGCAAAAATCAATGAATATTGTAAATGCACAAACAGTAATTTCTCCGCATTGCAAGGTGCAATTCTGAAATTTTTTGCTTTTTCCTGCTAATCCTAGCATGATAAAGAAGATTCAAAGAGAGTGAGATGCCAGCTCCTTTCATTCAGTCAGTAGCTTCAAACATTTCTGGACGTTTTTCAATGGCAAAAATCAATGAATATTGTAAATGCACAAACAGTAATATCTCCACATTGCAAGGTGCAATTCTGAAATTTTTTGCTTTTTCCTGCTCCTCTTAGCATGATAAAGAAGATTCAAAGAGAGTGAGATGCCAGCTCTTTTCATTCAGTCAGTAGCTTCAAACATTTCTGGTATATGAATAACATGATGTTTTTCAATGGCAAAAATCAATGAATATTGTAAATGCACAAACAGTAATTTCTCCGCATTGCAAGGTGCAATTCTGAAATTTTTTGCTTTTTCCTGCTAATCCTAGCATGATAAAGAAGATTCAAAGAGAGTGAGATGCCAGCTCCTTTCATTCAGTCAGTAGCTTCAAACATTTCTGGACATTTTTCAATGGCAAAAATCAATGAATATTGTAAATGCACAAACAGTAATATCTCCACATTGCAAGGTGCAATTCTGAAATTTTTTGCTTTTTCCTGCTAATCCTGGCATGATAAAGAAGATTCAAAGAGAGTGAGATGCCAGCTCTTTTCATTCAGTCAGTAGCTTCAAACATTTCTGGTATATGAATAACATGATGTTTTTCAATGGCAAAAATCAATGAATATTGTAAATGCACAAACAGTAATTTCTCCGCATTGCAAGGTGCAATTCTGAAATTTTTTGCTTTTTCCTGCTAATCCTAGCATGATAAAGAAGATTCAAAGAGAGTGAGATGCCAGCTCCTTTCATTCAGTCAGTAGCTTCAAACATTTCTGGACGTTTTTCAATGGCAAAAATCAATGAATATTGTAAATGCACAAACAGTGATATCTCCACATTGCAACGTGCAATTCTGAAATTTTTTGCTTTTTCCTGCTCCTCTTAGCATGATAAAGAAGATTCAAAGATAGTGAGATGCCAGCTTTTTCATTCAGTCAGTAGCTTCAAACATCTCTGGACGTTTTTCAATGGCAAAAATCAATGAATATTGTAAATGCACAAACAGTAATATCTCCACATTGCAAGGTGCAATTCTGAAATTTTTTGCTTTTTCCTGCTAATCCTGGCATGATAAAGAAGATTCAAAGAGAGTGAGATGCCAGCTCTTTTCATTCAGTCAGTAGCTTCAAACATTTCTGGACGTTTTTCAATGGCAAAAATCAATGAATATTGTAAATGCACAAACAGTAATATCTCCACATTGCAAGGTGCAATTCTGAAATTTTTTGCTTTTTCCTGCTCCTCTTAGCATGATAAAGAAGATTCAAAGAGAGTGAGATGCCAGCTCTTTTCATTCAGTCAGTAGCTTCAAACATTTCTGGTATATGAATAACATGATGTTTTTCAATGGCAAAAATCAATGAATATTGTAAATGCACAAACAGTAATTTCTCCGCATTGCAAGGTGCAATTCTGAAATTTTTTGCTTTTTCCTGCTAATCCTAGCATGATAAAGAAGATTCAAAGAGAGTGAGGTGCCAGCTCCTTTCATTCAGTCAGTAGCTTCAAACATTTCTGGATATTTTTCAATGGCAAAAATCAATGAATATTGTAAATGCACAAACAGTAATATCTCCACATTGCAAGGTGCAATTCTGAAATTTTTTGCTTTTTCCTGCTAATCCTGGCATGATAAAGAAGATTCAAAGAGAGTGAGATGCCAGCTCTTTTCATTCAGTCAGTAGCTTCAAACATTTCTGTTATATGAATAACATGATGTTTTTCAATGGCAAAAATCAATGAATATTGTAAATGCACAAACAGTAATTTCTCCGCATTGCAAGGTGCAATTCTGAAATTTTTTGCTTTTTCCTGCTAATCCTAGCATGATAAAGAAGATTCAAAGAGAGTGAGATGCCAGCTCCTTTCATTCAGTCAGTAGCTTCAAACATTTCTGGACGTTTTTCAATGGCAAAAATCAATGAATATTGTAAATGCACAAACAGTGATATCTCCACATTGCAACGTGCAATTCTGAAATTTTTTGCTTTTTCCTGCTCCTCTTAGCATGATAAAGAAGATTCAAAGAGAGTGAGATGCCAGCTCTTTTCATTCAGTCAGTAGCTTCAAACATCTCTGGTATATGAATAACATGATGTTTTTCAATGGCAAAAATCAATGAATATTGTAAATGCACAAACAGTAATTTCTCCGCATTGCAAGGTGCAATTCTGAAATTTTTTGCTTTTTCCTGCTAATCCTAGCATGATAAAGAAGATTCAAAGAGATTGAGATGCCAGCTCCTTTCATTCAGTCAGTAGCTTCAAACATTTCTGGACGTTTTTCAATGGCAAAAATCAATGAATATTGTAAATGCACAAACAGTAATATCTCCACATTGCAAGGTGCAATTCTGAAATTTTTTGCTTTTTCCTGCTCCTCTTAGCATGATAAAGAAGATTCAAAGAGAGTGAGATGCCAGCTCTTTTCATTCAGTCAGTAGCTTCAAACATTTCTGGTATATGAATAACATGATGTTTTTCAATGGCAAAAATCAATGAATATTGTAAATGCACAAACAGTAATTTCTCCGCATTGCAAGGTGCAATTCTGAAATTTTTTGCTTTTTCCTGCTAATCCTAGCATGATAAAGAAGATTCAAAGAGAGTGAGATGCCAGCTCCTTTCATTCAGTCAGTAGCTTCAAACATTTCTGGACGTTTTTCAATGGCAAAAATCAATGAATATTGTAAATGCACAAACAGTAATATCTCCACATTGCAAGGTGCAATTCTGAAATTTTTTGCTTTTTCCTGCTCCTCTTAGCATGATAAAGAAGATTCAAAGAGAGTGAGATGCCAGCTCTTTTCATTCAGTCAGTAGCTTCAAACATTTCTGGTATATGAATAACATGATGTTTTTCAATGGCAAAAATCAATGAATATTGTAAATGCACAAACAGTAATTTCTCCGCATTGCAAGGTGCAATTCTGAAATTTTTTGCTTTTTCCTGCTAATCCTAGCATGATAAAGAAGATTCAAAGAGAGTGAGATGCCAGCTCCTTTCATTCAGTCAGTAGCTTCAAACATTTCTGGACGTTTTTCAATGGCAAAAATCAATGAATATTGTAAATGCACAAACAGTAATATCTCCACATTGCAAGGTGCAATTCTGAAATTTTTTGCTTTTTCCTGCTCCTCTTAGCATGATAAAGAAGATTCAAAGAGAGTGAGATGCCAGCTCTTTTCATTCAGTCTGTAGCTTCAAACATTTCTGGTATATGAATAACATGATGTTTTTCAATGGCAAAAATCAATGAATATTGTAAATGCACAAACAGTAATTTCTCCGCATTGCAAGGTGCAATTCTGAAATTTTTTGCTTTGCCTGCTAATCCTAGAATGATAAAGAAGATTCAAAGAGAGTGAGATGCCAGCTCCTTTCATTCAGTCAGTAGCTTCAAACATTTCTGGACGTTTTTCAATGGCAAAAATCAATGAATATTGTAAATGCACAAACAGTAATATCTCCACATTGCAAGGTGCAATTCTGAAATTTTTTGCTTTTTCCTGCTCCTCTTAGCATGATAAAGAAGATTCAAAGAGAGTGAGATGCCAGCTCTTTTCATTCAGTCAGTAGCTTCAAACATTTCTGGTATATGAATAACATGTTTTTCAATGGCAAAAATCAATGAATATTGTAAATGCACAAACAGTAATTTCTCCGCATTGCAAGGTGCAATTCTGAAATTTTTTGCTTTTTCCTGCTAATCCTAGCATGATAAAGAAGATTCAAAGAGAGTGAGATGCCAGCTCCTTTCATTCAGTCAGTAGCTTCAAACATTTCTGGACGTTTTTCAATGGCAAAAATCAATGAATATTGTAAATGCACAAACAGTAATATCTCCACATTGCAAGGTGCAATTCTGAAATTTTTTGCTTTTTCCTGCTCCTCTTAGCATGATAAAGAAGATTCAAAGAGAGTGAGATGCCAGCTCTTTTCATTCAGTCAGTAGCTTCAAACATCTCTGGTATATGAATAACATGATGTTTTTCAATGACAAAAATCAATGAATATTGTAAATGCACAAACAGTAATTTCTCCGCATTGCAAGGTGCAATTCTGAAATTTTTTGCTTTTTCCTGCTAATCCTAGCATGATAAAGAAGATTCAAAGAGAGTGAGATGCCAGCTCCTTTCATTCAGTCAGTAGCTTCAAACATTTCTGGACGTTTTTCAATGGCAAAAATCAATGAATATTGTAAATGCACAAACAGTAATATCTCCACATTGCAAGGTGCAATTCTGAAATTTTTTGCTTTTTCCTGCTCCTCTTAGCATGATAAAGAAGATTCAAAGAGAGTGAGATGCCAGCTCTTTTCATTCAGTCAGTAGCTTCAAACATTTCTGGTATATGAATAACATGACGTTTTTCAATGGCAAAAATCAATGAATATTGTAAATGCACAAACAGTAATTTCTCCGCATTGCAAGGTGCAATTCTGAAATTTTTTGCTTTTTCCTGCTAATCCTAGCATGATAAAGAAGATTCAAAGAGAGTGGGATGCCAGCTCCTTTCATTCAGTCAGTAGCTTCAAACATTTCTGGACGTTTTTCAATGGCAAAAATCAATGAATATTGTAAATGCACAAACAGTAATATCTCCACATTGCAAGGTGCAATTCTGAAATTTTTTGCTTTTTCCTGCTAATCCTGGCATGATAAAGAAGATTCAAAGAGAGTGAGATGCCAGCTCTTTTCATTCAGTCAGTAGCTTCAAACATTTCTGGTATATGAATAACATGATGTTTTTCAATGGAAAAAATCAATGAATATTGTAAATGCACAAAAAGTAATTTCTCCGCATTGCAAGGTGCAATTCTGAAATTTTTTGCTTTTTCCTGCTAATCCTAGCATGATAAAGAAGATTCAAAGAGAGTGAGATGCCAGCTCCTTTCATTCAGTCAGTAGCTTCAAACATTTCTGGACGTTTTTCAATGGCAAAAATCAATGAATATTGTAAATGCACAAACAGTAATATCTCCACATTGCAAGGTGCAATTCTGAAATTTTTTGCTTTTTCCTGCTCCTCTTAGCATGATAAAGAAGATTCAAAGAGAGTGAGATGCCAGCTCTTTTCATTCAGTCAGTAGCTTCAAACATTTCTGGTATATGAATAACATGTTTTTCAATGGCAAAAATCAATGAATATTGTAAATGCACAAACAGTAATTTCTCCGCATTGCAAGGTGCAATTCTGAAATTTTTTGCTTTTTCCTGCTAATCCTAGCATGATAAAGAAGATTCAAAGAGAGTGAGATGCCAGCTCCTTTCATTCAGTCAGTAGCTTCAAACATTTCTGGACGTTTTTCAATGGCAAAAATCAATGAATATTGTAAATGCACAAACAGTAATATCTCCACATTGCAAGGTGCAATTCTGAAATTTTTTGCTTTTTCCTGCTCCTCTTAGCATGATAAAGAAGATTCAAAGAGAGTGAGATGCCAGCTCTTTTCATTCAGTCAGTAGCTTCAAACATCTCTGGTATATGAATAACATGATGTTTTTCAATGGCAAAAATCAATGAATATTGTAAATGCACAAACAGTAATTTCTCCGCATTGCAAGGTGCAATTCTGAAATTTTTTGCTTTTTCCTGCTAATCCTAGCATGATAAAGAAGATTCAAAGAGAGTGAGATGCCAGCTCCTTTCATTCAGTCAGTAGCTTCAAACATTTCTGGACGTTTTTCAATGGCAAAAATCAATGAATATTGTAAATGCACAAACAGTAATATCTCCACATTGCAAGGTGCAATTCTGAAATTTTTTGCTTTTTCCTGCTCCTCTTAGCATGATAAAGAAGATTCAAAGAGAGTGAGATGCCAGCTCTTTTCATTCAGTCAGTAGCTTCAAACATTTCTGGTATATGAATAACATGACGTTTTTCAATGGCAAAAATCAATGAATATTGTAAATGCACAAACAGTAATTTCTCCGCATTGCAAGGTGCAATTCTGAAATTTTTTGCTTTTTCCTGCTAATCCTAGCATGATAAAGAAGATTCAAAGAGAGTGAGATGCCAGCTCCTTTCATTCAGTCAGTAGCTTCAAACATTTCTGGACGTTTTTCAATGGCAAAAATCAATGAATATTGTAAATGCACAAACAGTAATATCTCCACATTGCAAGGTGCAATTCTGAAATTTTTTGCTTTTTCCTGCTAATCCTGGCATGATAAAGAAGATTCAAAGAGAGTGAGATGCCAGCTCTTTTCATTCAGTCAGTAGCTTCAAACATTTCTGGTATATGAATAACATGATGTTTTTCAATGACAAAAATCAATGAATATTGTAAATGCACAAACAGTAATTTCTCCGCATTGCAAGGTGCAATTCTGATATTTTTTGCTTTTTCCTGCAAATCCTAGCATGATAAAGAAGATTCAAAGAGAGTGAGATGCCAGCTCCTTTCATTCAGTCAGTAGCTTCAAACATTTCTGGACATTTTTCAATGGCAAAAATCAATGAATATTGTAAATGCACAAACAGTAATATCTCCACATTGCAACGTGCAATTCTGAAATTTTTTGCTTTTTCCTGCTCCTCTTAGCATGATAAAGAAGATTCAAAGAGAGTGAGATGCCAGCTCTTTTCATTCAGTCAGTAGCTTCAAACATTTCTGGTATATGAATAACATGATGTTTTTCAATGGCAAAAATCAATGAATATTGTAAATGCACAAACAGTAATTTCTCCGCATTGCAAGGTGCAATTCTGAAATTTTTTGCTTTTTCCTGCTAATCCTAGCATGATAAAGAAGATTCAAAGAGAGTGAGATGCCAGCTCCTTTCATTCAGTCAGTAGCTTCAAACATTTCTGGACGTTTTTCAATGGCAAAAATCAATGAATATTGTAAATGCACAAACAGTAATATCTCCACATTGCAAGGTGCAATTCTGAAATTTTTTGCTTTTTCCTGCTCCTCTTAGCATGATAAAGAAGATTCAAAGAGAGTGAGATGCCAGCTCTTTTCATTCAGTCAGTAGCTTCAAACATTTCTGGTATATGAATAACATGACGTTTTTCAATGGCAAAAATCAATGAATATTGTAAATGCACAAACAGTAATTTCTCCGCATTGCAAGGTGCAATTCTGAAATTTTTTGCTTTTTCCTGCTAATCCTAGCATGATAAAGAAGATTCAAAGAGAGTGAGATGCCAGCTCCTTTCATTCAGTCAGTAGCTTCAAACATTTCTGGACGTTTTTCAATGGCAAAAATCAATGAATATTGTAAATGCACAAACAGTAATATCTCCACATTGCAAGGTGCAATTCTGAAATTTTTTGCTTTTTCCTGCTAATCCTGGCATGATAAAGAAGATTCAAAGAGAGTGAGATGCCAGCTCTTTTCATTCAGTCAGTAGCTTCAAACATTTCTGGTATATGAATAACATGATGTTTTTCAATGACAAAAATCAATGAATATTGTAAATGCACAAACAGTAATTTCTCCGCATTGCAAGGTGCAATTCTGATATTTTTTGCTTTTTCCTGCAAATCCTAGCATGATAAAGAAGATTCAAAGAGAGTGAGATGCCAGCTCCTTTCATTCAGTCAGTAGCTTCAAACATTTCTGGACATTTTTCAATGGCAAAAATCAATGAATATTGTAAATGCACAAACAGTAATATCTCCACATTGCAACGTGCAATTCTGAAATTTTTTGCTTTTTCCTGCTCCTCTTAGCATGATAAAGAAGATTCAAAGAGAGTGAGATGCCAGCTCTTTTCATTCAGTCAGTAGCTTCAAACATTTCTGGTATATGAATAACATGATGTTTTTCAATGGCAAAAATCAATGAATATTGTAAATGCACAAACAGTAATTTCTCCGCATTGCAAGGTGCAATTCTGAAATTTTTTGCTTTTTCCTGCTAATCCTAGCATGATAAAGAAGATTCAAAGAGAGTGAGATGCCAGCTCCTTTCATTCAGTCAGTAGCTTCAAACATTTCTGGACGTTTTTCAATGGCAAAAATCAATGAATATTGTAAATGCACAAACAGTAATATCTCCACATTGCAAGGTGCAATTCTGAAATTTTTTGCTTTTTCCTACTCCTCTTAGCATGATAAAGAAGATTCAAAGAGAGTGAGATGCCAGCTCTTTTCATTCAGTCAGTAGCTTCAAACATTTCTGGTATATGAATAACATGATGTTTTTCAATGGCAAAAATCAATGAATATTGTAAATGCACAAAAAGTAATTTCTCCGCATTGCAAGGTCCAATTCTGAAATTTTTTGCTTTTTCCTGCTAATCCTAGCATGATAAAGAAGATTCAAAGAGAGTGAGATGCCAGCTCCTTTCATTCAGTCAGTAGCTTCAAACATTTCTGGACGTTTTTCAATGGCAAAAATCAATGAATATTGTAAATGCACAAACAGTAATATCTCCACATTGCAAGGTGCAATTCTGAAATTTTTTGCTTTTTCCTGCTCTTCTTAGCATGATAAAGAAGATTCAAAGAGAGTGAGATGCCAGCTCTTTTCATTCAGTCAGTAGCTTCAAACATCTCTGGTATATGAATAACATGATGTTTTTCAATGGCAAAAATCAATGAATATTGTAAATGCACAAACAGTAATTTCTCCGCATTGTAAGGTGCAATTCTGAAATTTTTTGCTTTTTCCTGCTAATCCTAGCATGATAAAGAAGATTCAAAGAGAGTGAGATGCCAGCTCCTTTCATTCAGTCAGTAGCTTCAAACATTTCTGGACGTTTTTCAATGGCAAAAATCAATGAATATTGTAAATGCACAAACAGTAATATCTCCACATTGCAAGGTGCAATTCTGAAATTTTTTGCTTTTTCCTGCTCCTCTTAGCATGATAAAGAAGATTCAAAGAGAGTGAGATGCCAGCTCTTTTCATTCAGTCAGTAGCTTCAAACATTTCTGGTATATGAATAACATGATGTTTTTCAATGGCAAAAATCAATGAATATTGTAAATGCACAAACAGTAATATCTCCACATTGCAAGGTGCAATTCTGAAATTTTTTGCTTTTTCCTGCTCCTCTTAGCATGATAAAGAAGATTCAAAGAGAGTGAGATGCCAGCTCTTTTCATTCAGTCAGTAGCTTCAAACATCTCTGGTATATGAATAACATGATGTTTTTCAATGGCAAAAATCAATGAATATTGTAAATGCACAAACAGTAATTTCTCCGCATTGCAAGGTGCAATTCTGAAATTTTTTGCTTTTTCCTGCTAATCCTAGCATGATAAAGAAGATTCAAAGAGAGTGAGATGCCAGCTCCTTTCATTCAGTCAGTAGCTTCAAACATTTCTGGACGTTTTTCAATGGCAAAAATCAATGAATATTGTAAATGCACAAACAGTAATATCTCCACATTGCAAGGTGTAATTCTGAAATTTTTTGCTTTTTCCTGCTCCTCTTAGCATGATAAAGAAGATTCAAAGAGAGTGAGATGCCAGCTCTTTTCATTCAGTCAGTAGCTACAAACATTTCTGGTATATGAATAACATGACGTTTTTCAATGGCAAAAATCAATGAATATTGTAAATGCACAAACAGTAATTTCTCTGCATTGCAAGGTGCAATTCTGAAATTTTTTGCTTTTTCCTGCTAATCCTAGCATGATAAAGAAGATTCAAAGAGAGTGAGATGCCAGCTCCTTTCATTCAGTCAGTAGCTTAAAACATTTCTGGACGTTTTTCAATGGCAAAAATCAATGAATATTGTAAATGCACAAACAGTAATATCTCCACATTGCAAGGTGCAATTCTGAAATTTTTTGCTTTTTCCTGCTAATCCTGGCATGATAAAGAAGATTCAAAGAGAGTGAGATGCCAGCTCTTTTCATTCAGTCAGTAGCTTCAAACATTTCTGGTATATGAATAACATGATGTTTTTCAATGGCAAAAATCAATGAATATTGTAAATGCACAAACAGTAATTTCTCCGCATTGCAAGGTGCAATTCTGAAATTTTTTGCTTTTTCCTGCTAATCCTAGCATGATAAAGAAGATTCAAAGAGAGTGAGATGCCAGCTCCTTTCATTCAGTCAGTAGCTTCAAACATTTCTGGACGATTTTCAATGGCAAAAATCAATGAATATTGTAAATGCACAAACAGTAATATCTCCACATTGCAAGGTGCAATTCTGAAATTTTTTGCTTTTAACTGCTCCTCTTAGCATGATAAAGAAGATTCAAAGAGAGTGAGATGCCAGCTCTTTTCATTCAGTCAGTAGCTTCAAACATTTCTGGTATATGAATAACATGATGTTTTCAATGGCAAAAATCAATGAATATTGTAAATGCACAAACAGTAATTTCTCCGCATTGCAAGGTGCAATTCTGAAATTTTTTGCTTTTTCCTGCTAATCCTAGCATGATAAAGAAGATTCAAAGAGAGTGAGATGCCAGCTCCTTTCATTCAGTCAGTAGCTTCAAACATTTCTGGACGTTTTTCAATGGCAAAAATCAATGAATATTGTCAATGCACAAACAGTAATATCTCCACATTGCAAGGTGCAATTCTGAAATTTTTTGCTTTTTCCTGCTCCTCTTAGCATGATAAAGAAGATTCAAAGAGAGTGAGATGCCAGCTCTTTTCATTCAGTCAGTAGCTTCAAACATTTCTGGTATATGAATAACATGATGTTTTCAATGGCAAAAATCAATGAATATTGTAAATGCACAAACAGTAATTTCTCCGCATTGCAAGGTGCAATTCTGAAATTTTTTGCTTTTTCCTGCTAATCCTAGCATGATAAAGAAGATTCAAAGAGAGTGAGATGCCAGCTCCTTTCATTCAGTCAGTAGCTTCAAACATTTCTGGACATTTTTCAATGGCAAAAATCAATGAATATTGTAAATGCACAAACAGTAATATCTCCACATTGCAACGTTCAATTCTGAAATTTTTTGCTTTTTCCTGCTAATCCTGGCATGATAAAGAAGATTCAAAGAGAGTGAGATGCCAGCTCTTTTCATTCAGTCAGTAGCTTCAAACATTTCTGGTATATGAATAACATGATGTTTTTCAATGGCAAAAATCAATGAATATTGTAAATGCACAAACAGTAATTTCTCCGCATTGCAAGGTGCAATTCTGAAATTTTTTGCTTTTTCCTGCTAATCCTAGCATGAGAAAGAAGATTCAAAGAGAGTGAGATGCCAGCTCCTTTCATTCAGTCAGTAGCTTCAAACATTTCTGGACGTTTTTCAATGGCAAAAATCAATGAATATTGTAAATGCACAAACAGTAATATCTCCACATTGCAACGTGCAATTCTGAAATTTTTTGCTTTTTCCTGCTCCTCTTAGCATGATAAAGAAGATTCAAAGAGAGTGAGATGCCAGCTCTTTTCATTCAGTCAGTAGCTTCAAACATTTCTGGTATATGAATAACATGATGTTTTTCAATGGCAAAAATCAATGAATATTGTAAATGCACAAACAGTAATTTCTCCGCATTGCAAGGTGCAATTCTGAAATTTTTTGCTTTTTCCTGCTAATCCTAGCATGATAAAGAAGATTCAAAGAGAGTGAGATGCCAGCTCCTTTCATTCAGTCAGTAGCTTCAAACATTTCTGGACGTTTTTCAATGGCAAAAATCAATGAATATTGTAAATGCACAAACAGTAATATCTCCACATTGCAAGGTGCAATTCTGAAATTTTTTGCTTTTTCCTGCTAATCCTGGCATGATAAAGAAGATTCAAAGAGAGTGAGATGCCAGCTCTTTTCATTCAGTCAGTAGCTTCAAACATTTCTGGTATATGAATAACATGATGTTTTTCAATGGCAAAAATCAATGAATATTGTAAATGCACAAACAGTAATTTCTCCGCATTGCAAGGTGCAATTCTGAATTTTTTTGCTTTTTCCTGCTAATCCTAGCATGATAAAGAAGATTCAAAGAGAGTGAGATGCCAGCTCCTTTCATTCAGTCAGTAGCTTCAAACATTTCTGGACATTTTTCAATGGCAAAAATCAATGAATATTGTAAATGCACAAACAGTAATATCTCCACATTGCAAGGTGCAATTCTGAAATTTTTTGCTTTTTCCTGCTAATCCTGGCATGATAAAGAAGATTCAAAGAGAGTGAGATGCCAGCTCTTTTCATTCAGTCAGTAGCTTCAAACATTTCTGGTATATGAATAACATGATGTTTTTCAATGGCAAAAATCAATGAATATTGTAAATGCACAAACAGTAATTTCTCCGCATTGCTAGGTGCAATTCTGAAATTTTTTGCTTTTTCCTGCTAATCCTAGCATGATAAAGAAGATTCAAAGAGAGTGAAATGCCAGCTCCTTTCATTCAGTCAGTAGCTTCAAACATTTCTGGACGTTTTTCAATGGCAAAAATCAATGAATATTGTAAATGCACAAACAGTAATATCTCCACATTGCAACGTGCAATTCTGAAATTTTTTGCTTTTTCCTGCTCCTCTTAGCATGATAAAGAAGATTCAAAGAGAGTGAGATGCCAGCTCTTTTCATTCAGTCAGTAGCTTCAAACATCTCTGGTATATGAATAACATGATGTTTTTCAATGGCAAAAATCAATGAATATTGTATATGCACAAACAGTAATTTCTCCGCATTGCAAGGTGCAATTCTGAAATTTTTTGCTTTTTCCTGCTAATCCTAGCATGATAAAGAAGATTCAAAGAGATTGAGATGCCAGCTCCTTTCATTCAGTCAGTAGCTTCAAACATTTCTGGACGTTTTTCAATGGCAAAAATCAATGAATATTGTAAATGCACAAACAGTAATATCTCCACATTGCAAGGTGCAATTCTGAAATTTTTTGCTTTTTCCTGCTCCTCTTAGCATGATAAAGAAGATTCAAAGAGAGTGAGATGCCAGCTCTTTTCATTCAGTCAGTAGCTTCAAACATTTCTGGTATATGAATAACATGATGTTTTTCAATGGCAAAAATCAATGAATATTGTAAATGCACAAACAGTAATTTCTCCGCATTGCAAGGTGCAATTCTGAAATTTTTTGCTTTTTCCTGCTAATCCTAGCATGATAAAGAAGATTCAAAGAGAGTGAGATGCCAGCTCCTTTCATTCAGTCAGTAGCTTCAAACATTTCTGGACGTTTTTCAATGGCAAAAATCAATGAATATTGTAAATGCACAAACAGTAATATCTCCACATTGCAAGGTGCAATTCTGAAATTTTTTGCTTTTTCCTGCTCCTCTTAGCATGATAAAGAAGATTCAAAGAGAGTGAGATGCCAGCTCTTTTCATTCAGTCAGTAGCTTCAAACATCTCTGGTATATGAATAACATGATGTTTTTCAATGGCAAAAATCAATGAATATTGTAAATGCACAAACAGTAATTTCTCCGCATTGCAAGGTGCAATTCTGAAATTTTTTGCTTTTTCCTGCTAATCCTAGCATGATAAAGAAGATTCAAAGAGATTGAGATGCCAGCTCCTTTCATTCAGTCAGTAGCTTCAAACATTTCTGGACGTTTTTCAATGGCAAAAATCAATGAATATTGTAAATGCACAAACAGTAATATCTCCACATTGCAAGGTGCAATTCTGAAATTTTTTCCTTTTTCCTGCTCCTCTTAGCATGATAAAGAAGATTCAAAGAGAGTGAGATGCCAGCTCTTTTCATTCAGTCAGTAGCTTCAAACATTTCTGGTATATGAATAACATGATGTTTTTCAATGGCAAAAATCAATGAATATTGTAAATGCACAAACAGTAATTTCTCCGCATTGCAAGGTGCAATTCTGAAATTTTTTGCTTTTTCCTGCTAATCCTAGCATGATAAAGAAGATTCAAAGAGAGTGAGATGCCAGCTCCTTTCATTCAGTCAGTAGCTTCAAACATTTCTGGACGTTTTTCAATGGCAAAAATCAATGAATATTGTAAATGCACAAACAGTAATATCTCCACATTGCAAGGTGCAATTCTGAAATTTTTTGCTTTTTCCTGCTCCTCTTAGCATGATAAAGAAGATTCAAAGAGAGGGAGATGCCAGCTCTTTTCATTCAGTCAGTAGCTTCAAACATCTCTGGTATATGAATAACATGATGTTTTTCAATGGCAAAAATCAATGAATATTGTAAATGCACTAACAGTAATTTCTCCGCATTGCAAGGTGCAATTCTGAAATTTTTTGCTTTTTCCTGCTAATCCTAGCATGATAAAGAAGATTAAAAGAGAGTGAGATGCCAGCTCCTTTCATTCAGTCAGTAGCTTCAAACATTTCTGGACGGTTTTCAATGGCAAAAATCAATGAATATTGTAAATGCACAAACAGTAATATCTCCACATTGCAAGGTGCAATTCTGAAATTTTTTGCTTTTTCCTGCTAATCCTGGCATGATAAAGAAGATTCAAAGAGAGTGAGATGCCAGCTCTTTTCATTCAGTCAGTAGCTTCAAACATTTCTGGTATATGAATAACATGGTTTTTCAATGGCAAAAATCAATGAATATTGTAAATGCACAAACAGTAATTTCTCCGCATTGCAAGGTGCAATTCTGAAATTTTTTGCTTTTTCCTGCTAATCCTAGCATGATAAAGAAGATTCAAAGAGAGTGAGATGCCAGCTCCTTTCATTCAGTCAGTAGCTTCAAACATTTCCGGACGTTTTTCAATGGCAAAAATCAATGAATATTGTAAATGCACAAACAGTAATATCTCCACATTGCAAAGTGCAATTCTGAAATTTTTTGCTTTTTCCTGCTCCTCTTAGCATGATAAAGAAGATTCAAAGAGAGTGAGATGCCAGCTCTTTTCATTCAGTCAGTAGCTTCAAACATTTCTGGTATATGAATAACATGATGTTTTTCAATGGCAAAAATCAATGAATATTGTAAATGCACTAACAGTAATTTCTCTGCATTGCAAGGTGCAATTCTGAAATTTTTTGCTTTTTCCTGCTAATCCTAGCATGATAAAGAAGATTCAAAGAGAGTGAGATGCCAGCTCCTTTCATTCAGTCAGTAGCTTCAAACATTTCTGGACGTTTTTCAATGGCAAAAATCAATGAATATTGTAAATGCACAAACAGTAATATCTCCACATTGCAACGTGCAATTCTGAAATTTTTTGCTTTTTCCTGCTCCTCTTAGCATGATAAAGAAGATTCAAAGAGAGTGAGATGCCAGCTCTTTTCATTCAGTCAGTAGCTTCAAACATTTCTGGTATATGAATAACATGATGTTTTTCAATGGCAAAAATCAATGAATATTGTAAATGCACAAACAGTAATTTCTCCGCATTGCAAGGTGCAATTCTGAAATTTTTTGCTTTTTCCTGCTAATCCTAGCATGATAAAGAAGATTCAAAGAGAGTGAGATGCCAGCTCCTTTCATTCAGTCAGTAGCTTCAAACATTTCTGGACGTTTTTCAATGGCAAAAATCAATGAATATTGTAAATGCACAAACAGTAATATCTCCACATTGCAAGGTGCAATTCTGAAATTTTTTGCTTTTTCCTGCTAATCCTGGCATGATAAAGAAGATTCAAAGAGAGTGAGATGCCAGCTCTTTTCATTCAGTCAGTAGCTTCAAACATTTCTGGTATATGAATAACATGATGTTTTTCAATGGCAAAAATCAATGAATATTGTAAATGCACAAACAGTAATTTCTCCGCATTGCAAGGTGCAATTCTGAATTTTTTTGCTTTTTCCTGCTAATCCTAGCATGATAAAGAAGATTCAAAGAGAGTGAGATGCCAGCTCCTTTCATTCAGTCAGTAGCTTCAAACATTTCTGGACGTTTTTCAATGGCAAAAATCAATGAATATTGTAAATGCACAAACAGTAATATCTCCACATTGCAAGGTGCAATTCTGAAATTTTTTGCTTTTTCCTGCTCCTCTTAGCATGGTAAAGAAGATTCAAAGAGAGTGAGATGCCAGCTCTTTTCATTCAGTCAGTAGCTTCAAACATTTCTGGTATATGAATAACATGATGTTTTTCAATGGCAAAAATCAATGAATATTGTAAATGCACAAACAGTAATTTCTCCGCATTGCAAGGTGCAATTCTGAAATTTTTTGCTTTTTCCTGCTAATCCTAGCATGATAAAGAAGATTCAAAGAGAGTGAGATGCCAGCTCCTTTCATTCAGTCAGTAGCTTCAAACATTTCTGGACATTTTTCAATGGCAAAAATCAATGAATATTGTAAATGCACAAACAGTAATATCTCCACATTGCAAGGTGCAATTCTGAAATTTTTTGCTTTTTCCTGCTAATCCTGGCATGATAAAGAAGAATCAAAGAGAGTGAGATGCCAGCTCTTTTCATTCAGTCAGTAGCTTCAAACATTTCTGGTATATGAATAACATGATGTTTTTCAATGGCAAAAATCAATGAATATTGTAAATGCACAAACAGTAATTTCTCCGCATTGCAAGGTGCAATTCTGAATTTTTTTGCTTTTTCCTGCTAATCCTAGCATGATAAAGAAGATTCAAAGAGAGTGAGATGCCAGCTCCTTTCATTCAGTCAGTAGCTTCAAACATTTCTGGACATTTTTCAATGGCAAAAATCAATGAATATTGTAAATGCACAAACAGTAATATCTCCACATTGCAAGGTGCAATTCTGAAATTTTTTGCTTTTTCCTGCTAATCCTGGCATGATAAAGAAGATTCAAAGAGAGTGAGATGCCAGCTCTTTTCATTCAGTCAGTAGCTTCAAACATTTCTGGTATATGAATAACATGATGTTTTTCAATGGCAAAAATCAATGAATATTGTAAATGCACAAACAGTAATTTCTCCGCATTGCTAGGTGCAATTCTGAAATTTTTTGCTTTTTCCTGCTAATCCTAGCATGATAAAGAAGATTCAAAGAGAGTGAAATGCCAGCTCCTTTCATTCAGTCAGTAGCTTCAAACATTTCTGGACGTTTTTCAATGGCAAAAATCAATGAATATTGTAAATGCACAAACAGTAATATCTCCACATTGCAACGTGCAATTCTGAAATTTTTTGCTTTTTCCTGCTCCTCTTAGCATGATAAAGAAGATTCAAAGAGAGTGAGATGCCAGCTCTTTTCATTCAGTCAGTAGCTTCAAACATCTCTGGTATATGAATAACATGATGTTTTTCAATGGCAAAAATCAATGAATATTGTATATGCACAAACAGTAATTTCTCCGCATTGCAAGGTGCAATTCTGAAATTTTTTGCTTTTTCCTGCTAATCCTAGCATGATAAAGAAGATTCAAAGAGATTGAGATGCCAGCTCCTTTCATTCAGTCAGTAGCTTCAAACATTTCTGGACGTTTTTCAATGGCAAAAATCAATGAATATTGTAAATGCACAAACAGTAATATCTCCACATTGCAAGGTGCAATTCTGAAATTTTTTGCTTTTTCCTGCTCCTCTTAGCATGATAAAGAAGATTCAAAGAGAGTGAGATGCCAGCTCTTTTCATTCAGTCAGTAGCTTCAAACATTTCTGGTATATGAATAACATGATGTTTTTCAATGGCAAAAATCAATGAATATTGTAAATGCACAAACAGTAATTTCTCCGCATTGCAAGGTGCAATTCTGAAATTTTTTGCTTTTTCCTGCTAATCCTAGCATGATAAAGAAGATTCAAAGAGAGTGAGATGCCAGCTCCTTTCATTCAGTCAGTAGCTTCAAACATTTCTGGACGTTTTTCAATGGCAAAAATCAATGAATATTGTAAATGCACAAACAGTAATATCTCCACATTGCAAGGTGCAATTCTGAAATTTTTTGCTTTTTCCTGCTCCTCTTAGCATGATAAAGAAGATTCAAAGAGAGTGAGATGCCAGCTCTTTTCATTCAGTCAGTAGCTTCAAACATCTCTGGTATATGAATAACATGATGTTTTTCAATGGCAAAAATCAATGAATATTGTAAATGCACAAACAGTAATTTCTCCGCATTGCAAGGTGCAATTCTGAAATTTTTTGCTTTTTCCTGCTAATCCTAGCATGATAAAGAAGATTCAAAGAGATTGAGATGCCAGCTCCTTTCATTCAGTCAGTAGCTTCAAACATTTCTGGACGTTTTTCAATGGCAAAAATCAATGAATATTGTAAATGCACAAACAGTAATATCTCCACATTGCAAGGTGCAATTCTGAAATTTTTTCCTTTTTCCTGCTCCTCTTAGCATGATAAAGAAGATTCAAAGAGAGTGAGATGCCAGCTCTTTTCATTCAGTCAGTAGCTTCAAACATTTCTGGTATATGAATAACATGATGTTTTTCAATGGCAAAAATCAATGAATATTGTAAATGCACAAACAGTAATTTCTCCGCATTGCAAGGTGCAATTCTGAAATTTTTTGCTTTTTCCTGCTAATCCTAGCATGATAAAGAAGATTCAAAGAGAGTGAGATGCCAGCTCCTTTCATTCAGTCAGTAGCTTCAAACATTTCTGGACGTTTTTCAATGGCAAAAATCAATGAATATTGTAAATGCACAAACAGTAATATCTCCACATTGCAAGGTGCAATTCTGAAATTTTTTGCTTTTTCCTGCTCCTCTTAGCATGATAAAGAAGATTCAAAGAGAGGGAGATGCCAGCTCTTTTCATTCAGTCAGTAGCTTCAAACATCTCTGGTATATGAATAACATGATGTTTTTCAATGGCAAAAATCAATGAATATTGTAAATGCACTAACAGTAATTTCTCCGCATTGCAAGGTGCAATTCTGAAATTTTTTGCTTTTTCCTGCTAATCCTAGCATGATAAAGAAGATTAAAAGAGAGTGAGATGCCAGCTCCTTTCATTCAGTCAGTAGCTTCAAACATTTCTGGACGGTTTTCAATGGCAAAAATCAATGAATATTGTAAATGCACAAACAGTAATATCTCCACATTGCAAGGTGCAATTCTGAAATTTTTTGCTTTTTCCTGCTAATCCTGGCATGATAAAGAAGATTCAAAGAGAGTGAGATGCCAGCTCTTTTCATTCAGTCAGTAGCTTCAAACATTTCTGGTATATGAATAACATGGTTTTTCAATGGCAAAAATCAATGAATATTGTAAATGCACAAACAGTAATTTCTCCGCATTGCAAGGTGCAATTCTGAAATTTTTTGCTTTTTCCTGCTAATCCTAGCATGATAAAGAAGATTCAAAGAGAGTGAGATGCCAGCTCCTTTCATTCAGTCAGTAGCTTCAAACATTTCCGGACGTTTTTCAATGGCAAAAATCAATGAATATTGTAAATGCACAAACAGTAATATCTCCACATTGCAAAGTGCAATTCTGAAATTTTTTGCTTTTTCCTGCTCCTCTTAGCATGATAAAGAAGATTCAAAGAGAGTGAGATGCCAGCTCTTTTCATTCAGTCAGTAGCTTCAAACATTTCTGGTATATGAATAACATGATGTTTTTCAATGGCAAAAATCAATGAATATTGTAAATGCACTAACAGTAATTTCTCTGCATTGCAAGGTGCAATTCTGAAATTTTTTGCTTTTTCCTGCTAATCCTAGCATGATAAAGAAGATTCAAAGAGAGTGAGATGCCAGCTCCT
The DNA here is from genome assembly GCF_046119375.1 of Phyllobates terribilis. Classification (NCBI taxonomy): domain Eukaryota; kingdom Metazoa; phylum Chordata; class Amphibia; order Anura; family Dendrobatidae; genus Phyllobates; species Phyllobates terribilis. The sequence goes on along the minus strand of NW_027362970.1, from coordinate 2,718,107 downwards.
TTCATTCAGTCAGTAGCTTCAAACATTTCTGGACGTTTTTCAATGGCAAAAATCAATGAATATTGTAAATGCACAAACAGTAATATCTCCACATTGCAACGTGCAATTCTGAAATTTTTTGCTTTTTCCTGCTCCTCTTAGCATGATAAAGAAGATTCAAAGAGAGTGAGATGCCAGCTCTTTTCATTCAGTCAGTAGCTTCAAACATTTCTGGTATATGAATAACATGATGTTTTTCAATGGCAAAAATCAATGAATATTGTAAATGCACAAACAGTAATTTCTCCGCATTGCAAGGTGCAATTCTGAAATTTTTTGCTTTTTCCTGCTAATCCTAGCATGATAAAGAAGATTCAAAGAGAGTGAGATGCCAGCTCCTTTCATTCAGTCAGTAGCTTCAAACATTTCTGGACGTTTTTCAATGGCAAAAATCAATGAATATTGTAAATGCACAAACAGTAATATCTCCACATTGCAAGGTGCAATTCTGAAATTTTTTGCTTTTTCCTGCTAATCCTGGCATGATAAAGAAGATTCAAAGAGAGTGAGATGCCAGCTCTTTTCATTCAGTCAGTAGCTTCAAACATTTCTGGTATATGAATAACATGATGTTTTTCAATGGCAAAAATCAATGAATATTGTAAATGCACAAACAGTAATTTCTCCGCATTGCAAGGTGCAATTCTGAATTTTTTTGCTTTTTCCTGCTAATCCTAGCATGATAAAGAAGATTCAAAGAGAGTGAGATGCCAGCTCCTTTCATTCAGTCAGTAGCTTCAAACATTTCTGGACGTTTTTCAATGGCAAAAATCAATGAATATTGTAAATGCACAAACAGTAATATCTCCACATTGCAAGGTGCAATTCTGAAATTTTTTGCTTTTTCCTGCTCCTCTTAGCATGGTAAAGAAGATTCAAAGAGAGTGAGATGCCAGCTCTTTTCATTCAGTCAGTAGCTTCAAACATTTCTGGTATATGAATAACATGATGTTTTTCAATGGCAAAAATCAATGAATATTGTAAATGCACAAACAGTAATTTCTCCGCATTGCAAGGTGCAATTCTGAAATTTTTTGCTTTTTCCTGCTAATCCTAGCATGATAAAGAAGATTCAAAGAGAGTGAGATGCCAGCTCCTTTCATTCAGTCAGTAGCTTCAAACATTTCTGGACATTTTTCAATGGCAAAAATCAATGAATATTGTAAATGCACAAACAGTAATATCTCCACATTGCAAGGTGCAATTCTGAAATTTTTTGCTTTTTCCTGCTAATCCTGGCATGATAAAGAAGAATCAAAGAGAGTGAGATGCCAGCTCTTTTCATTCAGTCAGTAGCTTCAAACATTTCTGGACGTTTTTCAATGGCAAAAATCAATGAATATTGTAAATGCACAAACAGTGATATCTCCACATTGCAACGTGCAATTCTGAAATTTTTTGCTTTTTCCTGCTCCTCTTAGCATGATAAAGAAGATTCAAAGAGAGTGAGATGCCAGCTCTTTTCATTCAGTCAGTAGCTTCAAACATTTCTGGTATATGAATAACATGATGTTTTTCAATGGCAAAAATCAATGAATATTGTAAATGCACAAACAGTAATTTCTCCGCATTGCAAGGTGCAATTCTGAAATTTTTTGCTTTTTCCTGCTAATCCTAGCATGATAAAGAAGATTCAAAGAGAGTGAGATGCCAGCTCCTTTCATTCAGTCAGTAGCTTCAAACATTTCTGGACGTTTTTCAATGGCAAAAATCAATGAATATTGTAAATGCACAAACAGTAATATCTCCACATTGCAAGGTGCAATTCTGAAATTTTTTGCTTTTTCCTGCTCCTCTTAGCATGATAAAGAAGATTCAAAGAGAGTGAGATGCCAGCTCTTTTCATTCAGTCAGTAGCTTCAAACATTTCTGGTATATGAATAACATGATGTTTTTCAATGGCAAAAATCAATGAATATTGTAAATGCACAAACAGTAATTTCTACGCATTGCAAGGTGCAATTCTGAAATTTTTTGCTTTTTCCTGCTAATCCTGGCATGATAAAGAAGATTCAAAGAGAGTGAGATGCCAGCTCTTTTCATTCAGTCAGTAGCTTCAAATATTTCTGGTATATGAATAACATGATGTTTTTCAATGGCAAAAATCAATGAATATTGTAAATGCACAAACAGTAATTTCTCCGCATTGCAAGGTGCAATTCTGAAATTTTTTGCTTTTTCCTGCTAATCCTAGCATGATAAAGAAGATTCAAAGAGAGTGAGATGCCAGCTCCTTTCATTCAGTCAGTAGCTTCAAACATTTCTGGATGTTTTTCAATGGCAAAAATCATTGAATATTGTAAATGCACAAACAGTGATATCTCCACATTGCAACGTGCAATTCTGAAATTTTTTGCTTTTTCCTGCTCCTCTTAGCATGATAAAGAACATTCAAAGAGAGTGAGATGCCAGCTCTTTTCATTCAGTCAGTAGCTTCAAACATCTCTGGTATATGAATAACATGATGTTTTTCAATGGCAAAAATCAATGAATATTGTAAATGCACAAACAGTAATTTCTCCGCATTGCAAGGTGCAATTCTGAAATTTTTTGCTTTTTCCTGCTAATCCTAGCATGATAAAGAAGATTCAAAGAGAGTGAGATGCCAGCTCCTTTCATTCAGTCAGTAGCTTCAAACATTTCTGGACGTTTTTCAATGGCAAAAATCTATGAATATTGTAAATGCACAAACAGTAATATCTCCACATTGCAAGGTGCAATTCTGAAATTTTTTGCTTTTTCCTGCTCCTCTTAGCATGATAAAGAAGATTCAAAGAGAGTGAGATGCCAGCTCTTTTCATTCAGTCAGTAGCTTCAAACATTTCTGGTATATGAATAACATGATGTTTTTCAGTGGCAAAAATCAATGAATATTGTAAATGCACAAACAGTAATTTCTCCGCATTGCAAGGTGCAATTCTGAAATTTTTTGCTTTTTCCTGCTAATCCTAGCATGATAAAGAAGATTCAAAGAGAGTGAGATGCCAGCTCCTTTCATTCAGTCAGTAGCTTCAAACATTTCTGGACGTTTTTCAATGGCAAAAATCAATGAATATTGTAAATGCACAAACAGTAATATCTCCACATTGCAAGGTGCAATTCTGAAATTTTTTGCTTTTTCCTGCTCCTCTTAGCATGATAAAGAAGATTCAAAGAGAGTGAGATGCCAGCTCCTTTCATTCAGTCAGTAGCTTCAAACATTTCTGGTATATGAATAACATGATGTTTTTCAATGGCAAAAATCAATGAATATAGTAAATGCACAAACAGTAATTTCTCCGCATTGCAAGGTGCAATTCTGAAATTTTTTGCTTTTTCCTGCTAATCCTAGCATGATAAAGAAGATTCAAAGAGAGTGAGATGCCAGCTCCTTTCATTCAGTCAGTAGCTTCAAACATTTCTGGACGTTTTTCAATGGCAAAAATCAATGAATATTGTAAATGCACAAACAGTAATATCTCCACATTGCAACGTGCAATTCTGAAATTTTTTGCTTTTTCCTGCTAATCCTGGCATGATAAAGAAGATTCAAAGAGAGTGAGATGCCAGCTCTTTTCATTCAGTCAGTAACTTCAAACATTTCTGGTATATGAATAACATGATGTTTTTCAATGGCAAAAATCAATGAATATTGTAAATGCACAAACAGTAATTTCTCCGCATTGCAAGGTGCAATTCTGAAATTTTTTGCTTTTTCCTGCTAATCCTAGCATGATAAAGAAGATTCAAAGAGAGTGAGATGTCAGCTCCTTTCATTCAGTCAGTAGCTTCAAACATTTCTGGACATTTTTCAATGGCAAAAATCAATGAATATTGTAAATGCACAAACAGTAATATCTCCACATTGCAAGGTGCAATTCTGAAATTTTTTGCTTTTTCCTGCTCCTCTTAGCATGATAAAGAAGATTCAAAGAGAGTGAGATGCCAGCTCTTTTCATTCAGTCAGTAGCTTCAAACATTTCTGGTATATGAATAACATGATGTTTTTCAATGGCAAAAATCAATGAATATTGTAAATGCACAAACAGTAATTTCTCCGCATTGCAAGGTGCAATTCTGAAATTTTTTGCTTTTTCCTGCTAATCCTAGCATGATAAAGAAGATTCAAAGAGAGTGAGATGCCAGCTCCTTTCATTCAGTCAGTAGCTTCAAACATTTCTGGACGTTTTTCAATGGCAAAAATCAATGAATATTGTAAATGCACAAACAGTAATATCTCCACATTGCAACGTGCAATTCTGAAATTTTTTGCTTTTTCCTGCTCCTCTTAGCATGATAAAGAAGATTCAAAGAGAGTGAGATGCCAGCTCTTTTCATTCAGTCAGTAGCTTCAAACATTTCTGGTATATGAATAACATGATGTTTTTCAATGGCAAAAATCAATGAATATTGTAAATGCACAAACAGTAATTTCTCCGCATTGCAAGGTGCAATTCTGAAATTTTTTGCTTTTTCCTGCTAATCCTAGCATGATAAAGAAGATTCAAAGAGAGTGAGATGCCAGCTCCTTTCATTCAGTCAGTAGCTTCAAACATTTCTGGACGTTTTTCAATGGCAAAAATCAATGAATATTGTAAATGCACAAACAGTAATATCTCCACATTGCAAGGTGCAATTCTGAAATTTTTTGCTTTTTCCTGCTAATCCTGGCATGATAAAGAAGATTCAAAGAGAGTGAGATGCCAGCTCTTTTCATTCAGTCAGTAGCTTCAAACATTTCTGGTATATGAATAACATGATGTTTTTCAATGGCAAAAATCAATGAATATTGTAAATGCACAAACAGTAATTTCTCCGCATTGCAAGGTGCAATTCTGAATTTTTTTGCTTTTTCCTGCTAATCCTAGCATGATAAAGAAGATTCAAAGAGAGTGAGATGCCAGCTCCTTTCATTCAGTCAGTAGCTTCAAACATTTCTGGACGTTTTTCAATGGCAAAAATCAATGAATATTGTAAATGCACAAACAGTAATATCTCCACATTGCAAGGTGCAATTCTGAAATTTTTTGCTTTTTCCTGCTCCTCTTAGCATGATAAAGAAGATTCAAAGAGAGTGAGATGCCAGCTCTTTTCATTCAGTCAGTAGCTTCAAACATTTCTGGTATATGAATAACATGATGTTTTTCAATGGCAAAAATCAATGAATATTGTAAATGCACAAACAGTAATTTCTCCGCATTGCAAGGTGCAATTCTGAAATTTTTTGCTTTTTCCTGCTAATCCTAGCATGATAAAGAAGATTCAAAGAGAGTGAGATGCCAGCTCCTTTCATTCAGTCAGTAGCTTCAAACATTTCTGGACATTTTTCAATGGCAAAAATCAATGAATATTGTAAATGCACAAACAGTAATATCTCCACATTGCAAGGTGCAATTCTGAAATTTTTTGCTTTTTCCTGCTAATCCTGGCATGATAAAGAAGAATCAAAGAGAGTGAGATGCCAGCTCTTTTCATTCAGTCAGTAGCTTCAAACATTTCTGGATGTTTTTCAATGGCAAAAATCAATGAATATTGTAAATGCACAAACAGTGATATCTCCACATTGCAACGTGCAATTCTGAAATTTTTTGCTTTTTCCTGCTCCTCTTAGCATGATAAAGAAGATTCAAAGAGAGGGAGATGCCAGCTCTTTTCATTCAGTCAGTAGCTTCAAACATTTCTGGTATATGAATAACATGATGTTTTTCAATGGCAAAAATCAATGAATATTGTAAATGCACAAACAGTAATTTCTCCGCATTGCAAGGTGCAATTCTGAAATTTTTTGCTTTTTCCTGCTAATCCTAGCATGATAAAGAAGATTCAAAGAGAGTGAGATGCCAGCTCCTTTCATTCAGTCAGTAGCTTCAAACATTTCTGGACGTTTTTCAATGGCAAAAATCAATGAATATTGTAAATGCATAAACAGTAATATCTCCACATTGCAAGGTGCAATTCTGAAATTTTTTGCTTTTTCCTGCTCCTCTTAGCATGATAAAGAAGATTCAAAGAGAGTGAGATGCCAGCTCTTTTCATTCAGTCAGCAGCTTCAAACATTTCTGGTATATGAATAACATGATGTTTTTCAATGGCAAAAATCAATGAATATTGTAAATGCACAAACAGTAATTTCTCCGCATTGCAAGGTGCAATTCTGAAATTTTTTGCTTTTTCCTGCTAATCCTGGCATGATAAAGAAGATTCAAAGAGAGTGAGATGCCAGCTCTTTTCATTCAGTCAGTAGCTTCAAATATTTCTGGTATATGAATAACATGATGTTTTTCAATGGCAAAAATCAATGAATATTGTAAATGCACAAACAGTAATTTCTCCGCATTGCAAGGTGCAATTCTGAAATTTTTTGCTTTTTCCTGCTAATCCTAGCATGATAAAGAAGATTCAAAGAGAGTGAGATGCCAGCTCCTTTCATTCAGTCAGTAGCTTCAAACATTTCTGGACGTTTTTCAATGGCAAAAATCATTGAATATTGTAAATGCACAAACAGTGATATCTCCACATTGCAACGTGCAATTCTGAAATTTTTTGCTTTTTCCTGCTCCTCTTAGCATGATAAAGAACATTCAAAGAGAGTGAGATGCCAGCTCTTTTCATTCAGTCAGTAGCTTCAAACATCTCTGGTATATGAATAACATGATGTTTTTCAATGGCAAAAATCAATGAATATTGTAAATGCACAAACAGTAATTTCTCCGCATTGCAAGGTGCAATTCTGAAATTTTTTGCTTTTTCCTGCTAATCCTAGCATGATAAAGAAGATTCAAAGAGAGTGAGATGCCAGCTCCTTTCATTCAGTCAGTAGCTTCAAACATTTCTGGACGTTTTTCAATGGCAAAAATCTATGAATATTGTAAATGCACAAACAGTAATATCTCCACATTGCAAGGTGCAATTCTGAAATTTTTTGCTTTTTCCTGCTCCTCTTAGCATGATAAAGAAGATTCAAAGAGAGTGAGATGCCAGCTCTTTTCATTCAGTCAGTAGCTTCAAACATTTCTGGTATATGAATAACATGATGTTTTTCAGTGGCAAAAATCAATGAATATTGTAAATGCACAAACAGTAATTTCTCCGCATTGCAAGGTGCAATTCTGAAATTTTTTGCTTTTTCCTGCTAATCCTAGCATGATAAAGAAGATTCAAAGAGAGTGAGATGCCAGCTCCTTTCATTCAGTCAGTAGCTTCAAACATTTCTGGACGTTTTTCAATGGCAAAAATCAATGAATATTGTAAATGCACAAACAGTAATATCTCCACATTGCAAGGTGCAATTCTGAAATTTTTTGCTTTTTCCTGCTCCTCTTAGCATGATAAAGAAGATTCAAAGAGAGTGAGATGCCAGCTCCTTTCATTCAGTCAGTAGCTTCAAACATTTCTGGTATATGAATAACATGATGTTTTTCAATGGCAAAAATCAATGAATATAGTAAATGCACAAACAGTAATTTCTCCGCATTGCAAGGTGCAATTCTGAAATTTTTTGCTTTTTCCTGCTAATCCTAGCATGATAAAGAAGATTCAAAGAGAGTGAGATGCCAGCTCCTTTCATTCAGTCAGTAGCTTCAAACATTTCTGGACGTTTTTCAATGGCAAAAATCAATGAATATTGTAAATGCACAAACAGTAATATCTCCACATTGCAACGTGCAATTCTGAAATTTTTTGCTTTTTCCTGCTAATCCTGGCATGATAAAGAAGATTCAAAGAGAGTGAGATGCCAGCTCTTTTCATTCAGTCAGTAGCTTCAAACATTTCTGGTATATGAATAACATGATGTTTTTCAATGGCAAAAATCAATGAATATTGTAAATGCACAAACAGTAATTTCTCCGCATTGCAAGGTGCAATTCTGAAATTTTTTGCTTTTTCCTGCTAATCCTAGCATGATAAAGAAGATTCAAAGAGAGTGAGATGTCAGCTCCTTTCATTCAGTCAGTAGCTTCAAACATTTCTGGACATTTTTCAATGGCAAAAATCAATGAATATTGTAAATGCACAAACAGTAATATCTCCACATTGCAAGGTGCAATTCTGAAATTTTTTGCTTTTTCCTGCTCCTCTTAGCATGATAAAGAAGATTCAAAGAGAGTGAGATGCCAGCTCTTTTCATTCAGTCAGTAGCTTCAAACATTTCTGGTATATGAATAACATGATGTTTTTCCATGGCAAAAATCAATGAATATTGTAAATGCACAAACAGTAATTTCTCCGCATTGCAAGGTGCAATTCTGAAATTTTTTGCTTTTTCCTGCTAATCCTAGCATGATAAAGAAGATTCAAAGAGAGTGAGATGCCAGCTCCTTTCATTCAGTCAGTAGCTTCAAACATTTCTGGACGTTTTTCAATGGCAAAAATCAATGAATATTGTAAATGCACAAACAGTAATATCTCCACATTGCAAGGTGCAATTCTGAAATTTTTTGCTTTTTCCTGCTCCTCTTAGCATGATAAAGAAGATTCAAAGAGAGTGAGATGCCAGCTCTTTTCATTCAGTCAGTAGCTTCAAACATTTCTGGTATATGAATAACATGATGTTTTTCAATGGCAAAAATCAATGAATATTGTAAATGCACAAACAGTAATTTCTCCGCATTGCAAGGTGCAATTCTGAAATTTTTTGCTTTTTCCTGCTAATCCTAGCATGATAAAGAAGATTCAAAGAGAGTGAGATGCCAGCTCCTTTCATTCAGTCAGTAGCTTCAAACATTTCTGGACGTTTTTCAATGGCAAAAATAAATGAATATTGTAAATGCACAAACAGTAATATCTCCACATTGCAAGGTGCAATTCTGAAATTTTTTGCTTTTTCCTGCTCCTCTTAGCATGATAAAGAAGATTCAAAGAGAGTGAGATGCCAGCTCTTTTCATTCAGTCAGTAGCTTCAAACATCTCTGGTATATGAATAACATGATGTTTTTCAATGGCAAAAATCAATGAATATTGTAAATGCACAAACAGTAATTTCTCCGCATTGCAAGGTGCAATTCTGAATTTTTTTGCTTTTTCCTGCTAATCCTAGCATGATAAAGAAGATTCAAAGAGAGTGAGATGCCAGCTCCTTTCATTCAGTCAGTAGCTTCAAACATTTCTGGACGTTTTTCAATGGCAAAAATCAATGAATATTGTAAATGCACAAACAGTAATATCTCCACATTGCAAGGTGCAATTTTGAAATTTTTTGCTTTTTCCTGCTCCTCTTAGCATGATAAAGAAGATTCAAAGAGAGTGAGATGCCAGCTCTTTTCATTCAGTCAGTAGCTTCAAACATCTCTGGTATATGAATAACATGTTTTTCAATGGCAAAAATCAATGAATATTGTAAATGCACAAACAGTAATTTCTCCGCATTGTAAGGTGCAATTCTGAAATTTTTTGCTTTTTCCTGCTAATCCTAGCATGATAAAGAAGATTCAAAGAGAGTGAGATGCCAGCTCCTTTCATTCAGTCAGTAGCTTCAAACATTTATGGACGTTTTTCAATGGCAAAAATCAATGAATATTGTAAATGCACAAACAGTAATATCTCCACATTGCAACGTGCAATTCTGAAATTTTTTGCTTTTTCCTGCTCCTCTTAGCATGATAAAGAAGATTCAAAGAGAGTGAGATGCCAGCTCTTTTCATTCAGTCAGTAGCTTCAAACATTTCTGGTATATGAATAACATGATGTTTTTCAATGGCAAAAATCAATGAATATTGTAAATGCACAAACAGTAATATCTCCACATTGCAAGGTGCAATTCTGAAATTTTTTGCTTTATCCTGCTAATCCTAGCATGATAAAGAAGATTCAAAGAGAGTGAGATGCCAGCTCTTTTCATTCAGTCAGTAGCTTCAAACATTTCTGGTATATGAATAACATGATGTTTTTCAATGGCAAAAATCAATGAATATTGTAAATGCACAAACAGTAATTTCTCCGCATTGCAAGGTGCAATTCTGAAATTTTTTGCTTTTTCCTGCTAATCCTAGCATGATAAAGAAGATTCAAAGAGAGTGAGATGCCAGCTCTTTTCATTCAGTCAGTAGCTTCAAACATTTCTGGACGTTTTTCAATGGCAAAAATCAATGAATATTGTAAATGCACAAACAGTAATATCTCCACATTGCAAGGTGCAATTCTGAAATTTTTTGCTTTTTCCTGCTCCTCTTAGCATGATAAAGAAGATTCAAAGAGAGTGAGATGCCAGCTCTTTTCATTCAGTCAGTAGCTTCAAACATTTCTGGTATATGAATAACATGATGTTTTTCAATGGCAAAAATCAATGAATATTGTAAATGCACAAACAGTAGTTTCTCCACATTGCAAGGTGCAATTCTGAAATTTTTTGCTTTTTCCTGCTAATCCTAGCATGATAAAGAAGATTCAAAGAGAGTGAGATGCCAGCTCTTTTCATTCAGTCAGTAGCTTCAAACATTTCTGGACGTTTTTCAATGGCAAAAATCAATGAATATTGTAAATGCACAAACAGTAATATCTCCACATTGCAAGGTGCAATTCTGAAATTTTTTGCTTTTTCCTGCTCATCTTAGCATGATAAAGAAGATTCAAAGAGAGTGAGATGCCAGCTCTTTTCATTCAGTCAGTAGCTTCAAACATTTCTGGTATATGAAAAACATGATGTTTTTCAATGGCAAAAATCAATGAATATTGTAAATGCACAAACAGTAATTTCTCCGCATTGCAAGGTGCAATTCTGAAATTTTTTGCTTTTTCCTGCTAATCCTAGCATGATAAAGAAGATTCAAAGAGAGTGAGATGCCAGCTCCTTTCATTCAGTCAGTAGCTTCAAACATTTCTGGACGTTTTTCAATGGCAAAAATCAATGAATATTGTAAATGCACAAACAGTAATATCTCCACATTGCAAGGTGCAATTCTGAAATTTTTTGCTTTTTCCTGCTCCTCTTAGCATGATAAAGAAGATTCAAAGAGAGTGAGATGCCAGCTCTTTTCATTCAGTCAGTAGCTTCAAACATTTCTGGTATATGAATAACATGATGTTTTTCAATGGCGAAAATCAATGAATATTGTAAATGCACAAACAGTAATTTCTCCGCATTGCAAGGTGCAATTCTGAAATTTTTTGCTTTTTCCTGCTAATCCTAGCATGATAAAGAAGATTCAAAGAGAGTGAGATGCCAGCTCCTTTCATTCAGTCAGTAGCTTCAAACATTTCTGGACGTTTTTCAATGGCGAAAATCAATGAATATTGTAAATGCACAAACAGTAATTTCTCCGCATTGCAAGGTGCAATTCTGAAATTTTTTGCTTTTTCCTGCTAATCCTAGCATGATAAAGAAGATTCAAAGAGAGTGAGATGCCAGCTCCTTTCATTCAGTCAGTAGCTTCAAACATTTCTGGACATTTTTCAATGGCAAAAATCAATGAATATTGTAAATGCACAAACAGTAATATCTCCACATTGCAACGTGCAATTCTGAAATTTTTTGCTTTTTCCTGCTCCTCTTAGCATGATAAAGAAGATTCAAAGAGAGTGAGATGCCAGCTCTTTTCATTCAGTCAGTAGCTTCAAACATTTCTGGTATATGAATAACATGATGTTTTTCAATGGCAAAAATCAATGAATATTGTAAATGCACAAACAGTAATTTCTCCGCATTGCAAGGTGCAATTCTGAAATTTTTTGCTTTTTCCTGCTAATCCTAGCATGATAAAGAATATTCAAAGAGAGTGAGATGCCAGCTCCTTTCATTCAGTCAGTAGCTTCAAACATTTCTGGACGTTTTTCAATGGCAAAAATCAATGAATATTGTAAATGCACAAACAGTAATATCTCCACATTGCAAGGTGCAATTCTGAAATTTTTTGCTTTTTCCTACTCCTCTTAGCATGATAAAGAAGATTCAAAGAGAGTGAGATGCCAGCTCTTTTCATTCAGTCAGTAGCTTCAAACATTTCTGGTATATGAATAACATGATGTTTTTCAATGGCAAAAATCAATGAATATTGTAAATGCACAAACAGTAATTTCTCCGCATTGTAAGGTGCAATTCTGAAATTTTTTGCTTTTTCCTGCTAATCCTAGCATGATAAAGAAGATTCAAAGAGAGTGAGATGCCAGCTCCTTTCATTCAGTCAGTAGCTTCAAACATTTCTGGACGTTTTTCAATGGCAAAAATCAATGAATATTGTAAATGCACAAACAGTAATATCTCCACATTGCAACGTGCAATTCTGAAATTTTTTGCTTTTTCCTGCTCCTCTTAGCATGATAAAGAACATTCAAAGAGAGTGAGATGCCAGCTCTTTTCATTCAGTCAGTAGCTTCAAACATTTCTGGTATATGAATAACATGATGTTTTTCAATGGCAAAAATCAATGAATATTGTAAATGCACAAACAGTAATTTCTCCGCATTGCAAGGTGCAATTCTGAAATTTTTTGCTTTTTCCTGCTAATCCTAGCATGATAAAGAAGATTCAAAGAGAGTGAGATGCCAGCTCCTTTCATTCAGTCAGTAGCTTCAAACATTTCTGGATGTTTTTCAATGGCAAAAATCAATGAATATTGTAAATGCACAAACAGTAATATCTCCACATTGCAAGGTGCAATTCTGAATTTTTTTGCTTTTTCCTGCTCCTCTTAGCATGATAAAGAAGATTCAAAGAGAGTGAGATGCCAGCTCTTTTCATTCAATCAGTAGCTTCAAACATCTCTGGTATATGAATAACATGATGTTTTTCAATGGCAAAAATCAATGAATATTGTAAATGCACAAACAGTAATTTCTCCGCATTGCAAGGTGCAATTCTGAAATTTTTTGCTTTTTCCTGCTAATCCTAGCATGATAAAGAAGATTCAAAGAGAGTGAGATGCCAGCTCCTTTCATTCAGTCAGTAGCTTCAAACATTTCTGGACGTTTTTCAATGGCAAAAATCAATGAATATTGTAAATGCACAAACAGTAATATCTCCACATTGCAAGGTGCAATTCTGAAATTTTTTGCTTTTTCCTGCTCCTCTTAGCATGATAAAGAAGATTCAAAGAGAGTGAGATGCCAGCTCTTTTCATTCAGTCAGTAGCTTCAAACATTTCTGGTATATGAATAACATGATGTTTTTCAATGGCAAAAATCAATGAATATTGTAAATGCACAAACAGTAATTTCTCCGCATTGCAAGGTGCAATTCTGAAATTTTTTGCTTTTTCCTGCTAATCCTAGCATGATAAAGAAGATTCAAAGAGAGTGAGATGCCAGCTCCTTTCATTCAGTCAGTAGCTTCAAACATTTCTGGACGTTTTTCAATGGCAAAAATCAATGAATATTGTAAATGCACAAACAGTAATATCTCCACATTGCAACGTGCAATTCTGAAATTTTTTGCTTTTTCCTGCTAATCCTGGCATGATAAAGAAGATTCAAAGAGAGTGAGATGCCAGCTCTTTTCATTCAGTCAGTAGCTTCAAACATTTCTGGTATATGAATAACATGATGTTTTTTAATGGCAAAAATCAATGAATATTGTAAATGCACAAACAGTAATTTCTCCGCATTGCAAGGTGCAATTCTGAAATTTTTTGCTTTTTCCTGCTAATCCTAGCATGATAAAGAAGATTCAAAGAGAGTGAGATGCCAGCTCCTTTCATTCAGTCAGTAGCTTCAAACATTTCTGGACATTTTTCAATGGCAAAAATCAATGAATATTGTAAATGCACAAACAGTAATATCTCCACATTGCAACGTGCAATTCTGAAATTTTTTGCTTTTTCCTGCTCCTCTTAGCATGATAAAGAAGATTCAAAGAGAGTGAGATGCCAGCTCTTTTCATTCAGTCAGTAGCTTCAAACATTTCTGGTATATGAATAACATGATGTTTTTCAATGGCAAAAATCAATGAATATTGTAAATGCACAAACAGTAATATCTCCACATTGCAAGGTGCAATTCTGAAATTTTTTGCTTTTTCCTGCTAATCCTAGCATGATAAAGAAGATTCAAAGAGAGTGAGATGCCAGCTCTTTTCATTCAGTCAGTAGCTTCAAACATTTCTGGTATATGAATAACATGATGTTTTTCAATGGCAAAAATCAATGAATATTGTAAATGCACAAACAGTAATTTCTCCGCATTGCAAGGTGCAATTCTGAAATTTTTTGCTTTTTCCTGCTAATCCTAGCATGATAAAGAAGATTCAAAGAGAGTGAGATGCCAGCTCTTTTCATTCAGTCAGTAGCTTCAAACATTTCTGGTATATGAATAACATGATGTTTTTCAATGGCAAAAATTAATGAATATTGTAAATGCACAAACAGTAATATCTCCACATTGCAAGGTGCAATTCTGAAATTTTTTGATTTTTCCTGCTCCTCTTAGCATGATAAAGAAGATTCAAAGAGAGTGAGATGCCAGCTCTTTTCATTCAGTCAGTAGCTTCAAACATTTCTGGTATATGAATAACATGATGTTTTTCAATGGCAAAAATCAATGAATATTGTAAATGCACAAACAGTAATTTCTCCGCATTGCAAGGTGCAATTCTGAAATTTTTTGCTTTTTCCTGCTAATCCTAGCATGATAAAGAAGATTCAAAGAGAGTGAGATGCCAGCTCCTTTCATTCAGTCAGTAGCTTCAAACATTTCTGGACGTTTTTCAATGGCAAAAATCAATGAATATTGTAAATGCACAAACAGTAATATCTCCACATTGCAAGGTGCAATTCTGAAATTTTTTGCTTTTTCCTGCTAATCCTGGCATGATAAAGAAGATTCAAAGAGAGTGAGATGCCAGCTCTTTTCATTCAGTCAGTAGCTTCAAACATTTCTGGTATATGAATAACATGATGTTTTTCAATGGCAAAAATCAATGAATATTGTAAATGCACAAACAGTAATTTCTCCGCATTGCAAGGTGCAATTCTGAAATTTTTTGCTTTTTCCTGCTAATCCTAGCATGATAAAGAAGATTCAAAGAGAGTGAGATGCCAGCTCCTTTCATTCAGTCAGTAGCTTCAAACATTTCTGGACGTTTTTCAATGGCAAAAATCAATGAATATTGTAAATGCACAAACAGTAATATCTCCACATTGCAAGGTGCAATTCTGAAATTTTTTGCTTTTTCCTGCTCCTCTTAGCATGATAAAGAAGATTCAAAGAGAGTGAGATGCCAGCTCTTTTCATTCAGTCAGTAGCTTCAAACATTTCTGGTATATGAATAACATGATGTTTTTCAATGGCAAAAATCAATGAATATTGTAAATGCACAAACAGTAATTTCTCCGCATTGCAAGGTGCAATTCTGAAATTTTTTGCTTTTTCCTGCTAATCCTAGCATGATAAAGAAGATTCAAAGAGAGTGAGATGCCAGCTCCTTTCATTCAGTCAGTAGCTTCAAACATTTCTGGACGTTTTTCAATGGCAAAAATCAATGAATATTGTAAATGCACAAACAGTGATATCTCCACATTGCAACGTGCAATTCTGAAATTTTTTGCTTTTTCCTGCTCCTCTTAGCATGATAAAGAAGATTCAAAGAGAGTGAGATGCCAGCTCTTTTCATTCAGTCAGTAGCTTCAAACATCTCTGGTATATGAATAACATGATGTTTTTCAATGGCAAAAATCAATGAATATTGTAAATGCACAAACAGTAATTTCTCCGCATTGCAAGGTGCAATTCTGAAATTTTTTGCTTTTTCCTGCTAATCCTAGCATGATAAAGAAGATTCAAAGAGATTGAGATGCCAGCTCCTTTCATTCAGTCAGTAGCTTCAAACATTTCTGGACGTTTTTCAATGGCAAAAATCAATGAATATTGTAAATGCACAAACAGTAATATCTCCACATTGCAAGGTGCAATTCTGAAATTTTTTGCTTTTTCCTGCTAATCCTGGCATGATAAAGAAGATTCAAAGAGAGTGAGATGCCAGCTCTTTTCATTCAGTCAGTAGCTTCAAACATTTCTGGTATATGAATAACATGATGTTTTTCAATGGCAAAAATCAATGAATATTGTAAATGCACAAACAGTAATTTCTCCGCATTGCAAGGTGCAATTCTGAAATTTTTTGCTTTTTCCTGCTAATCCTAGCATGATAAAGTAGATTCAAAGAGAGTGAGATGCCAGCTCCTTTCATTCAGTCAGTAGCTTCAAACATTTCTGGACGTTTTTCAATGGCAAAAATCAATGAATATTGTAAATGCACAAACAGTAATTTCTCCGCATTGCAAGGTGCAATTCTGAAATTTTTTGCTTTTTCCTGCTAATCCTGGCATGATAAAGAAGATTCAAAGAGAGTGAGATGCCAGCTCTTTTCATTCAGTCAGTAGCTTTAAACATTTCTGGTATATGAATAACATGATGTTTTTCAATGGCAAAAATCAATGAATATTGTAAATGCACAAACAGTAATTTCTCCACATTGCAAGGTGCAATTCTGAAATTTTTTGCTTTTTGCTGCTAATCCTAGCATGATAAAGAAAATTCAAAGAGAGTGAGATGCCAGCTCCTTTCATTCAGTCATTAGCTTCAAACATTTCTGGACGTTTTTCAATGGCAAAAATCAATGAATATTGTAAATGCACAAACAGTGATATCTCCACATTGCAACGTGCAATTCTGAAATTTTTTGCTTTTTCCTGCTCCTCTTAGCATGATAAAGAAGATTCAAAGAGAGTGAGATGCCAGCTCTTTTCATTCAGTCAGTAGCTTCAAACATCTCTGGTATATGAATAACATGATGTTTTTCAATGGCAAAAATCAATGAATATTGTAAATGCACAAACAGTAATTTCTCCGCATTGCAAGGTGCAATTCTGAAATTTTTTGCTTTTTCCTGCTAATCCTAGCATGATAAAGAAGATTCAAAGAGAGTGAGATGCCAGCTCCTTTCATTCAGTCAGTAGCTTCAAACATTTCTGGACGTTTTTCAATGGCAAAAATCAATGAATATTGTAAATGCACAAACAGTAATATCTCCACATTGCAAGGTGCAATTCTGAAATTTTTTGCTTTTTCCTACTCCTCTTAGCATGATAAAGAAGATTCAAAGAGAGTGAGATGCCAGCTCTTTTCATTCAGTCAGTAGCTTCAAACATTTCTGGTATATGAATAACATGATGTTTTTCAATGGCAAAAATCAATGAATATTGTAAATGCACAAACAGTAATTTCTCCGCATTGTAAGGTGCAATTCTGAAATTTTTTGCTTTTTCCTGCTAATCCTAGCATGATAAAGAAGATTCAAAGAGAGTGAGATGCCAGCTCCTTTCATTCAGTCAGTAGCTTCAAACATTTCTGGACGTTTTTCAATGGCAAAAATCAATGAATATTGTAAATGCACAAACAGTAATATCTCCACATTGCAACGTGCAATTCTGAAATTTTTTGCTTTTTCCTGCTCCTCTTAGCATGATAAAGAACATTCAAAGAGAGTGAGATGCCAGCTCTTTTCATTCAGTCAGTAGCTTCAAACATTTCTGGTATATGAATAACATGATGTTTTTCAATGGCAAAAATCAATGAATATTGTAAATGCACAAACAGTAATTTCTCCGCATTGCAAGGTGCAATTCTGAAATTTTTTGCTTTTTCCTGCTAATCCTAGCATGATAAAGAAGATTCAAAGAGAGTGAGATGCCAGCTCCTTTCATTCAGTCAGTAGCTTCAAACATTTCTGGATGTTTTTCAATGGCAAAAATCAATGAATATTGTAAATGCACAAACAGTAATATCTCCACATTGCAAGGTGCAATTCTGAATTTTTTTGCTTTTTCCTGCTCCTCTTAGCATGATAAAGAAGATTCAAAGAGAGTGAGATGCCAGCTCTTTTCATTCAATCAGTAGCTTCAAACATCTCTGGTATATGAATAACATGATGTTTTTCAATGGCAAAAATCAATGAATATTGTAAATGCACAAACAGTAATTTCTCCGCATTGCAAGGTGCAATTCTGAAATTTTTTGCTTTTTCCTGCTAATCCTAGCATGATAAAGAAGATTCAAAGAGAGTGAGATGCCAGCTCCTTTCATTCAGTCAGTAGCTTCAAACATTTCTGGACGTTTTTCAATGGCAAAAATCAATGAATATTGTAAATGCACAAACAGTAATATCTCCACATTGCAACGTGCAATTCTGAAATTTTTTGCTTTTTCCTGCTAATCCTGGCATGATAAAGAAGATTCAAAGAGAGTGAGATGCCAGCTCTTTTCATTCAGTCAGTAGCTTCAAACATTTCTGGTATATGAATAACATGATGTTTTTTAATGGCAAAAATCAATGAATATTGTAAATGCACAAACAGTAATTTCTCCGCATTGCAAGGTGCAATTCTGAAATTTTTTGCTTTTTCCTGCTAATCCTAGCATGATAAAGAAGATTCAAAGAGAGTGAGATGCCAGCTCCTTTCATTCAGTCAGTAGCTTCAAACATTTCTGGACATTTTTCAATGGCAAAAATCAATGAATATTGTAAATGCACAAACAGTAATATCTCCACATTGCAACGTGCAATTCTGAAATTTTTTGCTTTTTCCTGCTCCTGTTAGCATGATAAAGAAGATTCAAAGAGAGTGAGATGCCAGCTCTTTTCATTCAGTCAGTAGCTTCAAACATTTCTGGTATATGAATAACATGATGTTTTTCAATGGCAAAAATCAATGAATATTGTAAATGCACAAACAGTAATATCTCCACATTGCAAGGTGCAATTCTGAAATTTTTTGCTTTTTCCTGCTAATCCTAGCATGATAAAGAAGATTCAAAGAGAGTGAGATGCCAGCTCTTTTCATTCAGTCAGTAGCTTCAAACATTTCTGGTATATGAATAACATGATGTTTTTCAATGGCAAAAATCAATGAATATTGTAAATGCACAAACAGTAATTTCTCCGCATTGCAAGGTGCAATTCTGAAATTTTTTGCTTTTTCCTGCTAATCCTAGCATGATAAAGAAGATTCAAAGAGAGTGAGATGCCAGCTCTTTTCATTCAGTCAGTAGCTTCAAACATTTCTGGTATATGAATAACATGATGTTTTTCAATGGCAAAAATTAATGAATATTGTAAATGCACAAACAGTAATATCTCCACATTGCAAGGTGCAATTCTGAAATTTTTTGATTTTTCCTGCTCCTCTTAGCATGATAAAGAAGATTCAAAGAGAGTGAGATGCCAGCTCTTTTCATTCAGTCAGTAGCTTCAAACATTTCTGGTATATGAATAACATGATGTTTTTCAATGGCAAAAATCAATGAATATTGTAAATGCACAAACAGTAATTTCTCCGCATTGCAAGGTGCAATTCTAAAATTTTTTGCTTTTTCCTGCTAATCCTAGCATGATAAAGAAGATTCAAAGAGAGTGAGATGCCAGCTCCTTTCATTCAGTCAGTAGCTTCAAACATTTCTGGACGTTTTTCAATGGCAAAAATCAATGAATATTGTAAATGCACAAACAGTAATATCTCCACATTGCAACGTGCAATTCTGAAATTTTTTGCTTTTTCCTGCTAATCCTGGCATGATAAAGAAGATTCAAAGAGAGTGAGATGCCAGCTCTTTTCATTCAGTCAGTAGCTTCAAACATTTCTGGTATATGAATAACATGATGTTTTTCAATGGCAAAAATCAATGAATATTGTAAATGCACAAACAGTAATTTCTCCGCATTGCAAGGTGCAATTCTGAAATTTTTTGCTTTTTCCTGCTAATCCTAGCATGATAAAGAAGATTCAAAGAGAGTGAGATGCCAGCTCCTTTCATTCAGTCAGTAGCTTCAAACATTTCTGGACGTTTTTCAATGGCAAAAATCAATGAATATTGTAAATGCACAAACAGTAATATCTCCACATTGCAAGGTGCAATTCTGAAATTTTTTGCTTTTTCCTGCTCCTCTTAGCATGATAAAGAAGATTCAAAGAGAGTGAGATGCCAGCTCTTTTCATTCAGTCAGTAGCTTCAAACATTTCTGGTATATGAATAACATGATGTTTTTCAATGGCAAAAATCAATGAATATTGTAAATGCACAAACAGTAATTTCTCCGCATTGCAAGGTGCAATTCTGAAATTTTTTGCTTTTTCCTGCTAATCCTAGCATGATAAAGAAGATTCAAAGAGAGTGAGATGCCAGCTCCTTTCATTCAGTCAGTAGCTTCAAACATTTCTGGACGTTTTTCAATGGCAAAAATCAATGAATATTGTAAATGCACAAACAGTGATATCTCCACATTGCAACGTGCAATTCTGAAATTTTTTGCTTTTTCCTGCTCCTCTTAGCATGATAAAGAAGATTCAAAGAGAGTGAGATGCCAGCTCTTTTCATTCAGTCAGTAGCTTCAAACATCTCTGGTATATGAATAACATGATGTTTTTCAATGGCAAAAATCAATGAATATTGTAAATGCACAAACAGTAATTTCTCCGCATTGCAAGGTGCAATTCTGAAATTTTTTGCTTTTTCCTGCTAATCCTAGCATGATAAAGAAGATTCAAAGAGATTGAGATGCCAGCTCCTTTCATTCAGTCAGTAGCTTCAAACATTTCTGGACGTTTTTCAATGGCAAAAATCAATGAATATTGTAAATGCACAAACAGTAATATCTCCACATTGCAAGGTGCAATTCTGAAATTTTTTGCTTTTTCCTGCTAATCCTGGCATGATAAAGAAGATTCAAAGAGAGTGAGATGCCAGCTCTTTTCATTCAGTCAGTAGCTTCAAACTTTTCTGGTATATGAATAACATGATGTTTTTCAATGGCAAAAATCAATGAATATTGTAAATGCACAAACAGTAATTTCTCCGCATTGCAAGGTGCAATTCTGAAATTTTTTGCTTTTTCCTGCTAATCCTAGCATGATAAAGTAGATTCAAAGAGAGTGAGATGCCAGCTCCTTTCATTCAGTCAGTAGCTTCAAACATTTCTGGACGTTTTTCAATGGCAAAAATCAATGAATATTGTAAATGCACAAACAGTAATTTCTCCGCATTGCAAGGTGCAATTCTGAAATTTTTTGCTTTTTCCTGCTAATCCTGGCATGATAAAGAAGATTCAAAGAGAGTGAGATGCCAGCTCTTTTCATTCAGTCAGTAGCTTTAAACATTTCTGGTATATGAATAACATGATGTTTTTCAATGGCAAAAATCAATGAATATTGTAAATGCACAAACAGTAATTTCTCCACATTGCAAGGTGCAATTCTGAAATTTTTTGCTTTTTGCTGCTAATCCTAGCATGATAAAGAAAATTCAAAGAGAGTGAGATGCCAGCTCCTTTCATTCAGTCATTAGCTTCAAACATTTCTGGACGTTTTTCAATGGCAAAAATCAATGAATATTGTAAATGCACAAACAGTGATATCTCCACATTGCAACGTGCAATTCTGAAATTTTTTGCTTTTTCCTGCTCCTCTTAGCATGATAAAGAAGATTCAAAGAGAGTGAGATGCCAGCTCTTTTCATTCAGTCAGTAGCTTCAAACATCTCTGGTATATGAATAACATGATGTTTTTCAATGGCAAAAATCAATGAATATTGTAAATGCACAAACAGTAATTTCTCCGCATTGCAAGGTGCAATTCTGAAATTTTTTGCTTTTTCCTGCTAATCCTAGCATGATAAAGAAGATTCAAAGAGAGTGAGATGCCAGCTCCTTTCATTCAGTCAGTAGCTTCAAACATTTCTGGACGTTTTTCAATGGCAAAAATCAATGAATATTGTAAATGCACAAACAGTAATATCTCCACATTGCAAGGTGCAATTCTGAAATTTTTTGCTTTTTCCTGCTCCTCTTAGCATGATAAAGAAGATTCAAAGAGAGTGAGATGCCAGCTCTTTTCATTCAGTCAGTAGCTTCAAACATTTCTGGTATATGAATAACATGATGTTTTTCAATGGCAAAAATCAATGAATATTGTAAATGCACAAACAGTAATTTCTCCGCATTGCAAGGTGCAATTCTGAAATTTTTTGCTTTTTCCTGCTAATCCTAGCATGATAAAGAAGATTCAAAGAGAGTGAGATGCCAGCTCCTTTCATTCAGTCAGCAGCTTCAAACATTTCTGGACGTTTTTCAATGGCAAAAATCAATGAATATTGTAAATGCACAAACAGTAATATCTCCACATTGCAAGGTGCAATTCTGAAATTTTTTGCTTTTTCCTGCTCCTCTTAGCATGATAAAGAAGATTCAAAGAGAGTGAGATGCCAGCTCTTTTCATTCAGTCAGTAGCTTCAAACATTTCTGGTATATGAATAACATGTTTTTCAATGGCAAAAATCAATGAATATTGTAAATGCACAAACAGTAATTTCTCCGCATTGCAAGGTGCAATTCTGAAATTTTTTGCTTTTTCCTGCTAATCCTAGCATGATAAAGAAGATTCAAAGAGAGTGAGATGCCAGCTCCTTTCATTCAGTCAGTAGCTTCAAACATTTCTGGACGTTTTTCAATGGCAAAAATCAATGAATATTGTAAATGCACAAACAGTAATATCTCCACATTGCAACGTGCAATTCTGAAATTTTTTGCTTTTTCCTGCTCCTCTTAGCATGATAAAGAAGATTCAAAGAGAGTGAGATGCCAGCTCTTTTCATTCAGTCAGTAGCTTCAAACATTTCTGGTATATGAATAACATGATGTTTTTCAATGGCAAAAATCAATGAATATTGTAAATGCACAAACAGTAATTTCTCCGCATTGCAAGGTGCAATTCTGAAATTTTTTGCTTTTTCCTGCTAATCCTAGCATGATAAAGAAGATTCAAAGAGAGTGAGATGCCAGCTCCTTTCATTCAGTCAGTAGCTTCAAACATTTCTGGACTTTTTTCAATGGCAAAAATAAATGAATATTGTAAATGCACAAACAGTAATATCTCCACATTGCAAGGTGCAATTCTGAAATTTTTTGCTTTTTCCTGCTCCTCTTAGCATGATAAAGAAGATTCAAAGAGAGTGAGATGCCAGCTCTTTTCATTCAGTCAGTAGCTTCAAACATCTCTGGGATATGAATAACATGATGTTTTTCAATGGCAAAAATCAATGAATGTTGTAAATGCACAAACAGTAATTTCTCCGCATTGCAAGGTGCAATTCTGAAATTTTTTGCTTTTTCCTGCTAATCCTAGCATGATAAAGAAGATTCAAAGAGAGTGAGATGCCAGCTCCTTTCATTCAGTCAGTAGCTTCAAACATTTCTGGACGTTTTTCAATGGCAAAAATCAATGAATATTGTAAATGCACAAACAGTAATATCTCCACATTGCAACGTGCAATTCTGAAATTTTTTGCTTTTTCCTGCTAATCCTGGCATGATAAAGAAGATTCAAAGAGAGTGAGATGCCAGCTCTTTTCATTCAGTCAGTAGCTTCAAACATTTCTGGTATATGAATAACATGATGTTTTTCAATGGCAAAAATCAATGAATATTGTAAATGCACAAACAGTAATTTCTCCGCATTGCAAGGTGCAATTCTGAAATTTTTTGCTTTTTCCTGCTAATCGTAGCATGATAAAGAAGATTCAAAGAGAGTGAGATGCCAGCTCTTTTCATTCAGTCAGTAGCTTCAAACATTTCTGGACATTTTTCAATGGCAAAAATCAATGAATATTGTAAATGCACAAACAGTAATATCTCCACATTGCAAGGTGCAATTCTGAAATTTTTTGCTTTTTCCTACTCCTCTTAGCATGATAAAGAAGATTCAAAGAGAGTGAGATGCCAGCTCTTTTCATTCAGTCAGTAGCTTCAAACATTTCTGGTATATGAATAACATGATGTTTTTCAATGGCAAAAATCAATGAATATTGTAAATGCACAAAAAGTAATTTCTCCGCATTGCAAGGTGCAATTCTGAAATTTTTTGCTTTTTCCTGCTAATCCTAGCATGATAAAGAAGATTCAAAGAGAGTGAGATGCCAGCTCCTTTCATTCAGTCAGTAGCTTCAAACATTTCTGGACGTTTTTCAATTGCAAAAATCAATGAATATTGTAAATGCACAAACAGTAATATCTCCACATTGCAAGGTGCAATTCTGAAATTTTTTGCTTTTTCCTGCTCCTCTTAGCATGATAAAGAAGATTCAAAGAGAGTGAGATGCCAGCTCTTTTCATTCAGTCAGTAGCTTCAAACATCTCTGGTATATGAATAACATGATGTTTTTCAATGGCAAAAATCAATGAATATTGTAAATGCACAAACAGTAATTTCTCCGCATTGTAAGGTGCAATTCTGAAATTTTTTGCTTTTTCCTGCTAATCCTAGCATGATAAAGAATATTCAAAGAGAGTGAGATGCCAGCTCCTTTCATTCAGTCAGTAGCTTCAAACATTTCTGGACGTTTTTCAATGGCAAAAATCAATGAATATTGTAAATGCACAAACAGTAATATCTCCACATTGCAACGTGCAATTCTGAAATTTTTTGCTTTTTCCTGCTCCTCTTAGCATGATAAAGAAGATTCAAAAAGAGTGAGATGCCAGCTCTTTTCATTCAGTCAGTAGCTTCAAACATTTCTGGTATATGAATAACATGATGTTTTTCAATGGCAAAAATCAATGAATATTGTAAATGCACAAACAGTAATATCTCCACATTGCAAGGTGCAATTCTGAAATTTTTTGCTTTTTCCTGCTCCTCTTAGCAAGATAAAGAAGATTCAAAGAGAGTGAGATGCCAGCTCTTTTCATTCAGTCAGTAGCTTCAAACATCTCTGGTATATGAATAACATGATGTTTTTCAATGGCAAAAATCAATGAATATTGTAAATGCTCAAACAGTAATTTCTCCGCATTGCAAGGTGCAATTCTGAAATTTTTTGCTTTTTCCTGCTAATCCTAGCATGATAAAGAAGATTCAAAGAGAGTGAGATGCCAGCTCCTTTCATTCAGTCAGTAGCTTCAAACATTTCTGGACGTTTTTCAATGTCAAAAATCAATGAATATTGTAAATGCACAAACAGTAATATCTCCACATTGCAACGTGCAATTCTGAAATTTTTTGCATTTTCCTGCTCCTCTTAGCATGATAAAGAAGATTCAAAGAGAGTGAGATGCCAGCTCTTTTCATTCAGTCAGTAGCTTCAAACATTTCTGGTATATGAATAACATGATGTTTTTCAATGGCAAAAATCAATGAATATTGTAAATGCACAAACAGTAATTTCTCCGCATTGCAAGGTGCAATTCTGAAATTTTTTGCTTTTTCCTGCTAATCCTAGCATGATAAAGAAGATTCAAAGAGAGTGAGATGCCAGCTCCTTTCATTCAGTCAGTAGCTTCAAACATTTCTGGACGTTTTTCAATGGCAAAAATCAATGAATATTGTAAATGCACAAACAGTAATATCTCCACATTGCAAGGTGCAATTCTGAAATTTTTTGCTTTTTCCTGCTCCTCTTAGCATGATAAAGAAGATTCAAAGAGAGTGAGATGCCAGCTCTTTTCATTCAGTCAGTAGCTTCAAACATCTCTGGTATATGAATAACATGATGTTTTTCAATGGCAAAATTCAATGAATATTGTAAATGCTCAAACAGTAATTTCTCCGCATTGCAAGGTGCAATTCTGAAATTTTTTGCTTTTTCCTGCTAATCCTAGCATGATAAAGAAGATTCAAAGAGAGTGAGATGCCAGCTCCTTTCATTCAGTCAGTAGCTTCAAACATTTCTGGACGTTTTTCAATGGCAAAAATCAATGAATATTGTAAATGCACAAACAGTAATATCTCCACATTGCAACGTGCAATTCTGAAATTTTTTGCATTTTCCTGCTCCTCTTAGCATGATAAAGAAGATTCAAAGAGAGTGAGATGCCAGCTCTTTTCATTCAGTCAGTAGCTTCAAACATTTCTGGTATATGAATAACATGATGTTTTTCAATGGCAAAAATCAATGAATATTGTAAATGCACAAACAGTAATTTCTCCGCATTGCAAGGTGCAATTCTGAAATTTTTTGCTTTTTCCTGCTAATCCTAGCATGATAAAGAAGATTCAAAGAGAGTGAGATGCCAGCTCCTTTCATTCAGTCAGTAGCTTCAAACATTTCTGGACGTTTTTCAATGGCAAAAATCAATGAATATTGTAAATGCACAAACAGTAATATCTCCACATTGCAACGTGCAATTCTGAAATTTTTTGCTTTTTCCTGCTAATCCTGGCATGATAAAGAATATTCAAAGAGAGTGAGATGCCAGCTCTTTTCATTCAGTCAGTAGCTTCAAACATTTCTGGTATATGAATAACATGATGTTTTTTAATGGCAAAAATCAATGAATATTGTAAATGCACAAACAGTAATTTCTCCGCATTGCAAGGTGCAATTCTGAAATTTTTTGCTTTTTCCTGCTAATCCTAGCATGATAAAGAAGATTCAAAGAGAGTGAGATGCCAGCTCCTTTCATTCAGTCAGTAGCTTCAAACATTTCTGGACATTTTTCAATGGCAAAAATCAATGAATATTGTAAATGCACAAACAGTAATATCTCCACATTGCAACGTGCAATTCTGAAATTTTTTGCTTTTTCCTGCTCCTCTTAGCATGATAAAGAAGATTCAAAGAGAGTGAGATGCCAGCTCTTTTCATTCAGTCAGTAGCTTCAAACATTTCTGGTATATGAATAACATGATGTTTTTCAATGGCAAAAATCAATGAATATTGTAAATGCACAAACAGTAATTTCTCCGCATTGCAAGGTGCAATTCTGAAATTTTTTGCTTTTTCCTGCTAATCCTAGCATGATAAAGAAGATTCAAAGAGAGTGAGATGCCAGCTCCTTTCATTCAGTCAGTAGCTTCAAACATTTCTGGACGTTTTTCAATGGCAAAAATCAATGAATATTGTAAATGCACAAACAGTAATATCTCCACATTGCAAGGTGCAATTCTGAAATTTTTTGCTTTTTCCTGCTCCTCTTAGCATGATAAAGAAGATTCAAAGAGAGTGAGATGCCAGCTCTTTTCATTCAGTCAGTAGCTTCAAACATCTCTGGTATATGAATAACATGATGTTTTTCAATGGCAAAATTCAATGAATATTGTAAATGCTCAAACAGTAATTTCTCCGCATTGCAAGGTGCAATTCTGAAATTTTTTGCTTTTTCCTGCTAATCCTAGCATGATAAAGAAGATTCAAAGAGAGTGAGATGCCAGCTCCTTTCATTCAGTCAGTAGCTTCAAACATTTCTGGACGTTTTTCAATGGCAAAAATCAATGAATATTGTAAATGCACAAACAGTAATATCTCCACATTGCAACGTGCAATTCTGAAATTTTTTGCATTTTCCTGCTCCTCTTAGCATGATAAAGAAGATTCAAAGAGAGTGAGATGCCAGCTCTTTTCATTCAGTCAGTAGCTTCAAACATTTCTGGTATATGAATAACATGATGTTTTTCAATGGCAAAAATCAATGAATATTGTAAATGCACAAACAGTAATTTCTCCGCATTGCAAGGTGCAATTCTGAAATTTTTTGCTTTTTCCTGCTAATCCTAGCATGATAAAGAAGATTCAAAGAGAGTGAGATGCCAGCTCCTTTCATTCAGTCAGTAGCTTCAAACATTTCTGGACGTTTTTCAATGGCAAAAATCAATGAATATTGTAAATGCACAAACAGTAATATCTCCACATTGCAACGTGCAATTCTGAAATTTTTTGCTTTTTCCTGCTAATCCTGGCATGATAAAGAATATTCAAAGAGAGTGAGATGCCAGCTCTTTTCATTCAGTCAGTAGCTTCAAACATTTCTGGTATATGAATAACATGATGTTTTTTAATGGCAAAAATCAATGAATATTGTAAATGCACAAACAGTAATTTCTCCGCATTGCAAGGTGCAATTCTGAAATTTTTTGCTTTTTCCTGCTAATCCTAGCATGATAAAGAAGATTCAAAGAGAGTGAGATGCCAGCTCCTTTCATTCAGTCAGTAGCTTCAAACATTTCTGGACATTTTTCAATGGCAAAAATCAATGAATATTGTAAATGCACAAACAGTAATATCTCCACATTGCAACGTGCAATTCTGAAATTTTTTGCTTTTTCCTGCTCCTCTTAGCATGATAAAGAAGATTCAAAGATAGTGAGATGCCAGCTCTTTTCATTCAGTCAGTAGCTTCAAACATTTCTGGTATATGAATAACATGATGTTTTTCAATGGCAAAAATCAATGAATATTGTAAATGCACAAACAGTAATATCTCCACATTGCAAGGTGCAATTCTGAAATTTTTTGCTTTTTCCTGCTAATCCTAGCATGATAAAGAAGATTCAAAGAGAGTGAGATGCCAGCTCTTTTCATTCAGTCAGTAGCTTCAAACATTTCTGGTATATGAATAACATGATGTTTTTCAAAGGCAAAAATCAATGAATATTGTAAATGCACAAAAAGTAATTTCTCCGCATTGCAAGGTGCAATTCTGAAATTTTTTGCTTTTTCCTGCTAATCCTAGCATGATAAAGAAGATTCAAAGAGAGTGAGATGCCAGCTCCTTTCATTCAGTCAGTAGCTTCAAACATTTCTGGACGTTTTTCAATGGCAAAAATCAATGAATATTGTAAATGCACAAACAGTAATATCTCCACATTGCAAGGTGCAATTCTGAAATTTTTTGCTTTTTCCTGCTCCTCTTAGCATGATAAAGAAGATTCAAAGAGAGTGAGATGCCAGCTCTTTTCATTCAGTCAGTAGCTTCAAACATCTCTGGGATATGAATAACATGATGTTTTTCAATGGCAAAAATCAATGAATGTTGTAAATGCACAAACAGTAATTTCTCCGCATTGCAAGGTGCAATTCTGAAATTTTTTGCTTTTTCCTGCTAATCCTAGCATGATAAAGAAGATTCAAAGAGAGTGAGATGCCAGCTCCTTTCATTCAGTCAGTAGCTTCAAACATTTCTGGACGTTTTTCAATGGCAAAAATCAATGAATATTGTAAATGCACAAACAGTAATATCTCCACATTGCAACGTGCAATTCTGAAATTTTTTGCTTTTTCCTGCTAATCCTGGCATGATAAAGAAGATTCAAAGAGAGTGAGATGCCAGCTCTTTTCATTCAGTCAGTAGCTTCAAACATTTCTGGTATATGAATAACATGATGTTTTTCAATGGCAAAAATCAATGAATATTGTAAATGCACAAAAAGTAATTTCTCCGCATTGCAAGGTGCAATTCTGAAATTTTTTGCTTTTTCCTGCTAATCCTAGCATGATAAAGAAGATTCAAAGAGAGTGAGATGCCAGCTCCTTTCATTCAGTCAGTAGCTTCAAACATTTCTGGACGTTTTTCAATTGCAAAAATCAATGAATATTGTAAATGCACAAACAGTAATATCTCCACATTGCAAGGTGCAATTCTGAAATTTTTTGCTTTTTCCTGCTCCTCTTAGCATGATAAAGAAGATTCAAAGAGAGTGAGATGCCAGCTCTTTTCATTCAGTCAGTAGCTTCAAACATCTCTGGTATATGAATAACATGATGTTTTTCAATGGCAAAAATCAATGAATATTGTAAATGCACAAACAGTAATTTCTCCGCATTGTAAGGTGCAATTCTGAAATTTTTTGCTTTTTCCTGCTAATCCTAGCATGATAAAGAATATTCAAAGAGAGTGAGATGCCAGCTCCTTTCATTCAGTCAGTAGCTTCAAACATTTCTGGACGTTTTTCAATGGCAAAAATCAATGAATATTGTAAATGCACAAACAGTAATATCTCCACATTGCAACGTGCAATTCTGAAATTTTTTGCTTTTTCCTGCTCCTCTTAGCATGATAAAGAAGATTCAAAGAGAGTGAGATGCCAGCTCTTTTCATTCAGTCAGTAGCTTCAAACATTTCTGGTATATGAATAACATGATGTTTTTCAATGGCAAAAATCAATGAATATTGTAAATGCACAAACAGTAATATCTCCACATTGCAAGGTGCAATTCTGAAATTTTTTGCTTTTTCCTGCTAATCCTAGCATGATAAAGAAGATTCAAAGAGAGTGAGATGCCAGCTCTTTTCATTCAGTCAGTAGCTTCAAACATTTCTGGTATATGAATAACATGATGTTTTTCAAAGGCAAAAATCAATGAATATTGTAAATGCACAAAAAGTAATTTCTCCGCATTGCAAGGTGCAATTCTGAAATTTTTTGCTTTTTCCTGCTAATCCTAGCATGATAAAGAAGATTCAAAGAGAGTGAGATGCCAGCTCCTTTCATTCAGTCAGTAGCTTCAAACATTTCTGGACGTTTTTCAATGGCAAAAATCAATGAATATTGTAAATGCACAAACAGTAATATCTCCACATTGCAAGGTGCAATTCTGAAATTTTTTGCTTTTTCCTGCTCCTCTTAGCATGATAAAGAAGATTCAAAGAGAGTGAGATGCCAGCTCTTTTCATTCAGTCAGTAGCTTCAAACATCCCTGGTATATGAATAACATGATGTTTTTCAATGGCAAAAATCAATGAATATTGTAAATGCACAAACAGTAATTTCTCCGCATTGTAAGGTGCAATTCTGAAATTTTTTGCTTTTTCCTGCTAATCCTAGCATGATAAAGAAGATTCAAAGAGAGTGAGATGCCAGCTCCTTTCATTCAGTCAGTAGCTTCAAACATTTCTGGACGTTTTTCAATGGCAAAAATCAATGAATATTGTAAATGCACAAACAGTAATATCTCCACATTGCAACGTGCAATTCTGAAATTTTTTGCTTTTTCCTGCTCCTCTTAGCATGATAAAGAAGATTCAAAAAGAGTGAGATGCCAGCTCTTTTCATTCAGTCAGTAGCTTCAAACATTTCTGGTATATGAATAACATGATGTTTTTCAATGGCAAAAATCAATGAATATTGTAAATGCACAAACAGTAATATCTCCACATTGCAAGGTGCAATTCTGAAATTTTTTGCTTTTTCCTGCTCCTCTTAGCATGATAAAGAAGATTCAAAGAGAGTGAGATGCCAGCTCTTTTCATTCAGTCAGTAGCTTCAAACATCTCTGGTATATGAATAACATGATGTTTTTCAATGGCAAAAATCAATGAATATTGTAAATGCTCAAACAGTAATTTCTCCGCATTGCAAGGTGCAATTCTGAAATTTTTTGCTTTTTCCTGCTAATCCTAGCATGATAAAGAAGATTCAAAGAGAGTGAGATGCCAGCTCCTTTCATTCAGTCAGTAGCTTCAAACATTTCTGGACGTTTTTCAATGGCAAAAATCAATGAATATTGTAAATGCACAAACAGTAATATCTCCACATTGCAACGTGCAATTCTGAAATTTTTTGCATTTTCCTGCTCCTCTTAGCATGATAAAGAAGATTCAAAGAGAGTGAGATGCCAGCTCTTTTCATTCAGTCAGTAGCTTCAAACATTTCTGGTATATGAATAACATGATGTTTTTCAATGGCAAAAATCAATGAATATTGTAAATGCACAAACAGTAATTTCTCCGCATTGCAAGGTGCAATTCTGAAATTTTTTGCTTTTTCCTGCTCCTCTTAGCATGATAAAGAAGATTCAAAGAGAGTGAGATGCCAGCTCTTTTCATTCAGTCAGTAGCTTCAAACATTTCTGGTATATGAATAACATTTTTTTCAATGGCAAAAATCAATGAATATTGTAAATGCACAAACAGTAATTTCTCCGCATTGCAAGGTGCAATTCTGAAATTTTTTGCTTTTTCCTGCTAATCCTAGCATGATAAAGAAGATTCAAAGAGAGTGAGATGCCAGCTCCTTTCATTCAGTCAGTAGCTTCAAACATTTCTGGACGTTTTTCAATGGCAAAAATCAATGAATATTGTAAATGCACAAACAGTAATATCTCCACATTGCAACGTGCAATTCTGAAATTTTTTGCTTTTTCCTGCTAATCCTGGCATGATAAAGAAGATTCAAAGAGAGTGAGATGCCAGCTCTTTTCATTCAGTCAGTAGCTTCAAACATTTCTGGTATATGAATAACATGATGTTTTTCAATGGCAAAAATCAATGAATATTGTAAATGCACAAACAGTAATTTCTCCGCATTGCAAGGTGCAATTCTGAAATTTTTTGCTTTTTCCTGCTAATCCTAGCATGATAAAGAAGATTCAAAGAGAGTGAGATGTCAGCTCCTTTCATTCAGTCAGTAGCTTCAAACATTTCTGGACATTTTTCAATGGCAAAAATCAATGAATATTGTAAATGCACAAACAGTAATATCTCCACATTGCAACGTGCAATTCTGAAATTTTTTGCTTTTTCCTGCTCCTCTTAGCATGATAAAGAAGATTCAAAGAGAGTGAGATGCCAGCTCTTTTCATTCAGTCAGTAGCTTCAAACATTTCTGGTATATGAATAACATGATGTTTTTCAATGGCAAAAATCAATGAATATTGTAAATGCACAAACAGTAATTTCTCCGCATTGCAAGGTGCAATTCTGAAATTTTTTGCTTTTTCCTGCTAATCCTAGCATGATAAAGAAGATTCAAAGAGAGTGAGATGCCAGCTCCTTTCATTCAGTCAGTAGCTTCAAACATTTCTGGACGTTTTTCAATGGCAAAAATCAATGAATATTGTAAATGCACAAACAGTAATATCTCCACATTGCAAGGTGCAATTCTGAAATTTTTTGCTTTTTCCTGCTCCTCTTAGCATGATAAAGAAGATTCAAAGAGAGTGAGATGCCAGCTCTTTTCATTCAGTCAGTAGCTTCAAACATTTCTGGTATATGAATAACATGATGTTTTTCAATGGCAAAAATCAATGAATATTGTAAATGCACAAACAGTAATTTCTCCGCATTGCAAGGTGCAATTCTGAAATTTTTTGCTTTTTCCTGCTAATCCTAGCATGATAAAGAAGATTCAAAGAGAGTGAGATGCCAGATCCTTTCATTCAGTCAGTAGCTTCAAACATTTCTGGACGTTTTTCAATGGCAAAAATAAATGAATATTGTAAATGCACAAACAGTAATATCTCCACATTGCAAGGTGCAATTCTGAAATTTTTAGCTTTTTCCTGCTCCTCTTAGCATGATAAAGAAGATTCAAAGAGAGTGAGATGCCAGCTCTTTTCATTCAGTCAGTAGCTTCAAACTTCTCTGGTATATGAATAACATGATGTTTTTCAATGGCAAAAATCAATGAATATTGTAAATGCACAAACAGTAATTTCTCCGCATTGCAAGGTGCAATTCTGAAATTTTTTGCTTTTTCCTGCTAATCCTAGCATGATAAAGAAGATTCAAAGAGAGTGAGATGCCAGCTCCTTTCATTCAGTCAGTAGCTTCAAATATTTCTGGACGTTTTTCAATGGCAAAAATCAATGAATATTGTAAATGCACAAACAGTAATATCTCCACATTGCAAGGTGCAATTCTGAAATTTTTTGCTTTTTCCTGCTCCTCTTAGCATGATAAAGAAGATTCAAAGAGAGTGAGATGCCAGCTCTTTTCATTCAGTCAGTAGCTTCAAACATTTCTGGTATATGAATAACATGACGTTTTTCAATGGCAAAAATCAATGAATATTGTAAATGCACAAACAGTAATTTCTCCGCATTGCAAGGTGCAATTCTGAAATTTTTTGCTTTTTCCTGCTAATCCTAGCATGATAAAGAAGATTCAAAGAGAGTGAGATGCCAGCTCCTTTCATTTAGTCAGTAGCTTCAAACATTTCTGGACGTTTTTCAATGGCAAAAATCAATGAATATTGTAAATGCACAAACAATAATATCTCCACATTGCAAGGTGCAATTCTGAAATTTTTTGCTTTTTCCTGCTAATTCTGGCATGATAAAGAAGATTCAAAGAGAGTGAGATGCCAGCTCTTTTCATTCAGTCAGTAGCTTCAAACATTTCTGGTATATGAATAACATGATGTTTTTCAATGGCAAAAATCAATGAATATTGTAAATGCACAAACAGTAATTTCTCCGCATTGCAAGGTGCAATTCTGAAATTTTTTGCTTTTTCCTGCTAATCCTAGCATGATAAAGAAGATTCAAAGAGAGTGAGATGCCAGCTCCTTTCATTCAGTCAGTAGCTTCAAACATTTCTGGACATTTTTCAATGGCAAAAATCAATGAATATTGTAAATGCACAAACAGTAATATCTCCACATTGCAACGTGCAATTCTGAAATTTTTTGCTTTTTCCTGCTCCTCTTAGCATGATAAAGAAGATTCAAAGAGAGTGAGATGCCAGCTCTTTTCATTCAGTCAGTAGCTTCAAACATTTCTGGTATATGAATAACATGATGTTTTTCAATGGCAAAAATCAATGAATATTGTAAATGCACAAACAGTAATTTCTCCGCATTGCAAGATGCAATTCTGAAATTTTTTGCTTTTTCCTGCTAATCCTAGCATGATAAAGAAGATTCAAAGAGAGTGAGATGCCAGCTCCTTTCATTCAGTCAGTAGCTTCAAACATTTCTGGATGTTTTTCAATGGCAAAAATCAATGAATATTGTAAATGCACAAACAGTAATATCTCCACATTGCAAGGTGCAATTCTGAAATTTTTTGCTTTTTCCTGCTCCTCTTAGCATGATAAAGAAGATTCAAAGAGAGTGAGATGCCAGCTCTTTTCATTCAGTCAGTAGCTTCAAACATCTCTGGTATATGAATAACATGATGTTTTTCAATGGCAAAAATCAATGAATATTGTAAATGCACAAACAAAAATTTCTCCGCATTGCAAGGTGCAATTCTGAAATTTTTTGCTTTTTCCTGCTAATCCTAGCATGATAAAGAAGATTCAAAGAGAGTGAGATGCCAGCTCCTTTCATTCAGTCAGTAGCTTCAAACATTTCTGGACGTTTTTCAATGGCAAAAATCAATGAATATTGTAAATGCACAAACAGTAATATCTCCACATTGCAACGTGCAATTCTGAAATTTTTTGCTTTTTCCTGCTCCTCTTAGCATGATAAAGAAGATTCAAAGAGAGTGAGATGCCAGCTCTTTTCATTCAGTCAGTAGCTTCAAACATTTCTGGTATATGAATAACATGATGTTTTTCAATGGCAAAAATCAATGAATATTGTAAATGCACAAACAGTAATTTCTCCGCATTGCAAGGTGCAATTCTGA
The DNA here is from genome assembly GCF_046119375.1 of Phyllobates terribilis. Lineage (NCBI taxonomy): Eukaryota > Metazoa > Chordata > Amphibia > Anura > Dendrobatidae > Phyllobates > Phyllobates terribilis. Next base: position 2,683,046 of record NW_027362970.1, on the reverse strand, counting down.
AATTTTTTGCTTTTTCCTGCTAATCCTAGCATGATAAAGAAGATTCAAAGAGAGTGAGATGCCAGCTCCTTTCATTCAGTCAGTAGCTTCAAACATTTCTGGACGTTTTTCAATGGCAAAAATCAATGAATATTGTAAATGCACAAACAGTAATATCTCCACATTGCAAGGTGCAATTCTGAAATTTTTTGCTTTTTCCTGCTAATCCTGGCATGATAAAGAAGATTCAAAGAGAGTGAGATGCCAGCTCTTTTCATTCAGTCAGTAGCTTCAAACATTTCTGGTATATGAATAACATGATGTTTTTCAATGGCAAAAATCAATGAATATTGTAAATGCACAAACTAATTTCTCCGCATTGCAAGGTGCAATTCTGAAATTTTTTGCTTTTTCCTGCTAATCCTAGCATGATAAAGAAGATTCAAAGAGAGTGAGATGCCAGCTCCTTTCATTCAGTCAGTAGCTTCAAACATTTCTGGACGTTTTTCAATGGCAAAAATCAATGAATATTGTAAATGCACAAACAGTAATATCTCCACATTGCAACGTGCAATTATGAAATTTTTTGCTTTTTCCTGCTAATCCTGGCATGATAAAGAAGATTCAAAGAGAGTGAGATGCCAGCTCTTTTCATTCAGTCAGTAGCTTCAAACATTTCTGGTATATGAATAACATGATGTTTTTCAATGGCAAAAATCAATGAATATTGTAAATGCACAAACAGTAATTTCTCCGCATTGCAAGGTGCAATTTTGAAATTTTTTGCTTTTTCCTGCTAATCCTAGCATGATAAAGAAGATTCAAAGAGAGTGAGATGTCAGCTCCTTTCATTCAGTCAGTAGCTTCAAACATTTCTGGACATTTTTCAATGGCAAAAATCAATGAATATTGTAAATGCACAAACAGTAATATCTCCACATTGCAAGGTGCAATTCTGAAATTTTTTGCTTTTTCCTGCTCCTCTTAGCATGATAAAGAAGATTCAAAGAGAGTGAGATGCCAGCTCTTTTCATTCAGTCAGTAGCTTCAAACATTTCTGGTATATGAATAACATGATGTTTTTCAATGGCAAAAATCAATGAATATTGTAAATGCAAAAACAGTAATTTCTCCGCATTGCAAGGTGCAATTCTGAAATTTTTTGCTTTTTCCTGCTAATCCTAGCATGATAAAGAAGATTCAAAGAGAGTGAGATGCCAGCTCCTTTCATTCAGTCAGTAGCTTCAAACATTTCTGGACGTTTTTCAATGGCAAAAATAAATGAATATTGTAAATGCACAAACAGTAATATCTCCACATTGCAAGGTGCAATTCTGAAATTTTTTGCTTTTTCCTGCTCCTCTTAGCATGATAAAGAAGATTCAAAGAGAGTGAGATGCCAGCTCTTTTCATTCAGTCAGTAGCTTCAAACATCTCTGGTATATGAATAACATGATGTTTTTCAATGGCAAAAATCAATGAATATTGTAAATGCACAAACAGTAATTTCTCCGCATTGCAAGGTGCAATTCTGAAATTTTTTGCTTTTTCCTGCTAATCCTAGCATGATAAAGAAGATTCAAAGAGAGTGAGATGCCAGCTCCTTTCATTCAGTCAGTAGCTTCAAACATTTCTGGACGTTTTTCAATGGCAAAAATCAATGAATATTGTAAATGCACAAACAGTAATATCTCCACATTGCAAGGTGCAATTCTGAAATTTTTTGCTTTTTCCTGCTCCTCTTAGCATGATAAAGAAGATTCAAAGAGAGTGAGATGCCAGCTCTTTTCATTCAGTCAGTAGCTTCAAACATTTCTGGTATATGAATAACATGACGTTTTTCAATGGCAAAAATCAATGAATATTGTAAATGCACAAACAGTAATTTCTCCGCATTGCAAGGTGCAATTCTGAAATTTTTTGCTTTTTCCTGCTAATCCTAGCATGATAAAGAAGATTCAAAGAGAGTGAGATGCCAGCTCCTTTCATTCAGTCATTAGCTTCAAACATTTCTGGACGTTTTTCAATGGCAAAAATCAATGAATATTGTAAATGCACAAACAGTGATATCTCCACATTGCAACGTGCAATTCTGAAATTTTTTACTTTTTCCTGCTCCTCTTAGCATGATAAAGAAGATTCAAAGAGAGTGAGATGCCAGCTCTTTTCATTCAGTCAGTAGCTTCAAACATCTCTGGTATATGAATAACATGATGTTTTTCAATGGCAAAAATCAATGAATATTGTAAATGCACAAACAGTAATTTCTCCGCATTGCAAGGTGCAATTCTGAAATTTTTTGCTTTTTCCTGCTAATCCTAGCATGATAAAGAAGATGCAAAGAGAGTGAGATGCCAGCTCCTTTCATTCAGTCAGTAGCTTCAAACATTTCTGGACGTTTTTCAATGGCAAAAATCAATGAATATTGTAAATGCACAAACAGTAATATCTCCACATTGCAAGGTGCAATTCTGAAATTTTTTGCTTTTTCCTGCTCCTCTTAGCATGATAAAGAAGATTCAAAGAGAGTGAGATGCCAGCTCTTTTCATTCAGTCAGTAGCTTCAAACATTTCTGGTATATGAATAACATGATGTTTTTCAATGGCAAAAATCAATAAATATTGTAAATGCACAAACAGTAATTTCTCCGCATTGCAAGGTGCAATTCTGAAATTTTTTGCTTTTTCCTGCTAATCCTAGCATGATAAAGAAGATTCAAAGAGAGTGAGATGCCAGCTCCTTTCATTCAGTCAGCAGCTTCAAACATTTCTGGACGTTTTTCAATGGCAAAAATCAATGAATATTGTAAATGCACAAACAGTAATATCTCCACATTGCAAGGTGCAATTCTGAAATTTTTTGCTTTTTCCTGCTCCTCTTAGCATGATAAAGAAGATTCAAAGAGAGTGAGATGCCAGCTCTTTTCATTCAGTCAGTAGCTTCAAACATCTCTGGTATATGAATAACATGATGTTTTTCAATGGCAAAAATCAATGAATATTGTAAATGCACAAACAGTAATTTCTCCGCATTGCAAGGTGCAATTCTGAAATTTTTTGCTTTTTCCTGCTAATCCTAGCATGATAAAGAAGATTCAAAGAGAGTGAGATGCCAGCTCCTTTCATTCAGTCAGTAGTTTCAAACATTTCTGGACGTTTTTCAATGGCAAAAATCAATGAATATTGTAAATGCACAAACAGTAATATCTCCACATTGCAAGGTGCAATTCTGAAATTTTTTGCTTTTTCCTGCTCCTCTTAGCATGATAAAGAAGATTCAAAGAGAGTGAGATGCCAGCTCTTTTCATTCAGTCAGTAGCTTCAAACATTTCTGGTATATGAATAACATGACGTTTTTCAATGGCAAAAATCAATGAATATTGTAAATGCACAAACAGTAATATCTCCACATTGCAAGGTGCAATTCTGAAATTTTTTGCTTTTTCCTGCTCCTCTTAGCATGATAAAGAAGATTCAAAGAGAGTGAGATGCCAGCTCTTTTCATTCAGTCAGTAGCTTCAAACATTTCTGGTATATGAATAACATGACGTTTTTCAATGGCAAAAATCAATGAATATTGTAAATGCACAAACAGTAATTTCTCCGCATTGCAAGGTGCAATTCTGAAATTTTTTGCTTTTTCCTGCTAATCCTAGCATGATAAAGAAGATTCAAAGAGAGTGAGATGCCAGCTCCTTTCATTCAGTCATTAGCTTCAAACATTTCTGGACGTTTTTCAATGGCAAAAATCAATGAATATTGTAAATGCACAAACAGTGATATCTCCACATTGCAACGTGCAATTCTGAAATTTTTTACTTTTTCCTGCTCCTCTTAGCATGATAAAGAAGATTCAAAGAGAGTGAGATGCCAGCTCTTTTCATTCAGTCAGTAGCTTCAAACATCTCTGGTATATGAATAACATGATGTTTTTCAATGGCAAAAATCAATGAATATTGTAAATGCACAAACAGTAATTTCTCCGCATTGCAAGGTGCAATTCTGAAATTTTTTGCTTTTTCCTGCTAATCCTAGCATGATAAAGAAGATGCAAAGAGAGTGAGATGCCAGCTCCTTTCATTCAGTCAGTAGCTTCAAACATTTCTGGACGTTTTTCAATGGCAAAAATCAATGAATATTGTAAATGCACAAACAGTAATATCTCCACATTGCAAGGTGCAATTCTGAAATTTTTTGCTTTTTCCTGCTCCTCTTAGCATGATAAAGAAGATTCAAAGAGAGTGAGATGCCAGCTCTTTTCATTCAGTCAGTAGCTTCAAACATTTCTGGTATATGAATAACATGATGTTTTTCAATGGCAAAAATCAATAAATATTGTAAATGCACAAACAGTAATTTCTCCGCATTGCAAGGTGCAATTCTGAAATTTTTTGCTTTTTCCTGCTAATCCTAGCATGATAAAGAAGATTCAAAGAGAGTGAGATGCCAGCTCCTTTCATTCAGTCAGCAGCTTCAAACATTTCTGGACGTTTTTCAATGGCAAAAATCAATGAATATTGTAAATGCACAAACAGTAATATCTCCACATTGCAAGGTGCAATTCTGAAATTTTTTGCTTTTTCCTGCTCCTCTTAGCATGATAAAGAAGATTCAAAGAGAGTGAGATGCCAGCTCTTTTCATTCAGTCAGTAGCTTCAAACATCTCTGGTATATGAATAACATGATGTTTTTCAATGGCAAAAATCAATGAATATTGTAAATGCACAAACAGTAATTTCTCCGCATTGCAAGGTGCAATTCTGAAATTTTTTGCTTTTTCCTGCTAATCCTAGCATGATAAAGAAGATTCAAAGAGAGTGAGATGCCAGCTCCTTTCATTCAGTCAGTAGTTTCAAACATTTCTGGACGTTTTTCAATGGCAAAAATCAATGAATATTGTAAATGCACAAACAGTAATATCTCCACATTGCAAGGTGCAATTCTGAAATTTTTTGCTTTTTCCTGCTCCTCTTAGCATGATAAAGAAGATTCAAAGAGAGTGAGATGCCAGCTCTTTTCATTCAGTCAGTAGCTTCAAACATTTCTGGTATATGAATAACATGACGTTTTTCAATGGCAAAAATCAATGAATATTGTAAATGCACAAACAGTAATTTCTCCGCATTGCAAGGTGCAATTCTGAAATTTTTTGCTTTTTCCTGCTAATCCTAGCATGATAAAGAAGATTCAAAGAGAGTGAGATGCCAGCTCCTTTCATTCAGTCATTAGCTTCAAACATTTCTGGACGTTTTTCAATGGCAAAAATCAATGAATATTGTAAATGCACAAACAGTGATATCTCCACATTGCAACGTGCAATTCTGAAATTTTTTACTTTTTCCTGCTCCTCTCAGCATGATAAAGAAGATTCAAAGAGAGTGAGATGCCAGCTCTTTTCATTCAGTCAGTAGCTTCAAACATCTCTGGTATATGAATAACATGATGTTTTTCAATGGCAAAAATCAATGAATATTGTAAATGCACAAACAGTAATTTCTCCGCATTGCAAGGTGCAATTCTGAAATTTTTTGCTTTTTCCTGCTAATCCTAGCATGATAAAGAAGATTCAAAGAGATTGAGATGCCAGCTCCTTTCATTCAGTCAGTAGCTTCAAACATTTCTGGACGTTTTTCAATGGCAAAAATCAATGAATATTGTAAATGCACAAACAGTAATATCTCCACATTGCAAGGTGCAATTCTGAAATTTTTTGCTTTTTCCTGCTCCTCTTAGCATGATAAAGAAGATTCAAAGAGAGTGAGATGCCAGCTCTTTTCATTCAGTCAGTAGCTTCAAACATTTCTGGTATATGAATAACATGATGTTTTTCAATGGCAAAAATCAATAAATATTGTAAATGCACAAACAGTAATTTCTCCGCATTGCAAGGTGCAATTCTGAAATTTTTTGCTTTTTCCTGCTAATCCTAGCATGATAAAGAAGATTCAAAGAGAGTGAGATGCCAGCTCCTTTCATTCAGTCAGTAGCTTCAAACATTTCTGGACGTTTTTCAATGGCAAAAATCAATGAATATTGTAAATGCACAAACAGTAATATCTCCACATTGCAACGTGCAATTCTGAAATTTTTTGCTTTTTCCTGCTAATCCTGGCATGATAAAGAAGATTCAAAGAGAGTGAGATGCCAGCTCTTTTCATTCAGTCAGTAGCTTCAAACATTTCTGGTATATGAATAACATGATGTTTTTCAATGGCAAAAATCAATGAATATTGTAAATGCACAAACAGTAATTTCTCCGCATTGCAAGGTGCAATTCTGAAATTTTTTGCTTTTTCCTGCTAATCCTAGCATGATAAAGAAGATTCAAAGAGAGTGAGATGTCAGCTCCTTTCATTCAGTCAGTAGCTTCAAACATTTCTGGACATTTTTCAATGGCAAAAATCAATGAATATTGTAAATGCACAAACAGTAATATCTCCACATTGCAACGTGCAATTCTGAAATTTTTTGCTTTTTCCTGCTCCTCTTAGCATGATAAAGAAGATTCAAAGAGAGTGAGATGCCAGCTCTTTTCATTCAGTCAGTAGCTTCAAACATTTCTGGTATATGAATAACATGATGTTTTTCAATGGCAAAAATCAATGAATATTGTAAATGCACAAACAGTAATTTCTCCGCATTGCAAGGTGCAATTCTGAAATTTTTTGCTTTTTCCTGCTAATCCTAGCATGATAAAGAAGATTCAAAGAGAGTGAGATGCCAGCTCCTTTCATTCAGTCAGTAGCTTCAAACATTTCTGGACGTTTTTCAATGGCAAAAATAAATGAATATTGTAAATGCACAAACAGTAATATCTCCACATTGCAAGGTGCAATTCTGAAATTTTTTGCTTTTTCCTGCTCCTCTTAGCATGATAAAGAAGATTCAAAGAGAGTGAGATGCCAGCTCTTTTCATTCAGTCAGTAGCTTCAAACATCTCTGGTATATGAATAACATGATGTTTTTCAATGGCAAAAATCAATGAATATTGTAAATGCACAAACAGTAATTTCTCCGCATTGCAAGGTGCAATTCTGAAATTTTTTGCTTTTTCCTGCTAATCCTAGCATGATAAAGAAGATTCAAAGAGAGTGAGATGCCAGCTCCTTTCATTCAGTCAGTAGCTTCAAACATTTCTGGATGTTTTTCAATGGCAAAAATCAATGAATATTGTAAATGCACAAACAGTAATATCTCCACATTGCAAGGTGCAATTCTGAAATTTTTTGCTTTTTCCTGCTCCTCTTAGCATGATAAAGAAGATTCAAAGAGAGTGAGATGCCAGCTCTTTTCATTCAGTCAGTAGCTTCAAACATTTCTGGTATATGAATAACATGATATTTTTCAATGGCAAAAATCAATGAATATTGTAAATGCACAAACAGTAATTTCTCCGCATTGCAAGGTGCAATTCTGAATTTTTTTGCTTTTTCCTGCTAATCCTAGCATGATAAAGAAGATTCAAAGAGAGTGAGATGCCAGCTCCTTTCATTCAGTCAGTAGCTTCAAACATTTCTGGACATTTTTCAATGGCAAAAATCAATGAATATTGTAAATGCACAAACAGTAATATCTCCACATTGCAACGTGCAATTCTGAAATTTTTTGCTTTTTCCTGCTCCTCTTAGCATGATAAAGAAGATTCAAAGAGAGTGAGATGCCAGCTCTTTTCATTCAGTCAGTAGCTTCAAACATTTCTGGTATATGAATAACATGATGTTTTTCAATGGCAAAAATCAATGAATATTGTAAATGCACAAACAGTAATTTCTCCGCATTGCAAGGTGCAATTCTGAAATTTTTTGCTTTTTCCTGCTAATCCTAGCATGATAAAGAAGATTCAAAGAGAGTGAGATGCCAGCTCCTTTCATTCAGTCAGTAGCTTCAAACATTTCTGGATGTTTTTCAATGGCAAAAATCAATGAATATTGTAAATGCACAAACAGTAATATCTCCACATTGCAACGTGCAATTCTGAAATTTTTTGCTTTTTCCTGCTAATCCTGGCATGATAAAGAAGATTCAAAGAGAGTGAGATGCCAGCTCTTTTCATTCAGTCAGTAGCTTCAAACATTTCTGGTATATGAATAGCATGATGTTTTTTAATGGCAAAAATCAATGAATATTGTAAATGCACAAACAGTAATTTCTCCGCATTGCAAGGTGCAATTCTGAAATTTTTTGCTTTTTCCTGCTAATCCTAGCATGATAAAGAAGATTCAAAGAGAGTGAGATGCCAGCTCCTTTCATTCAGTCAGTAGCTTCAAACATTTCTGGACATTTTTCAATGGCAAAAATCAATGAATATTGTAAATGCACAAACAGTAATATCTCCACATTGCAACGTGCAATTCTGAAATTTTTTGCTTTTTCCTGCTCCTCTTAGCATGATAAAGAAGATTCAAAGAGAGTGAGATGCCAGCTCTTTTCATTCAGTCAGTAGCTTCAAACATTTCTGGTATATGAATAACAAGATGGTTTTCAATGGCAAAAATCAATTAATATTGTAAATGCACAAACAGTAATATCTCCACATTGCAAGGTGCAATTCTGAAATTTTTTGCTTTTTCCTGCTAATCCTAGCATGATAAAGAAGATTCAAAGAGAGTGAGATGCCAGCTCTTTTCATTCAGTCAGTAGCTTCAAACATTTCTGGTATATGAATAACATGATGTTTTTCAATGGCAAAAATCAATGAATATTGTAAATGCACAAACAGTAATTTCTCCGCATTGCAAGGTGCAATTCAGAAATTTTTTGCTTTTTCCTGCTAATCCTAGCATGATAAAGAAGATTCAAAGAGAGTGAGATGCCAGCTCTTTTCATTCAGTCAGTAGCTTCAAACATTTCTGGACGTTTTTCAATGGCAAAAATCAATGAATATTGTAAATGCACAAACAGTAATATCTCCACATTGCAAGGTGCAATTCTGAAATTTTTTGCTTTTTCCTGCTCCTCTTAGCATGATAAAGAAGATTCAAAGAGAGTGAGATGCCAGCTCTTTTCATTCAGTCAGTAGCTTCAAACATTTCTGGTATATGAATAACATGTTTTTCAATGGCAAAAATCAATGAATATTGTAAATGCACAAACAGTAATTTCTCCGCATTGCAAGGTGCAATTCTGAAATTTTTTGCTTTTTCCTGCTAATCCTAGCATGATAAAGAAGATTCAAAGAGAGTGAGATGCCAGCTCCTTTCATTCAGTCAGTAGCTTCAAACATTTCTGGACGTTTTTCAATGGCAAAAATCAATGAATATTGTAAATGCACAAACAGTAATATCTCCACATTGCAAGGTGCAATTCTGAAATTTTTTGCTTTTTCCTGCTAATCCTGGCATGATAAAGAAGATTCAAAGAGAGTGAGATGCCAGCTCTTTTCATTCAGTCAGTAGCTTCAAACATTTCTGGTATATGAATAACATGATGTTTTTCAATGGCAAAAATCAATGAATATTGTAAATGCACAAACTAATTTCTCCGCATTGCAAGGTGCAATTCTGAAATTTTTTGCTTTTTCCTGCTAATCCTAGCATGATAAAGAAGATTCAAAGAGAGTGAGATGCCAGCTCCTTTCATTCAGTCAGTAGCTTCAAACATTTCTGGACGTTTTTCAATGGCAAAAATCAATGAATATTGTAAATGCACAAACAGTAATTTCTCCGCATTGCAAGGTGCAATTTTGAAATTTTTTGCTTTTTCCTGCTAATCCTAGCATGATAAAGAAGATTCAAAGAGAGTGAGATGTCAGCTCCTTTCATTCAGTCAGTAGCTTCAAACATTTCTGGACATTTTTCAATGGCAAAAATCAATGAATATTGTAAATGCACAAACAGTAATATCTCCACATTGCAACGTGCAATTCTGAAATTTTTTGCTTTTTCCTGCTCCTCTTAGCATGATAAAGAAGATTCAAAGAGAGTGAGATGCCAGCTCTTTTCATTCAGTCAGTAGCTTCAAACATTTCTGGTATATGAATAACATGATGTTTTTCAATGGCAAAAATCAATGAATATTGTAAATGCACAAACAGTAATTTCTCCGCATTGCAAGGTGCAATTCTGAAATTTTTTGCTTTTTCCTGCTAATCCTAGCATGATAAAGAAGATTCAAAGAGAGTGAGATGCCAGCTCCTTTCATTCAGTCAGTAGCTTCAAACATTTCTGGACGTTTTTCAATGGCAAAAATAAATGAATATTGTAAATGCACAAACAGTAATATCTCCACATTGCAAGGTGCAATTCTGAAATTTTTTGCTTTTTCCTGCTCCTCTTAGCATGATAAAGAAGATTCAAAGAGAGTGAGATGCCAGCTCTTTTCATTCAGTCAGTAGCTTCAAACATCTCTGGTATATGAATAACATGATGTTTTTCAATGGCAAAAATCAATGAATATTGTAAATGCACAAACAGTAATTTCTCCGCATTGCAAGGTGCAATTCTGAAATTTTTTGCTTTTTCCTGCTAATCCTAGCATGATAAAGAAGATTCAAAGAGAGTGAGATGCCAGCTCCTTTCATTCAGTCAGTAGCTTCAATCATTTCATGACTTTTTTCAATGGCAAAAATCAATGAATATTGTAAATGCACAAACAGTAATATCTCCACATTGCAAGGTGCAATTCTGAAATTTTTTGCTTTTTCCTGCTCCTCTTAGCATGATAAAGAAGATTCAAAGAGAGTGAGATGCCAGCTCTTTTCATTCAGTCAGTAGCTTCAAACATTTCTGGTATATGAATAACATGACGTTTTTCAATGGCAAAAATCAATGAATATTGTAAATGCACAAACAGTAATTTCTCCGCATTGCAAGGTGCAATTCTGAAATTTTTTGCTTTTTCCTGCTAATCCTAGCATGATAAAGAAGTTTCAAAGAGAGTGAGATGCCAGCTCCTTTCATTCAGTCAGTAGCTTCAAACATTTCTGGACGTTTTTCAATGGCAAAAATCAATGAATATTGTAAATGCACAAACAGTAATATCTCCACATTGCAAGGTGCAATTCTGAAATTTTTTGCTTTTTCCTGCTAATCCTGGCATGATAAAGAAGATTCAAAGAGAGTGAGATGCCAGCTCTTTTCATTCAGTCAGTAGCTTCAAACATTTCTGGTATATGAATAACATGATGTTTTTCAATGGCAAAAATCAATGAATATTGTAAATGCACAAACAGTAATTTCTCCGCATTGCAAGGTGCAATTCTGAAATTTTTTGCTTTTTCCTGCTAATCCTAGCATGATAAAGAAGATTCAAAGAGAGTGAGATGCCAGCTTCTTTCATTCAGTCAGTAGCTTCAAACATTTCTGGACATTTTTCAATGGCAAAAATCAATGAATATTGTAAATGCACAAACAGTAATATCTTCACATTGCAACGTGCAATTCTGAAATTTTTTGCTTTTTCCTGCTCCTCTTAGCATGATAAAGAAGATTCAAAGAGAGTGAGATGCCAGCTCTTTTCATTCAGTCAGTAGCTTCAAACATTTCTGGTATATGAATAACATGATGTTTTTCAATGGCAAAAATCAATGAATATTGTAAATGCACAAACAGTAATTTCTCCGCATTGCAAGGTGCAATTCTGAAATTTTTTGCTTTTTCCTGCTAATCCTAGCATGATAAAGAAGATTCAAAGAGAGTGAGATGCCAGCTCCTTTCATTCAGTCAGTAGCTTCAAACATTTCTGGACATTTTTCAATGGCAAAAATCAATGAATATTGTAAATGCACAAACAGTAATATCTCCACATTGCAACGTGCAATTCTGAAATTTTTTGCTTTTTCCTGCTCCTCTTAGCATGATAAAGAAGATTCAAAGAGAGTGAGATGCCAGCTCTTTTCATTCAGTCAGTAGCTTCAAACATTTCTGGTATATGAATAACATGATGTTTTCAATGGCAAAAATCAATGAATATTGTAAATGCACAAACAGTAATTTCTCCGCATTGCAAGGTGCAATTCTGAAATTTTTTGCTTTTTCCTGCTAATCCTAGCATGATAAAGAAGATTCAAAGAGAGTGAGATGCCAGCTCCTTTCATTCAGTCAGTAGCTTCAAACATTTCTGGACGTTTTTCAATGGCAAAAATCAATGAATATTGTAAATGCACAAACAGTAATATCTCCACATTGCAAGGTGCAATTCTGAAATTTTTTGCTTTTTCCTGCTCCTCTTAGCATGATAAAGAAGATTCAAAGAGAGTGAGATGCCAGCTCTTTTCATTCAGTCAGTAGCTTCAAACATTTCTGGTATATGAATAACATGATGTTTTCAATGGCAAAAATCAATGAATATTGTAAATGCACAAACAGTAATTTCTCCGCATTGCAAGGTGCAATTCTGAAATTTTTTGCTTTTTCCTGCTAATCCTAGCATGATAAAGAAGATTCAAAGAGAGTGAGATGCCAGCTCCTTTCATTCAGTCAGTAGCTTCAAACATTTCTGGACATTTTTCAATGGCAAAAATCAATGAATATTGTAAATGCACAAACAGTAATATCTCCACATTGCAAGGTGCAATTCTGAAATTTTTTGCTTTTTCCTGCTCCTCTTAGCATGATAAAGAAGATTCAAAGAGAGTGAGATGCCAGCTCTTTTCATTCAGTCAGTAGCTTCAAACATTTCTGGTATATGAATAACATGATGTTTTCAATGGCAAAAATCAATGAATATTGTAAATGCACAAACAGTAATTTCTCCGCATTGCAAGGTGCAATTCTGAAATTTTTTGCTTTTTCCTGCTAATCCTAGCATGATAAAGAAGATTCAAAGAGAGTGAGATGCCAGCTCCTTTCATTCAGTCAGTAGCTTCAAACATTTCTGGACATTTTTCAATGGCAAAAATCAATGAATATTGTAAATGCACAAACAGTAATATCTCCACATTGCAAGGTGCAATTCTGAAATTTTTTGCTTTTTCCTGCTAATCCTGGCATGATAAAGAAGATTCAAAGAGAGTGAGATGCCAGCTCCTTTCATTCAGTCAGTAGCTTCAAACATTTCTGGTATATGAATAACATGATGTTTTTCAATGGCAAAAATCAATGAATATTGTAAATTCACAAACAGTATTTTCTCCGCATTGCAAGGTGCAATTCTGAAATTTTTTGCTTTTTCCTGCTAATCCTAGCATGATAAAGAAGATTCAAAGAGAGTGAGATGCCAGCTCCTTTCATTCAGTCAGTAGCTTCAAACATTTCTGGACGTTTTTCAATGGCAAAAATCAATGAATATTGTAAATGCACAAACAGTAATATCTCCACATTGCAAGGTGCAATTCTGAAATTTTTTGCTTTTTCCTGCTAATCCTGGCATGATAAAGAAGATTCAAAGAGAGTGAGATGCCAGCTCTTTTCATTCAGTCAGTAGCTTCAAACATTTCTGGTATATGAATAACATGATGTTTTTCAATGGCAAAAATCAATGAATATTGTAAATGCACAAACAGTAATTTCTCCGCATTGCAAGGTGCAATTCTGAAATTTTTTGCTTTTTCCTGCTAATCCTAGCATGATAAAGAAGATTCAAAGAGAGTGAGATGCCAGCTCCTTTCATTCAGTCAGTAGCTTCAAACATTTCTGGACGTTTTTCAATGGCAAAAATCAATGAATATTGTAAATGCACAAACAGTAATATCTCCACATTGCAACGTGCAATTCTGAAATTTTTTGCTTTTTCCTGCTAATCCTGGCATGTTAAAGAAGATTCAAAGAGAGTGAGATGCCAGCTCTTTTCATTCAGTCAGTAGCTTCAAACATTTCTGGTATATGAATAACATGATGTTTTTCAATGGCAAAAATCAATGAATATTGTAAATGCACAAACAGTAATTTCTCCGCATTGCAAGGTGCAATTCTGAAATTTTTTGCTTTTTCCTGCTAATCCTAGCATGATATAGAAGATTCAAAGAGAGTGAGATGCCAGCTCCTTTCATTCAGTCAGTAGCTTCAAACATTTCTGGATGTTTTTCAATGGCAAAAATCAATGAATATTGTAAATGCACAAACAGTAATATCTCCACATTTCAAGGTGCAATTCTGAAATTTTTTGCTTTTTCCTGCTAATCCTGGCATGATAAAGAAGATTCAAAGAGAGTGAGATGCCAGCTCTTTTCATTCAGTCAGTAGCTTCAAACATTTCTGGTATATGAATAACATGATGTTTTTCAATAGCAAAAATCAATGAATATTGTAAATGCACAAACAGTAATTTCTCCGCATTGCAAGGTGCAATTCTGAAATTTTTTGCTTTTTCCTGCTAATCCTAGAATGATAAAGAAGATTCAAAGAGAGTGAGATGCCAGCTCCTTTCATTCAGTCAGTAGCTTCAAACATTTCTGGACGTTTTTCAATGGCAAAAATCAATGAATATTGTAAATGCACAAACAGTAATATCTCCACATTGCAACGTGCAATTCTGAAATTTTTTGCTTTTTCCTGCTAATCCTGGCATGATAAAGAAGATTCAAAGAGAGTGAGATGCCAGCTCTTTTCATTCAGTCAGTAGCTTCAAACATTTCTGGTATATGAATAACATGATGTTTTTCAATGGCAAAAATCAATGAATATTGTAAATGCACAAACAGTAATTTCTCCGCATTGCAAGGTGCAATTCTGAAATTTTTTGCTTTTTCCTGCTAATCCTAGCATGATAAAGAAGATTCAAAGAGAGTGAGATGTCAGCTCCTTTCATTCAGTCAGTAGCTTCAAACATTTCTGGACATTTTTCAATGGCAAAAATCAATGAATATTGTAAATGCACAAACAGTAATATCTCCACATTGCAACGTGCAATTCTGAAATTTTTTGCTTTTTCCTGCTCCTCTTAGCATGATAAAGAAGATTCAAAGAGAGTGAGTTGCCAGCTCTTTTCATTCAGTCAGTAGCTTCAAACATTTCTGGTATATGAATAACATGATGTTTTTCAATGGCAAAAATCAATGAATATTGTAAGTGCACAAACAGTAATTTCTCCGCATTGCAAAGTGCAATTCTGAAATTTTTTGCTTTTTCCTGCTAATCCTAGCATGATAAAGAAGATTCAAAGAGAGTGAGATGCCAGCTCCTTTCATTCAGTCAGTAGCTTCAAACATTTCTGGACGTTTTTCAATGGCAAAAATAAATGAATATTGTAAATGCACAAACAGTAATATCTCCACATTGCAAGGTGCAATTCTGAAATTTTTTGCTTTTTCCTGCTCCTCTTAGCATGATAAAGAAGATTCAAAGAGAGTGAGATGCCAGCTCTTTTCATTCAGTCAGTAGCTTCAAACATCTCTGGTATATGAATAACATGATGTTTTTCAATGGCAAAAATCAATGAATATTGTAAATGCACAAACAGTAATTTCTCCGCATTGCAAGGTGCAATTCTGAAATTTTTTGCTTTTTCCTGCTAATCCTAGCATGATAAAGAAGATTCAAAGAGAGTGAGATGCCAGCTCCTTTCATTCAGTCAGTAGCTTCAAACATTTCTGGACGTTTTTCAATGGCAAAAATCAATGAATATTGTAAATGCACAAACAGTAATATCTCCACATTGCAAGGTGCAATTCTGAAATTTTTTGCTTTTTCCTGCTCCTCTTAGCATGATAAAGAAGATTCAAAGAGAGTGAGATGCCAGCTATTTTCATTCAGTCAGTAGTTTCAAACATTTCTGGTATATGAATAACATGATGTTTTCAATGGCAAAAATCAATGAATATTGTAAATGCACAAACAGTAATTTCTCCGCATTGCAAGGTGCAATTCTGAAATTTTTTGCTTTTTCCTGCTAATCCTAGCATGATAAAGAAGATTCAAAGAGAGTGAGATGCCAGCTCCTTTCATTCAGTCAGTAGCTTCAAACATTTCTGGACATTTTTCAATGGCAAAAATCAATGAATATTGTAAATGCACAAACAGTAATATCTCCACATTGCAAGGTGCAATTCTGAAATTTTTTGCTTTTTCCTGCTAATCCTAGCATGATAAAGAAGATTCAAAGAGAGTGAGATGCCAGCTCTTTTCAATCAGTCAGTAGCTTCAAACATTTCTGGTATATGAATAACATGATGTTTTTCAATGGCAAAAATCATTGAATATTGTAAATGCACAAACAGTATTTTCTCCGCATTGCAAGGTGCAATTCTGAAATTTTTTGCTTTTTCCTGCTAATCCTAGCATGATAAAGAAGATTCAAAGAGAGTGAGATGCCAGCTCCTTTCATTCAGTCAGTAGCTTCAAACATTTCTGGACGTTTTTCAATGGCAAACATCAATGAATATTGTAAATGCACAAACAGTAATATCTCCACATTGCAAGGTGCAATTCTGAAATTTTTTGCTTTTTCCTGCTAATCCTGGCATGATAAAGAAGATTCAAAGAGAGTGAGATGCCAGCTCTTTTCATTCAGTCAGTAGCTTCAAACATTTCTGGTATATGAATAACATGATGTTTTTCAATGGCAAAAATCAATGAATATTGTAAATGCACAAACAGTAATTTCTCCGCATTGCAAGGTGCAATTCTGAAATTTTTTGCTTTTTCCTGCTAATCCTAGCATGATAAAGAAGATTCAAAGAGAGTGAGATGCCAGCTCCTTTCATTCAGTCAGTAGCTTCAAACATTTCTGGACGTTTTTCAATGGCAAAAATCAATGAATATTGTAAATGCACAAATAGTAATATCTCCACATTGCAACGTGCAATTCTGAAATTTTTTGCTTTTTCCTGCTAATCCTGGCATGTTAAAGAAGATTCAAAGAGAGTGAGATGCCAGCTCTTTTCATTCAGTCAGTAGCTTCAAACATTTCTGGGATATGAATAACATGATGTTTTTCAATGGCAAAAATCAATGAATATTGTAAATGCACAAACAGTAATTTCTCCGCATTGCAAGGTGCAATTCTGAAATTTTTTGCTTTTTCCTGCTAATCCTAGCATGATAAAGAAGATTCAAAGAGAGTGAGTTGCCAGCTCCTTTCATTCAGTCAGTAGCTTCAAACATTTCTGGACGTTTTTCAATGGCAAAAATCAATGAATATTGTAAATGCACAAACAGTAATATCTCCACATGTCAAGGTGCAATTCTGAAATTTTCTGCTTTTTCCTGCTAATCCTGGCATGATAAAGAAGATTCAAAGAGAGTGAGATGCCAGCTCTTTTCATTCAGTCAGTAGCTTCAAACATTTCTGGTATATGAATAACATGATGTTTTTCAATGGCAAAAATCAATGAATATTGTAAATGCACAAACAGTAATTTCTCCGCATTGCAAGGTGCAATTCTGAAATTTTTTGCTTTTTCCTGCTAATCCTAGCATGATAAAGAAGATTCAAAGAGAGTGAGATGCCAGCTCCTTTCATTCAGTCAGTAGCTTCAAACATTTCTGGACGTTTTTCAATGGCAAAAATCAATGAATATTGTAAATGCACAAACAGTAATATCTCCACATTGCAAGGTGCAATTCTGAAATTTTTTGCTTTTTCCTGCTCCTCTTAGCATGATAAAGAAGATTCAAAGAGAGTGAGATGCCAGCTCTTTTCATTCAGTCAGTAGCTTCAAACATTTCTGGTATATGAATAACATGATGTTTTTCAATGGCAAAAATCAATGAATATTGTAAATGCACAAACAGTAATTTCTCCGCATTGCAAGGTGCAATTCTGAAATTTTTTGCTTTTTCCTGCTAATCCTAGCATGATAAAGAAGATTCAAAGAGAGTGAGATGTCAGCTCCTTTCATTCAGTCAGTAGCTTCAAACATTTCTGGACATTTTTCAATGGCAAAAATCAATGAATATTGTAAATGCACAAACAGTAATATCTCCACATTGCAACGTGCAATTCTGAAATTTTTTGCTTTTTCCTGCTCCTCTTAGCATGATAAAGAAGATTCAAAGAGAGTGAGATGCCAGCTCTTTTCATTCAGTCAGTAGCTTCAAACATTTCTGGTATATGAATAACATGATGTTTTTCAATGGCAAAAATCAATGAATATTGTAAATGCACAAACAGTAATTTCTCCGCATTGTAAGGTGCAATTCTGAAATTTTTTGCTTTTTCCTGCTAATCCTAGCATGATAAAGAAGATTCAAAGAGAGTGAGATGCCAGCTCCTTTCATTCAGTCAGTAGCTTCAAACATTTCTGGACGTTTTTCAATGGCAAAAATCAATGAATATTGTAAATGCACAAACAGTAATATCTCCACATTGCAAGGTGCAATTCTGAAATTTTTTGCTTTTTCCTGCTCCTCTTAGCATGATAAAGAAGATTCAAAGAGAGTGAGATGCCAGCTCTTTTCATTCAGTCAGTAGCTTCAAACATTTCTGGTATATGAATAACATGATGTTTTTCAATGGCAAAAATCAATGAATATTGTAAATGCACAAACAGTAATTTCTCCGCATTGCAAGGTGCAATTCTGAAATTTTTTGCTTTTTCCTGCTAATCCTAGCATGATAAAGAAGATTCAAAGAGAGTGAGATGCCAGCTCCTTTCATTCAGTCAGTAGCTTCAAACATTTCTGGACGTTTTTCAATGGCAAAAATAAATGAATATTGTAAATGCACAAACAGTAATATCTCCACATTGCAAGGTGCAATTCTTAAATTTTTTGCTTTTTCCTGCTCCTCTTAGCATGATAAAGAAGATTCAAAGAGAGTGAGATGCCAGCTCTTTTCATTCAGTCAGTAGCTTCAAACATCTCTGGTATATGAATAACATGATGTTTTTCAATGGTAAAAATCAATGAATATTGTAAATGCACAAACAGTAATTTCTCCGCATTGCAAGGTGCAATTCTGAAATTTTTTGCTTTTTCCTGCTAATCCTAGCATGATAAAGAAGATTCAAAGAGAGCGAGATGCCAGCTCCTTTCATTCAGTCAGTAGCTTCAAACATTTCTGGACGTTTTTCAATGGCAAAAATCAATGAATATTGTAAATGCACAAACAGTAATATCTCCACATTGCAAGGTGCAATTCTGAAATTTTTTGCTTTTTCCTGCTCCTCTTAGCATGATAAAGAAGATTCAAAGAGAGTGAGATGCCAGCTATTTTCATTCAGTCAGTAGCTTCAAACATTTCTGGTATATGAATAACATGATGTTTTTCAATGGCAAAAATCAATGAATATTGTAAATGCACAAACAGTAATTTCTCCGCATTGCAAGGTGCAATTCTGAAATTTTTTGCTTTTTCCTGCTAATCCTAGCATGATAAAGAAGATTCAAAGAGAGTGAGATGCCAGCTCCTTTCATTCAGTCAGTAGCTTCAAACATTTCTGGACGTTTTTCAATGGCAAAAATCAATGAATATTGTAAATGCACAAACAGTAATATCTCCACATTGCAAGGTGCAATTCTGAAATTTTTTGCTTTTTCCTGCTAATCCTGGCATGATAAAGAAGATTCAAAGAGAGTGAGATGCCAGCTCTTTTCATTCAGTCAGTAGCTTCAAACATTTCTGGTATATGAATAACATGATGTTTTTCAATGGCAAAAATCAATGAATATTGTAAATGCACAAACAGTAATTTCTCCGCATTGCAAGGTGCAATTCTGAAATTTTTTGCTTTTTCCTGCTAATCCTAGCATGATAAAGAAGATTCAAAGAGAGTGAGATGCCAGCTCCTTTCATTCAGTCAGTAGCTTCAAACATTTCTGGACGTTTTTCAATGGCAAAAATCAATGAATATTGTAAATGCACAAACAGTAATATTTCCACATTGCAACGTGCAATTCTGAAATTTTTTGCTTTTTCCTGCTAATCCTGGCATGATAAAGAAGATTCAAAGAGAGTGAGATGCCAGCTCTTTTCATTCAGTCAGTAGCTTCAAACATTTCTGGTATATGAATAACATGATGTTTTTCAATGGCAAAAATCAATGAATATTGTAAATGCACAAACAGTAATTTCTCCGCATTGCAAGGTGCAATTCTGAAATTTTTTGCTTTTTCCTGCTAATCCTAGCATGATAAAGAAGATTCAAAGAGAGTGAGATGCCAGCTCCTTTCATTCAGTCAGTAGCTTCAAACATTTCTGGACGTTTTTCAATGGCAAAAATCAATGAATATTGTAAATGCACAAACAGTAATATCTCCACATTGCAAGGTGCAATTCTGAAATTTTTTGCTTTTTCCTGCTAATCCTGGCATGATAAAGAAGATTCAAAGAGAGTGAGATGCCAGCTCTTTTCATTCAGTCAGTAGCTTCAAACATTTCTGGTATATGAATAACATGATGTTTTTCAATGGCAAAAATCAATGAATATTGTAAATGCACAAACAGTAATTTCTCCGCATTGCAAGGTGCAATTCTGAAATTTTTTGCTTTTTCCTGCTAATCCTAGCATGATAAAGAAGATTCAAAGAGAGTGAGATGCCAGCTCCTTTCATTCAGTCAGTAGCTTCAAACATTTCTGGACGTTTTTCAATGGCAAAAATCAATGAATATTGTAAATGCACAAACAGTAATATCTCCACATTGCAACGTGCAATTCTGAAATTTTTTGCTTTTTCCTGCTAATCCTGGCATGATAAAGAAGATTCAAAGAGAGTGAGATGCCAGCTCTTTTCATTCAGTCAGTAGCTTCAAACATTTCTGGTATATGAATAACATGATGTTTTTCAATGGCAAAAATCAATGAATATTGTAAATGCACAAACAGTAATTTCTCCGCATTGCAAGGTGCAATTCTGAAATTTTTTGCTTTTTCCTGCTAAACCTAGCATGATAAAGAAGATTCAAAGAGAGTGAGATGTCAGCTCCTTTCATTCAGTCAGTAGCTTCAAACATTTCTGGACATTTTTCAATGGCAAAAATCAATGAATATTGTAAATGCACAAACAGTAATATCTCCACATTGCAACGTGCAATTCTAAAATTTTTTGCTTTTTCCTGCTCCTCTTAGCATGATAAAGAAGATTCAAAGAGAGTGAGATGCCAGCTCTTTTCATTCAGTCAGTAGCTTCAAACATTTCTGGTATATGAATAACATGATGTTTTTCAATGGCAAAAATCAATGAATATTGTAAATGCACAAACAGTAATTTCTCCGCATTGTAAGGTGCAATTCTAAAATTTTTTGCTTTTTCCTGCTAATCCTAGCATGATAAAGAAGATTCAAAGAGAGTGAGATGCCAGCTCCTTTCATTCAGTCAGTAGCTTCAAACATTTCTGGACGTTTTTCAATGGCAAAAATCAATGAATATTGTAAATGCACAAACAGTAATATCTCCACATTGCAAGGTGCAATTCTGAAATTTTTTGCTTTTTCCTGCTCCTCTTAGCATGATAAAGAAGATTCAAAGAGAGTGAGATGCCAGCTCTTTTCATTCAGTCAGTAGCTTCAAACATTTCTGGTATATGAATAACATGATGTTTTTCAATAGCAAAAATCAATGAATATTGTAAATGCACAAACAGTAATTTCTCCGCATTGCAAGGTGCAATTCTGAAATTTTTTGCTTTTTCCTGCTAATCCTAGCATGATAAAGAAGATTCAAAGAGAGTGAGATGCCAGCTCCTTTCATTCAGTCAGTAGCTTCAAACATTTCTGGACGTTTTTCAATGGCAAAAATAAATGAATATTGTAAATGCACAAACAGTAATATCTCCACATTGCAAGGTGCAATTCTGAAATTTTTTGCTTTTTCCTGCTCCTCTTAGCATGATAAAGAAGATTCAAAGAGAGTGAGATGCCAGCTCTTTTCATTCAGTCAGTAGCTTCAAACATCTCTGGTATATGAATAACATGATGTTTTTCAATGGCAAAAATCAATGAATATTGTAAATGCACAAACAGTAATTTCTCCGCATTGCAAGGTGCAATTCTGAAATTTTTTGCTTTTTCCTGCTAATCCTAGCATGATAAAGAAGATTCAAAGAGAGTGAGATGCCAGCTCCTTTCATTCAGTCAGTAGCTTCAAACATTTCTGGACGTTTTTCAATGGCAAAAATCAATGAATATTGTAAATGCACAAACAGTAATATCTCCACATTGCAAGGTGCAATTCTGAAATGTTTTGCTTTTTCCTGCTCCTCTTAGCATGATAAAGAAGATTCAAAGAGAGTGAGATGCCAGCTCTTTTCATTCAGTCAGTAGCTTCAAACATTTCTGGTATATGAATAACATGACGTTTTTCAATGGCAAAAATCAATGAATATTGTAAATGCACAAACAGTAATTTCTCCGCATTGCAAGGTGCAATTCTGAAATTTTTTGCTTTTTCCTGCTAATCCTAGCATGATAAAGAAGATTCAAAGAGAGTGAGATGCCAGCTCCTTTCATTCAGTCAGTAGCTTCAAACATTTCTGGACGTTTTTCAATGGCAAAAATCAATGAATATTGTAAATGCACAAACAGTAATATCTCCACATTGCAAGGTGCAATTCTGAAATTTTTTGCTTTTTCCTGCTAATCCTGGCATGTTAAAGAAGATTCAAAGAGAGTGAGATGCCAGCTCTTTTCATTCAGTCAGTAGCTTCAAACATTTCTGGTATATGAATAACATGATGTTTTTCAATGGCAAAAATCAATGAATATTGTAAATGCACAAACAGTAATTTCTCCGCATTGCAAGGTGCAATTCTGAAATTTTTTGCTTTTTCCTGCTAATCCTAGCATGATAAAGAAGATTCAAAGAGAGTGAGATGCCAGCTCCTTTCATTCAGTCAGTAGCTTCAAACATTTCTGGACATTTTTCAATGGCAAAAATCAATGAATATTGTAAATGCACAAACAGTAATATCTCCACATTGCAAGGTGCAATTCTGAAATTTTTTGCTTTTTCCTGCTCCTCTTAGCATGATAAAGAAGATTCAAAGAGAGTGAGATGCCAGCTCTTTTCATTCAGTCAGTAGCTTCAAACATTTCTGGTATATGAATAACATGATGTTTTTCAATGGCAAAAATCAATGAATATTGTAAATGCACAAACAGTAATTTCTCCGCATTGCAAGGTGCAATTCTGAAATTTTTTGCTTTTTCCTGCTAATCCTAGCATGATAAAGAAGATTCAAAGAGAGTGAGATGCCAGCTCCTTTCATTCAGTCAGTAGCTTCAAACATTTCTGGACGTTTTTCAATGGCAAAAATCAATGAATATTGTAAATGCACAAACAGTAATATCTCCACATTGCAAGGTGCAATTCTGAAATTTTTTGCTTTTTCCTGCTCCTCTTAGCATGATAAAGAAGATTCAAAGAGAGTGAGATGCCAGCTCCTTTCATTCAGTCAGTAGCTTCAAACATTTCTGGACGTTTTTCAATGGCAAAAATCAATGAATATTGTAAATGCACAAACAGTAATATCTCCACATTGCAAGGTGCAATTCTGAAATTTTTTGCTTTTTCCTGCTCCTCTTAGGATGATAAAGAAGATTCAAAGAGAGTGAGATGCCAGCTCTTTTCATTCAGTCAGTAGCTTCAAACATTTCTGGTATATGAATAACATGACGTTTTTCAATGGCAAAAATCAATGAATATTGTAAATGCACAAACAGTAATTTCTCCGCATTGCAAGGTGCAATTCTGAAATTTTTTGCTTTTTCCTGCTAATCCTAGCATGATAAAGAAGATTCAAAGAGAGTGAGATGCCAGCTCCTTTCATTCAGTCAGTAGCTTCAAACATTTCTGGACGTTTTTCAATGGCAAAAATCAATGAATATTGTAAATGCACAAACAGTAATATCTCCACATTGCAAGGTGCAATTCTGAAATTTTTTGCTTTTTCCTGCTAATCCTGGCATGATAAAGAAGATTCAAAGAGAGTGAGATGCCAGCTCTTTTCATTCAGTCAGTAGCTTCAAACATTTCTGGTATATGAATAACATGATGTTTTTCAATGGCAAAAATCAATGAATATTGTAAATGCACAAACAGTAATTTCTCCGCATTGCAAGGTGCAATTCTGAAATTTTTTGCTTTTTCCTGCTAATCCTAGCATGATAAAGAAGATTCAAAGAGAGTGAGATGCCAGCTCCTTTCATTCAGTCAGTAGCTTCAAACATTTCTGGACATTTTTCAATGGCAAAAATCAATGAATATTGTAAATGCACAAACAGTAATATCTCCACATTGCAAGGTGCAATTCTGAAATTTTTTGCTTTTTCCTGCTAATCCTGACATGATAAAGAAGATTCAAAGAGAGTGAGATGCCAGCTCTTTTCATTCAGTCAGTAGCTTCAAACATTTCTGGTATATGAATAACATGATGTTTTTCAATGGCAAAAATCAATGAATATTGTACATGCACAAACAGTAATTTCTCCGCATTGCTAGGTGCAATTCTGAAATTTTTTGCTTTTTCCTGCTAATCCTAGCATGATAAAGAAGATTCAAAGAGAGTGAGATGCCAGCTCCTTTCATTCAGTCAGTAGCTTCAAACATTTCTGGACGTTTTTCAATGGCAAAAATCAATGAATATTGTAAATGCACAAACAGTAATATCTCCACATTGCAAGGTGCAATTCTGAAATTTTTTGCTTTTTCCTGCTAATCCTGGCATGATAAAGAAGATTCAAAGAGAGTGAGATGCCAGCTCTTTTCATTCAGTCAGTAGCTTCAAACATTTCTGGTATATGAATAACATGATGTTTTTCAATGGCAAAAATCAATGAATATTGTAAATGCACAAACAGTAATTTCTCCGCATTGCAAGGTGCAATTCTGAAATTTTTTGCTTTTTCCTGCTAATCCTAGCATGATAAAGAAGATTCAAAGAGAGTGAGATGCCAGCTCCTTTCATTCAGTCAGTAGCTTCAAACATTTCTGGACGTTTTTCAATGGCAAAAATCAATGAATATTGTAAATGCACAAACAGTAATATCTCCACATTGCAACGTGCAATTCTGAAATTTTTTGCTTTTTCCTGCTAATCCTGGCATGATAAAGAAGATTCAAAGAGAGTGAGATGCCAGCTCTTTTCATTCAGTCAGTAGCTTCAAACATTTCTGGTATATGAATAACATGATGTTTTTCAATGGCAAAAATCAATGAATATTGTAAATGCACAAACAGTAATTTCTCCGCATTGCAAGGTGCAATTCTGAAATTTTTTGCTTTTTCCTGCTAAACCTAGCATGATAAAGAAGATTCAAAGAGAGTGAGATGTCAGCTCCTTTCATTCAGTCAGTAGCTTCAAACATTTCTGGACATTTTTCAATGGCAAAAATCAATGAATATTGTAAATGCACAAACAGTAATATCTCGACATTGCAACGTGCAATTCTGAAATTTTTTGCTTTTTCCTGCTCCTCTTAGCATGATAAAGAAGATTCAAAGAGAGTGAGATGCCAGCTCTTTTCATTCAGTCAGTAGCTTCAAACATTTCTGGTATATGAATAACATGATGTTTTTCAATGGCAAAAATCAATGAATATTGTAAATGCACAAACAGTAATTTCTCCGCATTGTAAGGTGCAATTCTGAAATTTTTTGCTTTTTCCTGCTAATCCTAGCATGATAAAGAAGATTCAAAGAGAGTGAGATGCCAGCTCCTTTCATTCAGTCAGTAGCTTCAAACATTTCTGGACGTTTTTCAATGGCAAAAATCAATGAATATTGTAAATGCACAAACAGTAATATCTCCACATTGCAAGGTGCAATTCTGAAATTTTTTGCTTTTTCCTGCTCCTCTTAGCATGATAAAGAAGATTCAAAGAGAGTGAGATGCCAGCTCTTTTCATTCAGTCAGTAGCTTCAAACATTTCTGGTATATGAATAACATGATGTTTTTCAATAGCAAAAATCAATGAATATTGTAAATGCACAAACAGTAATTTCTCCGCATTGCAAGGTGCAATTCTGAAATTTTTTGCTTTTTCCTGCTAATCCTAGCATGATAAAGAAGATTCAAAGAGAGTGAGATGCCAGCTCCTTTCATTCAGTCAGTAGCTTCAAACATTTCTGGACGTTTTTCAATGGCAAAAATAAATGAATATTGTAAATGCACAAACAGTAATATCTCCACATTGCAAGGTGCAATTCTGAAATTTTTTGCTTTTTCCTGCTCCTCTTAGCATGATAAAGAAGATTCAAAGAGAGTGAGATGCCAGCTCTTTTCATTCAGTCAGTAGCTTCAAACATCTCTGGTATATGAATAACATGATGTTTTTCAATGGCAAAAATCAATGAATATTGTAAATGCACAAACAGTAATTTCTCCGCATTGCAAGGTGCAATTCTGAAATTTTTTGCTTTTTCCTGCTAATCCTAGCATGATAAAGAAGATTCAAAGAGAGTGAGATGCCAGCTCCTTTCATTCAGTCAGTAGCTTCAAACATTTCTGGACGTTTTTCAATGGCAAAAATCTATGAATATTGTAAATGCACAAACAGTAATATCTCCACATTGCAAGGTGCAATTCTGAAATGTTTTGCTTTTTCCTGCTCCTCTTAGCATGATAAAGAAGATTCAAAGAGAGTGAGATGCCAGCTCTTTTCATTCAGTCAGTAGCTTCAAACATTTCTGGTATATGAATAACATGACGTTTTTCAATGGCAAAAATCAATGAATATTGTAAATGCACAAACAGTAATTTCTCCGCATTGCAAGGTGCAATTCTGAAATTTTTTGCTTTTTCCTGCTAATCCTAGCATGATAAAGAAGATTCAAAGAGAGTGAGATGCCAGCTCCTTTCATTCAGTCAGTAGCTTCAAACATTTCTGGACGTTTTTCAATGGCAAAAATCAATGAATATTGTAAATGCACAAACAGTAATATCTCCACATTGCAAGGTGCAATTCTGAAATTTTTTGCTTTTTCCTGCTAATCCTGGCATGTTAAAGAAGATTCAAAGAGAGTGAGATGCCAGCTCTTTTCATTCAGTCAGTAGCTTCAAACATTTCTGGTATATGAATAACATGATGTTTTTCAATGGCAAAAATCAATGAATATTGTAAATGCACAAACAGTAATTTCTCCGCATTGCAAGGTGCAATTCTGAAATTTTTTGCTTTTTCCTGCTAATCCTAGCATGATAAAGAAGATTCAAAGAGAGTGAGATGCCAGCTCCTTTCATTCAGTCAGTAGCTTCAAACATTTCTGGACATTTTTCAATGGCAAAAATCAATGAATATTGTAAATGCACAAACAGTAATATCTCCACATTGCAAGGTGCAATTCTGAAATTTTTTGCTTTTTCCTGCTCCTCTTAGCATGATAAAGAAGATTCAAAGAGAGTGAGATGCCAGCTCTTTTCATTCAGTCAGTAGCTTCAAACATTTCTGGTATATGAATAACATGATGTTTTTCAATGGCAAAAATCAATGAATATTGTAAATGCACAAACAGTAATTTCTCCGCATTGCAAGGTGCAATTCTGAAATTTTTTGCTTTTTCCTGCTAATCCTAGCATGATAAAGAAGATTCAAAGAGAGTGAGATGCCAGCTCCTTTCATTCAGTCAGTAGCTTCAAACATTTCTGGACGTTTTTCAATGGCAAAAATCAATGAATATTGTAAATGCACAAACAGTAATATCTCCACATTGCAAGGTGCAATTCTGAAATTTTTTGCTTTTTCCTGCTCCTCTTAGCATGATAAAGAAGATTCAAAGAGAGTGAGATGCCAGCTCCTTTCATTCAGTCAGTAGCTTCAAACATTTCTGGACGTTTTTCAATGGCAAAAATCAATGAATATTGTAAATGCACAAACAGTAATATCTCCACATTGCAAGGTGCAATTCTGAAATTTTTTGCTTTTTCCTGCTCCTCTTAGCATGATAAAGAAGATTCAAAGAGAGTGAGATGCCAGCTCTTTTCATTCAGTCAGTAGCTTCAAACATTTCTGGTATATGAATAACATGACGTTTTTCAATGGCAAAAATCAATGAATATTGTAAATGCACAAACAGTAATTTCTCCGCATTGCAAGGTGCAATTCTGAAATTTTTTGCTTTTTCCTGCTAATCCTAGCATGATAAAGAAGATTCAAAGAGAGTGAGATGCCAGCTCCTTTCATTCAGTCAGTAGCTTCAAACATTTCTGGACGTTTTTCAATGGCAAAAATCAATGAATATTGTAAATGCACAAACAGTAATATCTCCACATTGCAAGGTGCAATTCTGAAATTTTTTGCTTTTTCCTGCTAATCCTGGCATGATAAAGAAGATTCAAAGAGAGTGAGATGCCAGCTCTTTTCATTCAGTCAGTAGCTTCAAACATTTCTGGTATATGAATAACATGATGTTTTTCAATGGCAAAAATCAATGAATATTGTAAATGCACAAACAGTAATTTCTCCGCATTGCAAGGTGCAATTCTGAATTTTTTTGCTTTTTCCTGCTAATCCTAGCATGATAAAGAAGATTCAAAGAGAGTGAGATGCCAGCTCCTTTCATTCAGTCAGTAGCTTCAAACATTTCTGGACATTTTTCAATGGCAAAAATCAATGAATATTGTAAATGCACAAACAGTAATATCTCCACATTGCAAGGTGCAATTCTGAAATTTTTTGCTTTTTCCTGCTAATCCTGACATGATAAAGAAGATTCAAAGAGAGTGAGATGCCAGCTCTTTTCATTCAGTCAGTAGCTTCAAACATTTCTGGTATATGAATAACATGATGTTTTTCAATGGCAAAAATCAATGAATATTGTAAATGCACAAACAGTAATTTCTCCGCATTGCTAGGTGCAATTCTGAAATTTTTTGCTTTTTCCTGCTAATCCTAGCATGATAAAGAAGATTCAAAGAGAGTGAGATGCCAGCTCCTTTCATTCAGTCAGTAGCTTCAAACATTTCTGGACGTTTTTCAATGGCAAAAATCAATGAATATTGTAAATGCACAAACAGTAATATCTCCACATTGCAAGGTGCAATTCTGAAATTTTTTGCTTTTTCCTGCTCCTCTTAGCATGATAAAGAAGATTCAAAGAGAGTGAGATGCCAGCTCTTTTCATTCAGTCAGTAGCTTCAAACATTTCTGGTATATGAATAACATGATGTTTTTCAATGGCAAAAATCAATGAATATTGTAAATGCACAAACAGTAATTTCTCCGCATTGCAAGGTGCAATTCTGAAATTTTTTGCTTTTTCCTGCTAATCCTAGCATGATAAAGAAGATTCAAAGAGAGTGAGATGCCAGCTCCTTTCATTCAGTCAGTAGCTTCAAACATTTCTGGACGTTTTTTAATGGCAAAAATCAATGAATATTGTAAATGCACAAACAGTAATATCTCCACATTGCAAGGTGCAATTCTGAAATTTTTTGCTTTTTCCTGCTCCTCTTAGCATGATAAAGAAGATTCAAAGAGAGTGAGATGCCAGCTCCTTTCATTCAGTCAGTAGCTTCAAACATTTCTGGACGGTTTTCAATGGCAAAAATCAATGAATATTGTAAATGCACAAACAGTAATATCTCCACATTGCAACGTGCAATTCTGAAATTTTTTGCTTTTTCCTGCTAATCCTGGCATGATAAAGAAGATTCAAAGAGAGTGAGATGCCAGCTCTTTTCATTCAGTCAGTAGCTTCAAACATTTCTGGTATATGAATAATATGGTTTTTCAATGGCAAAAATCAATGAATATTGTAAATGCACAAACAGTAATTTCTCCGCATTGCAAGGTGCAATTCTGAAATTTTTTGCTTTTTCCTGCTAATCCTAGCATGATAAAGAAGATTCAAAGAGAGTGAGATGCCAGCTCGTTTCATTCAGTCAGTAGCTTCAAACATTTCTGGACGTTTTTCAATGGCAAAAATCAATGAATATTGTAAATGCACAAACAGTAATATCTCCACATTGCAAGGTGCAATTCTGAAATTTTTTGCTTTTTCCTGCTCCTCTTAGCATGATAAAGAAGATTCAAAGAGAGTGAGATGCCAGCTCTTTTCATTCAGTCAGTAGCTTCAAACATTTCTGGTATATGAATAACATGATGTTTTCAATGGCAAAAATCAATGAATATTGTAAATGCACAAACAGTAATTTCTCCGCATTGCAAGGTGCAATTCTGAAATTTTTTGCTTTTTCCTGCTAATCCTAGCATGATAAAGAAGATTCAAAGAGAGTGAGATGCCAGCTCCTTTCATTCAGTCAGTAGCTTCAAACATTTCTGGACATTTTTCAATGGCAAAAATCAATGAATATTGTAAATGCACAAACAGTAATATCTCCACATTGCAAGGTGCAATTCTGAAATTTTTTGCTTTTTCCTGCTATTCCTGGCATGATAAAGAAGATTCAAAGAGAGTGAGATGCCAGCTCTTTTCATTCAGTCAGTAGCTTCAAACATTTCTGGTATATGAATAACATGATGTTTTTCAATGGCAAAAATCAATGAATATTGTAAATGCACAAACAGTAATTTCTCCGCATTGCAAGGTGCAATTCTGAAATTTTTTGCTTTTTCCTGCTAATCCTAGCATGATAAAGAAGATTCAAAGAGAGTGAGATGCCAGCTCCTTTCATTCAGTCAGTAGCTTCAAACATTTCTGGACGTTTTTCAATGGCAAAAATCAATGAATATTGTAAATGCACAAACAGTAATATCTCCACATTGCAAGGTGCAATTCTGAATTTTTTTGCTTTTTCCTGCTAATCCTGGCATGATAAAGAAGATTCAAAGAGAGTGAGATGCCAGCTCTTTTCATTCAGTCAGTAGCTTCAAACATTTCTGGTATATGAATAACATGATGTTTTTCAATGGCAAAAATCAATGAATATTGTAAATGCACAAACAGTAATTTCTCCGCATTGCAAGGTGCAATTCTGAAATTTTTTGCTTTTTCCTGCTAATCCTAGCATGATAAAGAAGATTCAAAGAGAGTGAGATGCCAGCTCCTTTCATTCAGTCAGTAGCTTCAAACATTTCTGGACGTTTTTCAATGGCAAAAATCAATGAATATTGTAAATGCACAAACAGTAATATCTCCACATTGCAAGGTGCAATTCTGAAATTTTTTGCTTTTTCCTGCTAATCCTAGCATGATAAAGAAGATTCAAAGAGAGTGAGATGCCAGCTCCTTTCATTCAGTCAGTAGCTTCAAACATTTCTGGACGGTTTTCAATGGCAAAAATCAATGAATATTGTAAATGCACAAACAGCAATATCTCCACATTGCAACGTGCAATTCTGAAATTTTTTGCTTTTTCCTGCTAATCCTAGCATGATAAAGAAGATTCAAAGAGAGTGAGATGCCAGCTCTTTTCATTCAGTCAGTAGCTTCAAACATTTCTGGTATATGAATAACATGGTTTTTCAATGGCAAAAATCAATGAATATTGTAAATGCACAAACAGTAATTTCTCCGCATTGCAAGGTGCAATTCTGAAATTTTTTGCTTTTTCCTGCTAATCCTAGCATGATAAAGAAGATTCAAAGAGAGTGAGATGCCAGCTCCTTTCATTCAGTCAGTAGCTTCAAACATTTCTGGACGTTTTTCAATGGCAAAAATCAATGAATATTGTAAATGCACAAACAGTAATATCTCCACATTGCAAGGTGCAATTCTGACATTTTTTGCTTTTTCCTGCTCCTCTTAGCATGATAAAGAAGATTCAAGGAGAGTGAGATGCCAGCTCTTTTCATTCAGTCAGTAGCTTCAAACATTTCTGGTATATGAATAACATGATGTTTTTCAATGGCAAAAATCAATGAATATTGTAAATGCACAAACAGTAATTTCTCCGCATTGCAAGGTGCAATTCTGAAATTTTTTGCTTTTTCCTGCTAATCCTAGCATGATAAAGAGGATTCAAAGAGAGTGAGATGCCAGCTCCTTTCATTCAGTCAGTAGCTTCAAACATTTCTGGACATTTTTCAATGGCAAAAATCAATGAATATTGTAAATGCACAAACAGTAATATCTCCACATTGCAAGGTGCAATTCTGAAATTTTTTGCTTTTTCCTGCTAATCCTGGCATGATAAAGAAGATTCAAGGAGAGTGAGATGCCAGCTCTTTTCATTCAGTCAGTAGCTTCAAACATTTCTGGTATATGAATAACATGATGTTTTTCAATGGCAAAAATCAATGAATATTGTAAATGCACAAACAGTAATTTCTCCGCATTGCAAGGTGCAATTCTGAAATTTTTTGCTTTTTCCTGCTAATCCTAGCATGATAAAGAAGATTCAAAGAGAGTGAGATGCCAGCTCCTTTCATTCAGTCAGTAGCTTCAAACATTTCTGGACGTTTTTCAATGGCAAAAATCAATTAATATTGTAAATACACAAACAGTAATATCTCCACATTGCAACGTGCAATTCTGAAATTTTTTGCTTTTTCCTGCTCCTCTTAGCATGATAAAGAAGATTCAAAGAGAGTGAGATACCAGCTCTTTTCATTCAGTCAGTAGCTTCAAACATTTCTGGTATATGAATAACATGATGTTTTTCAATGGCAAAAATCAATGAATATTGTAAATGCACTAACAGTAATTTCTCCGCATTGCAAGGTGATACCAGAAATGTTTGAAGCTACTGACTGAATGAAAAGAGCTGGCATCTCACTCTCTTTGAATCTTCTTTATCATGCTAAGAGGAGCAGGAAAAAGCAAAAAATTTCAGAATTGCACGTTGCAATGTGGAGATATTACTGTTTGTGCATTTACAATATTCATTGATTTTTGCCATTGAAAAACGTCCAGAAATGTTTGAAGCTACTGACTGAATGAAAGGAGCTGGCATCTCACTCTCTTTGAATCTTCTTTATCATGCTAGGATTAGCAGGAAAAAGCAAAAAATTTCAGAATTGCACCTTGCAATGCGGAGAAATTACTGTTTGTGCATTTACAATATTCATTGATTTTTGCCATTGAAAAACATCATGTTATTCATATACCAGAAATGTTTGAAGCTACTGACTGAATGAAAAGAGCTGGCATCTCACTCTCCTTGAATCTTCTTTATCATGCCAGGATTAGCAGGAAAAAGCAAAAAATTTCAGAATTGCACCTTGCAATGTGGAGATATTACTGTTTGTGCATTTACAATATTCATTGATTTTTGCCATTGAAAAATGTCCAGAAATGTTTGAAGCTACTGACTGAATGAAAGGAGCTGGCATCTCACTCTCTTTGAATCTTCTTTATCATGCTAGGATTAGCAGGAAAAAGCAAAAAATTTCAGAATTGCACCTTGCAATGCGGAGAAATTACTGTTTGTGCATTTACAATATTCATTGATTTTTGCCATTGAAAAACATCATGTTATTCATATACCAGAAATGTTTGAAGCTACTGACTGAATGAAAAGAGCTGGCATCTCACTCTCCTTGAATCTTCTTTATCATGCTAAGAGGAGCAGGAAAAAGCAAAAAATTTCAGAATTGCACCTTGCAATGTGGAGATATTACTGTTTGTGCATTTACAATATTCATTGATTTTTGCCATTGAAAAACGTCCAGAAATGTTTGAAGCTACTGACTGAATGAAAGGAGCTGGCATCTCACTCTCTTTGCATCTTCTTTATCATGCTAGGATTAGCAGGAAAAAGCAAAAAATTTCAGAATTGCACCTTGCAATGCGGAGAAATTACTGTTTGTGCATTTACAATATTCATTGATTTTTGCCATTGAAAAACCATGTTATTCATATACCAGAAATGTTTGAAGCTACTGACTGAATGAAAAGAGCTGGCATCTCACTCTCTTTGAATCTTCTTTATCATGCCAGGATTAGCAGGAAAAAGCAAAAAATTTCAGAATTGCACGTTGCAATGTGGAGATATTGCTGTTTGTGCATTTACAATATTCATTGATTTTTGCCATTGAAAACCGTCCAGAAATGTTTGAAGCTACTGACTGAATGAAAGGAGCTGGCATCTCACTCTCTTTGAATCTTCTTTATCATGCTAGGATTAGCAGGAAAAAGCAAAAAATTTCAGAATTGCACCTTGCAATGTGGAGATATTACTGTTTGTGCATTTACAATATTCATTGTTTTTTGCCATTGAAAAACGTCCAGAAATGTTTGAAGCTACTGACTGAATGAAAGGAGCTGGCATCTCACTCTCTTTGAATCTTCTTTATCATGCTAGGATTAGCAGGAAAAAGCAAAAAATTTCAGAATTGCACCTTGCAATGCGGAGAAATTACTGTTTGTGCATTTACAATATTCATTGATTTTTGCTATTGAAAAACATCATGTTATTCATATACCAGAAATGTTTGAAGCTACTGACTGAATGAAAAGAGCTGGCATCTCACTCTCTTTGAATCTTCTTTGTCATGCCAGGATTAGCAGGAAAAAGCAAAAAATTTCAGAATTGCACCTTGCAATGCGGAGAAATTACTGTTTGTGCATTTACAATATTCATTGATTTTTGCCATTGAAAAACATCATGTTATTCATATACCAGAAATGTTTGAAGCTACTGACTGAATGAAAAGAGCTGGCATCTCACTCTCTTTGAATCTTCTTTATCATGCCAGGATTAGCAGGAAAAAGCAAAAAAATTCAGAATTGCACCTTGCAATGTGGAGATATTACTGTTTGTGCATTTACAATATTCATTGATTTTTGCCATTGAAAAACGTCCAGAAATGTTTGAAGCTACTGACTGAATGAAAGGAGCTGGCATCTCACTCTCTTTGAATCTTCTTTATCATGCTAGGATTAGCAGGAAAAAGCAAAAAATTTCAGAATTGTACCTTGCAATGCGGAGAAATTACTGTTTGTGCATTTACAATATTCATTGATTTTTGCCAATGAAAAACATCATGTTATTCATATACCAGAAATGTTTGAAGCTACTGACTGAATGAAAAGAGCTGGCATCTCACTCTCTTTGAATCTTCTTTATCATGCCAGGATTAGCAGGAAAAAGCAAAAAATTTCAGAATTGCACGTTGCAATGTGGAGATATTACTGTTTGTGCATTTACAATATTCATTGATTTTTGCCATAGAAAACCGTCCAGAAATGTTTGAAGCTACTGACTGAATGAAAGGAGCTGGCATCTCACTCTCTTTGAATCTTCTTTATCATGCTAGGATTAGCAGGAAAAAGCAAAAAATTTCAGAATTGCACCTTGCAATGCGGAGAAATTACTGTTTGTGCATTTACAATATTCATTGATTTTTGCCATTGAAAAACATCATGTTATTCATATACCAGAAATGTTTGAAGCTACTGACTGAATGAAAAGAGCTGGCATCTCACTCTATTTGAATCTTCTTTACCATGCCAGGATTAGCAGGAAAAAGCAAAAAATTTCAGAATTGCACCTTGCAATGCGGAGAAATTACTGTTTGTGCATTTACAATATTCATTGATTTTTGCCATTGAAAAACATCATGTTATTCATATACCAGAAATGTTTGAAGCTACTGACTGAATGAAAAGAGCTGGCATCTCACTCTCTTTGAATCTTCTTTATCATGCCAGGATTAGCAGGAAAAAGCAAAAAATTTCAGAATTGCACCTTGCAATGCGGTGAAATTACTGTTTGTGCATTTACAATATTCATTGATTTTTGCCATTGAAAAACATCATGTTATTCATATACCAGAAATGTTTGAAGCTACTGACTGAATGAAAAGAGCTGGCATCTCACTCTCTTTGAATCTTCTTTATCATGCCAGGATTAGCAGGAAAAAGCAAAAAATTTCAGAATTGCACCTTGCAATGTGGAGAAATTACTGTTTGTGCATTTACAATATTCATTGATTTTTGCCATTGAAAAACATCATGTTATTCATATACCAGAAATGTTTGAAGCTACTGACTGAATGAAAAGAGCTGGCATCTCACTCTCTTTGAATCTTCTTTATCATGCCAGGATAAGCAGGAAAAAGCAAAAAAATTCAGAATTGCACCTTGCAATGTGGAGATATTACTGTTTGTGTATTTACAATATTCATTGATTTTTGCCATTGAAAAACGTCCAGAAATGTTTGAAGCTACTGACTGAATGAAAGGAGCTGGCATCTCACTCTCTTTGAATCTTCTTTATCATGCTAGGATTAGCAGGAAAAAGCAAAAAATTTCAGAATTGCACCTTGCAATGCGGAGAAATTACTGTTTGTGCATTTACAATATTCATTGATTTTTGCCATTGAAAAACATCATGTTATTCATATACCAGAAATGTTTGAAGCTACTGACTGAATGAAAAGAGCTGGCATCTCACTCTCTTTGAATCTTCTTTATCATGCCAGGATTAGCAGGAAAAAGCAAAAAATTTCAGAATTGCACGTTGCAATGTGGAGATATTACTGTTTGTGCATTTACAATATTCATTGATTTTTGCCATTGAAAAACGTCCAGAAATGTTTGAAGCTACTGACTGAATGAAAGGAGCTGGCATCTCACTCTCTTTGAATCTTCTTTATCATGCTAGGATTAGCAGGAAAAAGCAAAAAATTTCAGAATTGCACCTTGCAATGCGGAGAAATTACTGTTTGTGCATTTACAATATTCATTGATTTTCGCCATTGAAAAACATCATGTTATTTATATACCAGAAATGTTTGAAGCTACTGACTGAATGAAAAGAGCTGGCATCTCACTCTCTTTGAATCTTCTTTATCATGCCAGGATTAGTAGGAAAAAGCAAAAAAATTCAGAATTGCACCTTGCAATGTGGAGATATTACTGTTTGTGCATTTACAATATTCATTGATTTTTGCCATTGAAAAATGTCCAGAAATGTTTGAAGCTACTGACTGAATGAAAGGAGCTGGCATCTCACTCTCTTTGAATCTTCTTTATCATGCTAGGATTAGCAGGAAAAAGCAAAAAATTTCAGAATTGCACCTTGCAATGCGGAGAAATTACTGTTTGTGCATTTACAATATTCATTGATTTTTGCCATTGAAAAACATCATGTTATTCATATACCAGAAATGTTTGAAGCTACTGACTGAATGAAAAGAGCTGGCATCTCACTCTCTTTGAATCTTCTTTATCATGCCAGGATTAGCAGGAAAAAGCAAAAAATTTCAGAATTGCACGTTGCAATGTGGAGATATTACTGTTTGTGCATTTACAATATTCATTGATTTTTGCCATTGAAAAACGTCCAGAAATGTTTGAAGCTACTGACTGAATGAAAGGAGCTGGCATCTCACTCTCTTTGAATCTTCTTTATCATGCTAGGATTAGCAGGAAAAAGCAAAAAATTTCAGAATTGCACCTTGCAATGCGGAGAAATTACTGTTTGTGCATTTACAATATTCATTGATTTTCGAAATTGAAAAACATCATGTTATTTATATACCAGAAATGTTTGAAGCTACTGACTGAATGAAAAGAGCTGGCATCTCACTCTCTTTGAATCTTCTTTATCATGCCAGGATTAGCAGGAAAAAGCAAAAAATTTCAGAATTGCACCTTGCAATGCGGAGAAATTACTGTTTGTGCATTTACAATATTCATTGATTTTTGCCATTGAAAAACATCATGTTATTCATATACCAGAAATGTTTGAAGCTACTGACTGAATGAAAAGAGCTGGCATCTCACTCTCTTTGAATCTTCTTTATCATGCCAGGATTAGTAGGAAAAAGCAAAAAATTTCAGAATTGCACGTTGCAATGTGGAGATATTACTGTTTGTGCATTTACAATATTCATTGATTTTTGCCATTGAAAAACGTCCAGAAATGTTTGAAGCTACTGACTGAATGAAAGGAGCTGGCATCTCACTCTCTTTGAATCTTCTTTATCATGCTAGGATTAGCAGGAAAAAGCAAAAAATTTCAGAATTGCACCTTGCAATGCGGAGAAATTACTGTTTGTGCATTTACAATATTCATTGATTTTCGCCATTGAAAAACATCATGTTATTTATATACCAGAAATGTTTGAAGCTACTGACTGAATGAAAAGAGCTGGCATCTCACTCTCTTTGAATCTTCTTTATCATGCCAGGATTAGCAGGAAAAAGCAAAAAATTTCAGAATTGCACCTTGCAATGCGGAGAAATTACTGTTTGTGCATTTACAATATTCATTGATTTTTGCCATTGAAAAACATCATGTTATTCATATACCAGAAATGTTTGAAGCTACTGACTGAATGAAAAGAGCTGGCATCTCACTCTCTTTGAATCTTCTTTATCATGCCAGGATTAGTAGGAAAAAGCAAAAAATTTCAGAATTGCACCTTGCAATGTGGAGATATTACTGTTTGTGCATTTACAATATTTATTGATTTTTGCCATTGAAAAACGTCCAGAAATGTTTGAAGCTACTGACTGAATGAAAGGAGCTGGCATCTCACTCTCTTTGAATCTTCTTTATCATGCTAGGATTAGCAGGAAAAAGCAAAAAATTTCAGAATTGCACCTTGCAATGCGGAGAAATTACTGTTTGTGCATTTACAATATTCATTGATTTTTGCCATTGAAAAACATCATGTTATTCATATACCAGAAATGTTTGAAGCTACTGACTGAATGAAAAGAGCTGGCATCTCACTCTCTTTGAATCTTCTTTATCATGCCAGGATTAGCAGGAAAAAGCAAAAAATTTCAGAATTGCACATTGCAATGTGGAGATATTACTGTTTGTGCATTTACAATATTCATTGATTTTTGCCATTGAAAAACGTCCAGAAATGTTTGAAGCTACTGACTGAATGAAAGGAGCTGGCATCTCACTCTCTTTGAATCTTCTTTATCATGCGAGGATTAGCAGGAAAAAGCAAAAAATTTCAGAATTGCACCTTGCAATGCGGAGAAATTACTGTTTGTGCATTTACAATATTCATTGATTTTTGCCATTGAAAAACATCATGTTATTCATATACCAGAAATGTTTGAAGCTACTGACTGAATGAAAAGAGCTGGCATCTCACTCTCTTTGAATCTTCTTTATCATGCCAGGATTAGCAGGAAAAAGCAAAAAATTTCAGAATTGCACCTTGCAATGCGGAGAAATTACTGTTTGTGCATTTACAATATTCATTGATTTTTGCCATTGAAAAACATCATGTTATTCATATACCAGAAATGTTTGAAGCTACTGACTGAATGAAAAGAGCTGGCATCTCACTCTCTTTGAATCTTCTTTATCATGCCAGGATTAGCAGGAAAAAGCAAAAAAATTCAGAATTGCACCTTGCAATGTGGAGATATTACTGTTTGTGCATTTACAATATTCATTGATTTTTGCCATTGAAAAACGTCCAGAAATGTTTAAAGCTACTGACTGAATGAAAGGAGCTGGCATCTCACTCTCTTTGAATCTACTTTATCATGCTAGGATTAGCAGGAAAAAGCAAAAAATTTCAGAATTGCACCTTGCAATGCGGAGAAATTACTGTTTGTGCATTTACAATATTCATTGATTTTTGACATTGAAAAACATCATGTTATTCATATACCAGAAATTTTGAAGCTACTGACTGAATGAAAAG
Organism: Phyllobates terribilis; assembly: GCF_046119375.1. Lineage (NCBI taxonomy): Eukaryota > Metazoa > Chordata > Amphibia > Anura > Dendrobatidae > Phyllobates > Phyllobates terribilis. The sequence continues at coordinate 2,643,787 of NW_027362970.1, read as the reverse complement.
AGCTGGCATCTCACTCTCTTTGAATCTTCTTTATCATGCCAGGATTAGCAGGAAAAAGCAAAAAATTTCAGAATTGCACGTTGCAATGTGGAGATATTACTGTTTGTGCATTTACAATATTCATTGATTTTTGCCATTGAAAACCGTCCAGAAATGTTTGAAGCTACTGACTGAATGAAAGGAGCTGGCATCTCACTCTCTTTGAATCTTCTTTATCATGCTAGGATTAGCAGGAAAAAGCAAAAAATTTCAGAATTGCACCTTGCAATGCGGAGAAATTACTGTTTGTGCATTTACAATATTCATTGATTTTTGCCATTGAAAAACATCATGTTATTCATATACCAGAAATGTTTGAAGCTACTGACTGAATGAAAAGAGCTGGCATCTCACTCTCTTTGAATCTTCTTTATCATGCCAGGATTAGCAGGAAAAAGCAAAAAATTTCAGAATTGCACCTTGCAATGCGGAGAAATTACTGTTTGTGCATTTACAATATTCATTGATTTTTGCCATTGAAAAACATCATGTTATTCATATACCAGAAATGTTTGAAGCTACTGACTGAATGAAAAGAGCTGGCATCTCACTCTCTTTGAATCTTCTTTATCATGCCAGGATTAGCAGGAAAAAGCAAAAAATTTCAGAATTGCACCTTGCAATGCGGAGAAATTACTGTTTGTGCATTTACAATATTCATTGATTTTTGCCATTGAAAAACATCATGTTATTCATATACCAGAAATGTTTGAAGCTACTGACTGAATGAAAAGAGCTGGCATCTCACTCTCTTTGAATCTGCTTTACCATGCCAGGATAAGCAGGAAAAAGCAAAAAAATTCAGAATTGCACCTTGCAATGTGGAGATATTAATGTTTGTGCATTTACAATATTCATTGATTTTTGCCATTGAAAAATGTCCAGAAATGTTTGAAGCTACTGACTGAATGAAAGGAGCTGGCATCTCACTCTCTTTGAATCATCTTTATCATGCTAGGATTAGCAGGAAAAAGCAAAAAAATTCAGAATTGCACCTTGCAATGCGGAGAAATTACTGTTTGTGCATTTACAATATTCAGTGATTTTTGCCATTGAAAAACATCATGTTATTCATATACCAGAAATGTTTGAAGCTACTGACTGAATGAAAAGAGCTGGCATCTCACTCTCTTTGAATCTTCTTTATCATGCCAGGATTAGCAGGAAAAAGCAAAAAATTTCAGAATTGCACGTTGCAATGTGGAGATATTACTGTTTGTGCATTTACAATATTCATTGATTTTTGCCATTGAAAACCGTCCAGAAATGTTTGAAGCTACTGACTGAATGAAAGGAGCTGGCATCTCACTCTCTTTGAATCTTCTTTATCATGCTAGGATTAGCAGGAAAAAGCAAAAAATTTCAGAATTGCACCTTGCAATGTGGAGATATTACTGTTTGTGCATTTACAATATTCATTGATTTTTGCCATTGAAAAACGTCCAGAAATGTTTGAAGCTACTGACTGAATGAAAGGAGCTGGCATCTCACTCTCTTTGAATCTTCTTTATCATGCTAGGATTAGCAGGAAAAAGCAAAAAAATTCAGAATTGCACCTTGCAATGTGGAGATATTACTGTTTGTGCATTTACTATATTCATTGATTTTTGCCATTGAAAAACATCATGTTATTCATATACCAGAAATGTTTGAAGCTACTGACTGAATGAAAAGAGCTGGCATCTCACTCTCTTTGAATCTTTATCATGCCAGGATTAGCAGGAAAAAGCAAAAAATTTCAGAATTGCACCTTGCAATGCGGAGAAATTACTGTTTGTGCATTTACAATATTCATTGATTTTTGCCATTGAAAAACATCATGTTATTCATATACCAGAAATGTTTGAAGCTACTGACTGAATGAAAAGAGCTGGCATCTCACTCTCTTTGAATCTTCTTTATCATGCCAGGATTAGCAGGAAAAAGCAAAAAAATTCAGAATTGCACCTTGCAATGTGGAGATATTACTGTTTGTGCATTTACAATATTCATTGATTTTTGCCATTGAAAAACGTCCAGAAATGTTTGAAGCTACTGACTGAATGAAAGGAGCTGGCATCTCACTCTCTTTGAATCTTCTTTATCATGCTAGGATTAGCAGGAAAAAGCAAAAAATTTCAGAAATGCACCTTGCAATGCGGAGAAATTACTGTTTGTGCATTTACAATATTCATTGATTTTTGCCATTGAAAAACATCATGTTATTCATATACCAGAAATGTTTGAAGCTACTGACTGAATGAAAAGAGCTGGCATCTCACTCTCTTTGAATCTTCTTTATCATGCCAGGATTAGCAGGAAAAAGCAAAAAATTTCAGAATTGCACGTTGCAATGTGGAGATATTACTGTTTGTGCATTTACAATATTCATTGATTTTTGCCATTGAAAACCGTCCAGAAATGTTTGAAGCTACTGACTGAATGAAAGGAGCTGGCATCTCACTCTCTTTGAATCTTCTTTATCATGCTAGGATTAGCAGGAAAAAGCAAAAAATTTCAGAATTGCACCTTGCAATGCGGAGAAATTACTGTTTGTGCATTTACAATATTCATTGATTTTTGCCATGGAAAAACATCATGTTATTCATATACCAGAAATGTTTGAAGCTACTGACTGAATAAAAACAGCTGGCATCTCACTCTCTTTGAATCTTCTTTATCATGCCAGGATTAGCAGGAAAAAGCAAAAAATTTCAGAATTGCACCTTGCAATGTGGAGATATTACTGTTTGTGCATTTACAATATTCATTGATTTTTGCCTTTGAAAAACGTCCAGAAATGTTTGAAGCTACTGACTGAATGAAAGGAGCTGGCATCTCACTCTCTTTGAATCTTCTTTATCATGCTAGGATTAGCAGGAAAAAGCAAAAAATTTCAGAATTGCACCTTGCAATGCGGAGAAATTACTGTTTGTGCATTTACAATATTCATTGATTTTTGCCATTGAAAAACATCATGTTATTCATATACCAGAAATGTTTGAAGCTACTGACTGAATGAAAAGAGCTGGCATCTCACTCTCTTTGAATCTTCTTTACCATGCCAGGATTAGCAGGAAAAAGCAAAAAATTTCAGAATTGCACCTTGCAATGCGGAGAAATTACTGTTTGTACATTTACAATATTCATTGATTTTTGCCATTGAAAAACATCATGTTATTCATATACCAGAAATGTTTGAAGCTACTGACTGAATGAAAAGAGCTGGCATCTCACTCTCTTTGAATCTTCTTTATCGTGCCAGGATTAGTAGGAAAAAGCAAAAAATTTCAGAATTGCACCTTGCAATGTGGAGATATTACTGTTTGTGCATTTACAATATTTATTGATTTTTGCCATTGAAAAACGTCCAGAAATGTTTGAAGCTACTGACTGAATGAAAGGAGCTGGCATCCCACTCTGTTTGAATCTTCTTTATCATGCTAGGATTAGCAGGAAAAAGCAAAAAATTTCAGAATTGCACCTTGCAATGCGGAGAAATTACTGTTTGTGCATTTACAATATTCATTGATTTTTGCCATTGAAAAACATCATGTTATTCATATACCAGAAATGTTTGAAGCTACTGGCTGAATGAAAAGAGCTGGCATCTCACTCTCTTTGAATCTTCTTTATCATGCCAGGATTAGCAGGAAAAAGCAAAAAATTTCAGAATTGCACCTTGCAATGCGGAGAAATTACTGTTTGTGCATTTACAATATTCATTGATTTTTGCCATTGAAAAACATCATGTTATTCATATACCAGAAATGTTTGAAGCTACTGACTGAATGAAAAGAGCTGGCATCTCACTCTCTTTGAATCTTCTTTATCATGCCAGGATTAGCAGGAAAAAGCAAAAAATTTCAGAATTGCACCTTGCAATGCGGAGAAATTACTGTTTGTGCATTTACAATATTCATTGATTTTTGCCATTGAAAAACATCATGTTATTCATATACCAGAAATGTTTGAAGCTACTGACTGAATGAAAAGAGCTGGCATCTCACTCTCTTTGAATCTTCTTTATCATGCCAGGATTAGCAGGAAAAAGCAAAAAAATTCAGAATTGCACCTTGCAATGTGGAGATATTACTGTTTGTGCATTTACAATATTCATTGATTTTTGCCATTGAAAAACGTCCAGAAATGTTTGAAGCTACTGACTGAATGAAAGGAGCTGGCATCTCACTCTCTTTGAATCTTCTTTATCATGCTAGGATTAGCAGGAAAAAGCAAAAAATTTCAGAATTGCACCTTGCAATGCGGAGAATATACTGTTTGTGCATTTACAATATTCATTGATTTTTGCCATTGAAAAACATCATGTTATTCATATACCAGAAATGTTTGAAGCTACTGACTGAATGAAAAGAGCTGGCATCTCACTCTCTTTGAATCTTCTTTATCATGCCAGGATTAGCAGGAAAAAGCAAAAAATTTCAGAATTGCACCTTGCAAGGCGGAGAAATTACTGTTTGTTCATTTACAATATTCATTGATTTTTGCCATTGAAAAACATCATGTTATTCATATACCAGAAATGTTTGAAGCTACTGACTGAATGAAAAGAGCTGGCATCTCACTCTCTTTGAATATTCTTTATCATGCCAGGATTAGCAGGAAAAAGCAAAAAAATTCAGAATTGCACCTTGCAATGTGAAGATATTACTGTTTGTGCATTTACAATATTCATTGATTTTTGCCATTGAAAAACGTCCAGAAATGTTTGAAGCTACTGACTGAATGAAAGGAGCTGGCATCTCACTCTCTTTGAATCTTCTTTATCATGCTAGGATTAGCAGGAAAAAGCAAAAAATTTCAGAATTGCACCTTGCAATGCGGAGAAATTACTGTTTGTGCATTTACAATATTCATTGATTTTTGCCATTGAAAAACATCATGTTATTCATATACCAGAAATGTTTGAAGCTACTGACTGAATGAAAAGAGCTGGCATCTCACTCTCTTTGAATCTTCTTTATCATGCCAGGATTAGCAGGAAAAAGCAAAAAATTTCAGAATTGCACGTTGCAATGTGGAGATATTACTGTTTGTGCATTTACAATATTCATTGATTTTTGCCATTGAAAACCGTCCAGAAATGTTTGAAGCTACTGACTGAATGAAAGGAGCTGGCATCTCTCTCTCTTTGAATCTTCTTTATCATGCTAGGATTAGCAGGAAAAAGCAAAAAATTTCAGAATTGCACCTTGCAATGTGGAGATATTACTGTTTGTGCATTTACAATATTCATTGATTTTTGCCATTGAAAAACGTCCAGAAATGTTTGAAGCTACTGACTGAATGAAAGGAGCTGGCATCTCACTCTCTTTGAATCTTCTTTATCATGCTAGGATTAGCAGGAAAAAGCAAAAAAATTCAGAATTGCACCTTGCAATGTGGAGATATTACTGTTTGTGCATTTACTATATTCATTGATTTTTGCCATTGAAAAACATCATGTTATTCATATACCAGAAATGTTTGAAGCTACTGACTGAATGAAAAGAGCTGGCATCTCACTCTCTTTGAATCTTCTTTATCATGCCAGGATTAGCAGGAAAAAGCAAAAAATTTCAGAATTGCACGTTGCAATGTGGAGATATTACTGTTTGTGCATTTACAATATTCATTGATTTTTGACATTGAAAAACGTCCAGAAATGTTTGAAGCTACTGACTGAATGAAAGGAGCTGGCATCTCACTCTCTTTGAATCTTCTTTATCATGCTAGGATTAGCAGGAAAAAGCAAAAAATTTCAGAATTGCACCTTGCAATGCGGAGAAATTACTGTTTGTGCATTTACAATATTCATTGATTTTTGCCATTGAAAAACATCATGTTATTCATATACCAGAAATGTTTGAAGCTACTGACTGAATGAAAAGAGCTGGCATCTCACTCTCTTTGAATCTTCTTTATCATGCCAGGATTAGCAGGAAAAAGCAAAAAATTTCAGAATTGCACCTTGCAATGCGGAGAAATTACTGTTTGTGCATTTACAATATTCATTGATTTTTGCCATTGAAAAACATCATGTTATTCATATACCAGAAATGTTTGAAGCTACTGACTGAATGAAAAGAGCTGGCATCTCACTCTCTTTGAATCTTCTTTATCATGCCAGGATTAGCAGGAAAAAGCAAAAAATTTCAGAATTGCACCTTGCAATGCGGAGAAATTACTGTTTGTGCATTTACAATATTCATTGATTTTTGCCATTGAAAAACATCATGTTATTCATATACCAGAAATGTTTGAAGCTACTGACTGAATGAAAAGAGCTGGCATCTCACTCTCTTTGAATCTGCTTTACCATGCCAGGATAAGCAGGAAAAAGCAAAAAAATTCAGAATTGCACCTTGCAATGTGGAGATATTAATGTTTGTGCATTTACAATATTCATTGATTTTTGCCATTGAAAAATGTCCAGAAATGTTTGAAGCTACTGACTGAATGAAAGGAGCTGGCATCTCACTCTCTTTGAATCATCTTTATCATGCTAGGATTAGCAGGAAAAAGCAAAAAAATTCAGAATTGCACCTTGCAATGCGGAGAAATTACTGTTTGTGCATTTACAATATTCAGTGATTTTTGCCATTGAAAAACATCATGTTATTCATATACCAGAAATGTTTGAAGCTACTGACTGAATGAAAAGAGCTGGCATCTCACTCTCTTTGAATCTTCTTTATCATGCCAGGATTAGCAGGAAAAAGCAAAAAATTTCAGAATTGCACGTTGCAATGTGGAGATATTACTGTTTGTGCATTTACAATATTCATTGATTTTTGCCATTGAAAACCGTCCAGAAATGTTTGAAGCTACTGACTGAATGAAAGGAGCTGGCATCTCACTCTCTTTGAATCTTCTTTATCATGCTAGGATTAGCAGGAAAAAGCAAAAAATTTCAGAATTGCACCTTGCAATGTGGAGATATTACTGTTTGTGCATTTACAATATTCATTGATTTTTGCCATTGAAAAACGTCCAGAAATGTTTGAAGCTACTGACTGAATGAAAGGAGCTGGCATCTCACTCTCTTTGAATCTTCTTTATCATGCTAGGATTAGCAGGAAAAAGCAAAAAAATTCAGAATTGCACCTTGCAATGTGGAGATATTACTGTTTGTGCATTTACTATATTCATTGATTTTTGCCATTGAAAAACATCATGTTATTCATATACCAGAAATGTTTGAAGCTACTGACTGAATGAAAAGAGCTGGCATCTCACTCTCTTTGAATCTTTATCATGCCAGGATTAGCAGGAAAAAGCAAAAAATTTCAGAATTGCACCTTGCAATGCGGAGAAATTACTGTTTGTGCATTTACAATATTCATTGATTTTTGCCATTGAAAAACATCATGTTATTCATATACCAGAAATGTTTGAAGCTACTGACTGAATGAAAAGAGCTGGCATCTCACTCTCTTTGAATCTTCTTTATCATGCCAGGATTAGCAGGAAAAAGCAAAAAAATTCAGAATTGCACCTTGCAATGTGGAGATATTACTGTTTGTGCATTTACAATATTCATTGATTTTTGCCATTGAAAAACGTCCAGAAATGTTTGAAGCTACTGACTGAATGAAAGGAGCTGGCATCTCACTCTCTTTGAATCTTCTTTATCATGCTAGGATTAGCAGGAAAAAGCAAAAAATTTCAGAAATGCACCTTGCAATGCGGAGAAATTACTGTTTGTGCATTTACAATATTCATTGATTTTTGCCATTGAAAAACATCATGTTATTCATATACCAGAAATGTTTGAAGCTACTGACTGAATGAAAAGAGCTGGCATCTCACTCTCTTTGAATCTTCTTTATCATGCCAGGATTAGCAGGAAAAAGCAAAAAATTTCAGAATTGCACGTTGCAATGTGGAGATATTACTGTTTGTGCATTTACAATATTCATTGATTTTTGCCATTGAAAACCGTCCAGAAATGTTTGAAGCTACTGACTGAATGAAAGGAGCTGGCATCTCACTCTCTTTGAATCTTCTTTATCATGCTAGGATTAGCAGGAAAAAGCAAAAAATTTCAGAATTGCACCTTGCAATGCGGAGAAATTACTGTTTGTGCATTTACAATATTCATTGATTTTTGCCATGGAAAAACATCATGTTATTCATATACCAGAAATGTTTGAAGCTACTGACTGAATAAAAACAGCTGGCATCTCACTCTCTTTGAATCTTCTTTATCATGCCAGGATTAGCAGGAAAAAGCAAAAAATTTCAGAATTGCACCTTGCAATGTGGAGATATTACTGTTTGTGCATTTACAATATTCATTGATTTTTGCCTTTGAAAAACGTCCAGAAATGTTTGAAGCTACTGACTGAATGAAAGGAGCTGGCATCTCACTCTCTTTGAATCTTCTTTATCATGCTAGGATTAGCAGGAAAAAGCAAAAAATTTCAGAATTGCACCTTGCAATGCGGAGAAATTACTGTTTGTGCATTTACAATATTCATTGATTTTTGCCATTGAAAAACATCATGTTATTCATATACCAGAAATGTTTGAAGCTACTGACTGAATGAAAAGAGCTGGCATCTCACTCTCTTTGAATCTTCTTTACCATGCCAGGATTAGCAGGAAAAAGCAAAAAATTTCAGAATTGCACCTTGCAATGCGGAGAAATTACTGTTTGTACATTTACAATATTCATTGATTTTTGCCATTGAAAAACATCATGTTATTCATATACCAGAAATGTTTGAAGCTACTGACTGAATGAAAAGAGCTGGCATCTCACTCTCTTTGAATCTTCTTTATCGTGCCAGGATTAGTAGGAAAAAGCAAAAAATTTCAGAATTGCACCTTGCAATGTGGAGATATTACTGTTTGTGCATTTACAATATTTATTGATTTTTGCCATTGAAAAACGTCCAGAAATGTTTGAAGCTACTGACTGAATGAAAGGAGCTGGCATCCCACTCTCTTTGAATCTTCTTTATCATGCTAGGATTAGCAGGAAAAAGCAAAAAATTTCAGAATTGCACCTTGCAATGCGGAGAAATTACTGTTTGTGCATTTACAATATTCATTGATTTTTGCCATTGAAAAACATCATGTTATTCATATACCAGAAATGTTTGAAGCTACTGGCTGAATGAAAAGAGCTGGCATCTCACTCTCTTTGAATCTTCTTTATCATGCCAGGATTAGCAGGAAAAAGCAAAAAATTTCAGAATTGCACCTTGCAATGCGGAGAAATTACTGTTTGTGCATTTACAATATTCATTGATTTTTGCCATTGAAAAACATCATGTTATTCATATACCAGAAATGTTTGAAGCTACTGACTGAATGAAAAGAGCTGGCATCTCACTCTCTTTGAATCTTCTTTATCATGCCAGGATTAGCAGGAAAAAGCAAAAAATTTCAGAATTGCACCTTGCAATGCGGAGAAATTACTGTTTGTGCATTTACAATATTCATTGATTTTTGCCATTGAAAAACATCATGTTATTCATATACCAGAAATGTTTGAAGCTACTGACTGAATGAAAAGAGCTGGCATCTCACTCTCTTTGAATCTTCTTTATCATGCCAGGATTAGCAGGAAAAAGCAAAAAAATTCAGAATTGCACCTTGCAATGTGGAGATATTACTGTTTGTGCATTTACAATATTCATTGATTTTTGCCATTGAAAAACGTCCAGAAATGTTTGAAGCTACTGACTGAATGAAAGGAGCTGGCATCTCACTCTCTTTGAATCTTCTTTATCATGCTAGGATTAGCAGGAAAAAGCAAAAAATTTCAGAATTGCACCTTGCAATGCGGAGAATATACTGTTTGTGCATTTACAATATTCATTGATTTTTGCCATTGAAAAACATCATGTTATTCATATACCAGAAATGTTTGAAGCTACTGACTGAATGAAAAGAGCTGGCATCTCACTCTCTTTGAATCTTCTTTATCATGCCAGGATTAGCAGGAAAAAGCAAAAAATTTCAGAATTGCACCTTGCAAGGCGGAGAAATTACTGTTTGTGCATTTACAATATTCATTGATTTTTGCCATTGAAAAACATCATGTTATTCATATACCAGAAATGTTTGAAGCTACTGACTGAATGAAAAGAGCTGGCATCTCACTCTCTTTGAATATTCTTTATCATGCCAGGATTAGCAGGAAAAAGCAAAAAAATTCAGAATTGCACCTTGCAATGTGAAGATATTACTGTTTGTGCATTTACAATATTCATTGATTTTTGCCATTGAAAAACGTCCAGAAATGTTTGAAGCTACTGACTGAATGAAAGGAGCTGGCATCTCACTCTCTTTGAATCTTCTTTATCATGCTAGGATTAGCAGGAAAAAGCAAAAAATTTCAGAATTGCACCTTGCAATGCGGAGAAATTACTGTTTGTGCATTTACAATATTCATTGATTTTTGCCATTGAAAAACATCATGTTATTCATATACCAGAAATGTTTGAAGCTACTGACTGAATGAAAAGAGCTGGCATCTCACTCTCTTTGAATCTTCTTTATCATGCCAGGATTAGCAGGAAAAAGCAAAAAATTTCAGAATTGCACGTTGCAATGTGGAGATATTACTGTTTGTGCATTTACAATATTCATTGATTTTTGCCATTGAAAACCGTCCAGAAATGTTTGAAGCTACTGACTGAATGAAAGGAGCTGGCATCTCTCTCTCTTTGAATCTTCTTTATCATGCTAGGATTAGCAGGAAAAAGCAAAAAATTTCAGAATTGCACCTTGCAATGTGGAGATATTACTGTTTGTGCATTTACAATATTCATTGATTTTTGCCATTGAAAAACGTCCAGAAATGTTTGAAGCTACTGACTGAATGAAAGGAGCTGGCATCTCACTCTCTTTGAATCTTCTTTATCATGCTAGGATTAGCAGGAAAAAGCAAAAAAATTCAGAATTGCACCTTGCAATGTGGAGATATTACTGTTTGTGCATTTACTATATTCATTGATTTTTGCCATTGAAAAACATCATGTTATTCATATACCAGAAATGTTTGAAGCTACTGACTGAATGAAAAGAGCTGGCATCTCACTCTCTTTGAATCTTCTTTATCATGCTAAGAGGAGCAGGAAAAAGCTAAAAATTTCAGAATTGCACGTTGCAATGTGGAGATATTACTGTTTGTGCATTTACAATATTCATTGATTTTTGACATTGAAAAACGTCCAGAAATGTTTGAAGCTAATGACTGAATGAAAGGAGCTGGCATCTCACTCTCTTTGAATCTTCTTTATCATGCTAGGATTAGCAGGAAAAAGCAAAAAATTTCAGAATTGCACCTTGCAATGCGGAGAAATTACTGTTTGTGCATTTACAATATTCATTGATTTTTGCCATTGAAAAACATCATGTTATTCATATACCAGAAATGTTTGAAGCTACTGACTGAATGAAAAGAGCTGGCATCTCACTCTCTTTGAATCTTCTTTATCATGCTAAGAGGAGCAGGAAAAAGCAAAAAATTTCAGAATTGCACGTTGCAATGTGGAGATATTACTGTTTGTGCATTTACAATATTCATTGATTTTTGCCATTGAAAAACGTCCAGAAATGTTTGAAGCTACTGACTGAATGAAAGGAGCTGGCATCTCACTCTCTTTGAATCTTCTTTATCATGCTAGGATTAGCAGGAAAAAGCAAAAAATTTCAGAATTGCACCTTACAATGCGGAGAAATTACTGTTTGTGCATTTACAATATTCATTGATTTTTGCCATTGAAAAACATCATGTTATTCATATACCAGAGATGTTTGAAGCTACTGACTGAATGAAAAGAGCTGGCATCTCACTCTCTTTGAATCTTCTTTATCATGCTAAGAGGAGCAGGAAAAAGCAAAAAATTTCAGAATTGCACCTTGCAATGTGGAGATATTACTGTTTGTGCATTTACAATATTCATTGATTTTTGCCATTGAAAAACGTCCAGAAATGTTTGAAGCTACTGACTGAATGAAAGGAGCTGGCATCTCACTCTCTTTGAATCTTCTTTATCATGCTAGGATTAGCAGGAAAAAGCAAAAAATTTCAGAATTGCACCTTGCAATGCGGAGATATTACTGTTTGTGCATTTACAATATTCATTGATTTTTGCCATTGAAAAACATCATGTTATTCACATACCAGAAATGTTTGAAGCTACTGACTGAATGAAAAGAGCTGGCATCTCACTCTCTTTGAATCTTCTTTATCATGCTAAGAGGAGCAGGAAAAAGCAAAAAATTTAAGAATTGCACGTTGCAATGTGGAGATATTACTGTTTGTGCATTTACAATATTCATTGATTTTTGCCATTGAAAAATGTCCAGAAATGTTTGAAGCTACTGACTGAATGAAAGGAGCTGGCATCTCACTCTCTTTGAATCTTCTTTATCATGCTAGGATTAGCAGGAAAAATCAAAAAATTTCAGAATTGCACCTTGCAATGCGGAGAAATTACTGTTTGTGCATTTACAATATTCATTGATTTTTGCCATTGAAAAACATCATGTTATTCATATACCAGAAATGTTTGAAGCTACTGACTGAATGAAAAGAGCTGGCATCTCACTCTCTTTGAATCTTCTTTATCATGCCAGGATTAGCAGGAAAAAGCAAAAAATTTCAGAATTGCACCTTGCAATGCGGAGAAATTACTGTTTGTGCATTTACAATATTCATTGATTTTTGCCATTGAAAAACATCATGTTATTCATATACCAGAAATGTTTGAAGCTACTGACTGAATGAAAAGAGCTGGCATCTCACTCTCTTTGAATCTTCTTTATCATGCCAGGATTAGCAGGAAAAAGCAAAAAAATTCAGAATTGCACCTTGCAATGTGGAGATATTACTGTTTGTGCATTTACAATATTCATTGATTTTTGCCATTGAAAAACGTCCAGAAATGTTTGAAGCTACTGACTGAATGAAAGGAGCTGGCATCTCACTCTCTTTGAATCTTCTTTATCATGCTAGGATTAGCAGGAAAAAGCAAAAAATTTCAGAATTGCACCTTACAATGCGGAGAAATTACTGTTTGTGCATTTACAATATTCATTGATTTTTGCCATTGAAAAACATCATGTTATTCATATACCAGAGATGTTTGAAGCTACTGACTGAATGAAAAGAGCTGGCATCTCACTCTCTTTGAATCTTCTTTATCATGCTAAGAGGAGCAGGAAAAAGCAAAAAATTTCAGAATTGCACCTTGCAATGTGGAGATATTACTGTTTGTGCATTTACAATATTCATTGATTTTTGCCATTGAAAAACGTCCAGAAATGTTTGAAGCTACTGACTGAATGAAAGGAGCTGGCATCTCACTCTCTTTGAATCTTCTTTATCATGCTAGGATTAGCAGGAAAAAGCAAAAAATTTCAGAATTGCACCTTGCAATGCGGAGATATTACTGTTTGTGCATTTACAATATTCATTGATTTTTGCCATTGAAAAACATCATGTTATTCATATACCAGAAATGTTTGAAGCTACTGACTGAATGAAAAGAGCTGGCATCTCACTCTCTTTGAATCTTCTTTATCATGCCAGGATTAGCAGGAAAAAGCAAAAAATTTCAGAATTGCACCTTGCAATGCGGAGAAATTACTGTTTGTGCATTTACAATATTCATTGATTTTTGCCATTGAAAAACATCATGTTATTCATATACCAGAAATGTTTGAAGCTACTGACTGAATGAAAAGAGCTGGCATCTCACTCTCTTTGAATCTTCTTTATCATGCCAGGATTAGCAGGAAAAAGCAAAAAAATTCAGAATTGCACCTTGCAATGTGGAGATATTACTGTTTGTGCATTTACAATATTCATTGATTTTTGCCATTGAAAAACGTCCAGAAATGTTTGAAGCTACTGACTGAATGAAAGGAGCTGGCATCTCACTCTCTTTGAATCTTCTTTATCATGCTAGGATTAGCAGGAAAAAGCAAAAAATTTCAGAATTGCACCTTGCAATGCGGAGAAATTACTGTTTGTGCATTTACAATATTCATTGATTTTTGCCATTGAAAAACATCATGTTATTCATATACCAGAAATGTTTGAAGCTACTGACTGAATGAAAAGAGCTGGCATCTCACTCTCTTTGAATCTTCTTTATCATGCCAGGATTAGCAGGAAAAAGGAAAAAATTTCAGAATTGCACGTTGCAATGTGGAGATATTACTGTTTGTGCATTTACAATATTCATTGATTTTTGCCATTGAAAACCGTCCAGAAATGTTTGAAGCTACTGACTGAATGAAAGGAGTTGGCATCTCACTCTCTTTGAATCTTCTTTATCATGCTAGGATTAGCAGGAAAAAGCAAAAAAATTCAGAATTGCACCTTGCAATGTGGAGATATTACTGTTTGTGCATTTACAATATTCATTGATTTTTGCCATTGAAAAACGTCCAGAAATGTTTGAAGCTACTGACTGAATGAAATGAGCTGGCATCTCACTCTCTTTGAATCTTCTTTGTCATGCTAGGATTAGCAGGAAAAAGCAAAAAATTTCAGAATTGCACCTTACAATGCGGAGAAATTACTGTTTGTGCATTTACAATATTCATTGATTTTTGCCATTGAAAAACATCATGTTATTCATATACCAGAGATGTTTGAAGCCACTGACTGAATGAAAAGAGCTGGCATCTCACTCTCTTTGAATCTTCTTTATCATGCTAAGAAGAGCAGGAAAAAGCAAAAAATTTCAGAATTGCACCTTGCAATGTGGAGATATTACTGTTTGTGCATTTACAATATTCATTGATTTTTGCCATTGAAAAACGTCCAGAAATGTTTGAAGCTACTGACTGAATGAAAGGAGCTGGCATCTCACTCTCTTTGAATCTTCTTTATCATGCTAGGATTAGCAGGAAAAAGCAAAAAATTTCAGAATTGCACCTTGCAATGCGGAGAAATTACTGTTTGTGCATTTACAATATTCATTGATTTTTGCCATTGAAAAACATCATGTTATTCATATACCAGAAATGTTTGAAGCTACTGACTGAATGAAAAGAGCTGGCATCTCACTCTCTTTGAATCTTCTTTATCATGCCAGGATTAGCAGGAAAAAGCAAAAAATTTCAGAATTGCACGTTGCAATGTGGAGATATTACTGTTTGTGCATTTACAATATTCATTGATTTTTGCCATTGAAAACCGTCCAGAAATGTTTGAAGCTACTGACTGAATGAAAGGAGCTGGCATCTCACTCTCTTTGAATCTTCTTTATCATGCTAGGATTAGCAGGAAAAAGCAAAAAATTTCAGAATTGCACCTTGCAATGTGGAGATATTACTGTTTGTGCATTTACAATATTCATTGATTTTTGCCATTGAAAAACGTCCAGAAATGTTTGAAGCTACTGACTGAATGAAAGGAGCTGGCATCTCACTCTCTTTGAATCTTCTTTATCATGCTAGGATTAGCAGGAAAAAGCAAAAAATTTCAGAATTGCACCTTGCAATGCGGAGATATTACTGTTTGTGCATTTACAATATTCATTGATTTTTGCCATTGAAAAACATCATGTTATTCATATACCAGAAATGTTTGAAGCTACTGACTGAATGAAAAGAGCTGGCATCTCACTCTCTTTGAATCTTCTTTATCATGCTAAGAGGAGTAGGAAAAAGCAAAAAATTTCAGAATTGCACCTTGCAATGTGGAGATATTACTGTTTGTGCATTTACAATATTCATTGATTTTTGCCATTGAAAAACGTCCAGAAATGTTTGAAGCTACTGACTGAATGAAAGGAGCTGGCATCTCACTCTCTTTGAATCTTCTTTATCATGCTAGGATTAGCAGGAAAAAGCAAAAAATTTCAGAATTGCACCTTGCAATGCGGAGAAATTACTGTTTGTGCATTTACAATATTCATTGATTTTTGCCATTGAAAAACATCATGTTATTCATATACCAGAAATGTTTGAAGCTACTGACTGAATGAAAAGAGCTGGCATCTCATTCTCTTTGAATCTTCTTTATCATGCTAAGAGGAGCAGGAAAAAGCAAAAAATTTCAGAATTGCACGTTGCAATGTGGAGATATTACTGTTTGTGCATTTACAATATTCATTGATTTTTGCCATTGAAAAATGTCCAGAAATGTTTGAAGCTACTGACTGAATGAAAGGAGCTTTCATCTCACTCTCTTTGAATCTTCTTTATCATGCTAGGATTAGCAGGAAAAAGCAAAAAATTTCAGAATTGCACCTTGCAATGCGGAGAAATTACTGTTTGTGCATTTACAATATTCATTGATTTTTGCCATTGAAAAACATCATGTTATTCATATACCAGAAATGTTTGAAGCTACTGACTGAATGAAAAGAGCTGGCATCTCACTCTCTTTGAATCTTCTTTATCATGCCAGGATTAGCAGGAAAAAGCAAAAAATTTCAGAATTGCACGTTGCAATGTGGAGATATTACTGTTTGTGCATTTACAATATTCATTGATTTTTGCCATTGAAAAACGTCCAGAAATGTTTGAAGCTACTGACTGAATGACAAGAGCTGGCATCTCACTCTCTTTGAATCTTCTTTATCATGCTAAGAGGAGCAGGAAAAAGCAAAAAATTTCAGAATTGCACCTTGCAATGTGGAGATATTACTGTTTGTGCATTTACAATATTCATTTATTTTTGCCATTGAAAAACGTCCAGAAATGTTTGAAGCTACTGACTGAATGAAAGGAGCTGGCATCTCACTCTCTTTGAATCTTCTTTATCATGCTAGGATTAGCAGGAAAAAGCAAAAAATTTCAGAATTGCACCTTGCAATGCGGAGAAATTACTGTTTGTGCATTTACAATATTCATTGATTTTTGCCATTGAAAAACATCATGTTATTCATATACCAGAAATGTTTGAAGCTACTGAATGAATGAAAAGAGCTGGCATCTCACTCTCTTTGAATCTTCTTTATCATGCTAAGAGGAGCAGGAAAAAGCAAAAAATTTCAGAATTGCACCTTGCAATGTGGAGATATTACTGTTTGTGCATTTACAATATTCATTGATTTTTGCCATTGAAATACGTCCAGAAATGTTTGAAGCTACTGACTGAATGAAAGGAGCTGGCATCTCACTCTCTTTGTATCTTCTTTATCATGCTAGGATTAGCAGGAAAAAGCAAAAAATTTCCGAATTGCACCTTGCAATGCGGAGAAATTACTGTTTGTGCATTTACAATATTCATTGATTTTTGCCATTGAAAAACATCATGTTATTCATATACCAGAAATGTTTGAAGCTACTGACTGAATGAAAAGAGCTGGCATCTCACTCTCTTTGAATCTTCTTTATCATGCTAAGAGGAGCAGGAAAAAGCAAAAAATTTCAGAATTGCACGTTGCAATGTGGAGATATTACTGTTTGTGCATTTACAATATTCATTGATTTTTGCCATTGAAAAATGTCCAGAAATGTTTGAAGCTACTGACTGAATGAAAGGAGCTGACATCTCACTCTCTTTGAATCTTCTTTATCATGCTAGGATTAGCAGGAAAAAGCAAAAAATTTCAGAATTGCACCTTGCAATGCGGAGAAATTACTGTTTGTGCATTTACAATATTCATTGATTTTTGCCATTGAAAATCATCATGTTATTCATATACCAGAAATGTTTGAAGCTACTGACTGAATGAAAAGAGCTGGCATCTCACTCTCTTTGAATCTTCTTTATCATGCCAGGATTAGCAGGAAAAAGCAAAAAATTTCAGAATTGCACGTTGCAATGTGGAGATATTACTGTTTGTGCATTTACAATATTCATTGATTTTTGCCATTGAAAAACGTCCAGAAATGTTTGAAGCTACTGACTGAATGAAAGAAGCTGGCATCTCACTCTCTTTGAATCTTCTTTATCATGCTAGGATTAGCAGGAAAAAGCAAAAAATTTCAGAATTGCACCTTGCAATGCGGAGAAATTACTGTTTGTGCATTTACAATAATCATTGATTTTTGCCATTGAAAAACATGTTATTCATATACCAGAAATGTTTGAAGCTACTGACTGAATGAAAAGAGCTGGCATCTCACTCTCTTTGAATCTTCTTTATCATGCTAAGAGGAGCAGGAAAAAGCAAAAAATTTCAGAATTGCACGTTGCAATGTGGAGATATTACTGTTTGTGCATTTACAATATTCATTGATTTTTGCCATTGAAAAACGTCCAGAAATGTTTGAAGCTACTGACTGAATGAAAGGAGCTGGCATCTCACTCTCTTTGAATCTTCTTTATCATGCTAGGATTAGCAGGAAAAAGCAAAAAATTTCAGAATTGCACCTTACAATGCGGAGAAATTACTGTTTGTGCATTTACAATATTCATTGATTTTTGCCATTGAAAAACATCATGTTATTCATATACCAGAGATTTTTGAAGCTACTGACTGAATGAAAAGAGCTGGCATCTTACTCTCTTTGAATCTTCTTTATCATGCTAAGAGGAGCAGGAAAAAGCAAAAAATTTCAGAATTGCACCTTGCAATGTGGAGATATTACTGTTTGTGCATTTACAATATTCATTGATTTTTGCCATTGAAAAACGTCCAGAAATGTTTGAAGCTACTGACTGAATGAAAGGAGCTGGCATCTCACTCTCTTTGAATCTTCTTTATCATGCTAGGATTAGCAGGAAAAAGCAAAAAACTTCAGAATTGCACCTTGCAATGCGGAGCTATTACTGTTTGTGCATTTACAATATTCATTGATTTTTGCCATTGAAAAACATCATGTTATTCATATACCAGAAATGTTTGAAGCTACTGACTGAATGAAAAGAGCTGGCATCTCACTCTCTTTGAATCTTCTTTATCATGCTAAGAGGAGCAGGAAAAAGCAAAAAATTTCAGAATTGCACGTTGCAATGTGGAGATATTACTGTTTGTGCATTTACAATATTCATTGATTTTTGCCATTGAAAAATGTCCAGAAATGTTTGAAGCTACTGACTGAATGAAAGGAGCTGGCATCTCACTCTCTTTGAATCTTCTTTATCATGCTAGGATTAGCAGGAAAAAGCAAAAAATTTCAGAATTGCACCTTGCAATGCGGAGAAATTACTGTTTGTGCATTTACAATATTCATTGATTTTTGCCATTGAAAAACATCATGTTATTCATATACCAGAAATGTTTGAAGCTACTGACTGAATGAAAAGAGCTGGCATCTCACTCTCTTTGAATCTTCTTTATCATGCCAGGATTAGCAGGAAAAAGCAAAAAATTTCAGAATTGCACCTTGCAATGCGGAGAAATTACTGTTTGTGCATTTACAATATTCATTGATTTTTGCCATTGAAAAACATCATGTTATTCATATACCAGAAATGTTTGAAGCTACTGACTGAATGAAAAGAGCTGGCATCTCACTCTCTTTGAATCTTCTTTATCATGCCAGGATTAGCAGGAAAAAGCAAAAAAATTCAGAATTGCACCTTGCAATGTGGAGATATTACTGTTTGTGCATTTACAATATTCATTGATTTTTGCCATTGAAAAACGTCCAGAAATGTTTGAAGCTACTGACTGAATGAAAGGAGCTGGCATCTCACTCTCTTTGAATCTTCTTTATCATGCTAGGATTAGCAGGAAAAAGCAAAAAATTTCAGAATTGCACCTTGCAATGCGGAGAAATTACTGTTTGTGCATTACAATATTCATTGATTTTTGCCAGTGAAAAACATCATGTTATTCATATACCAGAAATGTTTGAAGCTACTGACTGAATGAAAAGAGCTGGCATCTCACTCTCTTTGAATCTTCTTTATCATGCCAGGATTAGCAGGGAAAAGCAAAAAATTTCAGAATTGCACGTTGCAATGTTTAGATATTACTGTTTGTGCATTTACAATATTCATTGATTTTTGCCATTGAAAACCGTCCAGAAATGTTTGAAGCTACTGACTGAATGAAAGGAGCTGGCATCTCACTCTCTTTGAATCTTCTTTATCATGCTAGGATTAGCAGGAAAAAGCAAAAAATTTCAGAATTGCACCTTGCAATGTGGAGATATTACTGTTTGTGCATTTACAATATTCATTGATTTTTGCCATTGAAAAACGTCCAGAAATGTTTGAAGCTACTGACTGAATGAAAGGAGCTGGCATCTCACTCTCTTTGAATCTTCTTTATCATGCTAGGATTAGCAGGAAAAAGCAAAAAATTTCAGAATTGCACCTTACAATGCGGAGAAATTACTGTTTGTGCATTTACAATATTCATTGATTTTTGCCATTGAAAAACATCATGTTATTCATATACCAGAGATATTTGAAGCTACTGACTGAATGAAAAGAGCTGGCATCTCACTCTCTTTGAATCTTCTTTATCATGCTAAGAGGAGCAGGAAAAAGCAAAAAATTTCAGAATTGCACCTTGCAATGTGGAGATATTACTGTTTGTGCATTTACAATATTCATTGATTTTTGCCATTGAAAAACGTCCAGAAATGTTTGAAGCTACTGACTGAATGAAAGGAGCTGGCATCTCACTCTCTTTGAATCTTCTTTATCATGCTAGGATTAGCAGGAAAAAGCAAAAAATTTCAGAATTGCACCTTGCAATGCGGAGAAATTACTGTTTGTGCATTTACAATATTCATTGATTTTTGCCATTGAAAAACATCATGTTATTCATATACCAGAAATGTTTGAAGCTACTGACTGAATGAAAAGAGCTGGCATCTCACTCTCTTTGAATCTTCTTTATCATGCCAGGATTAGCAGGAAAAAGCAAAAAATTTCAGAATTGCACGTTGCAATGTGGAGATATTACTGTTTGTGCATTTACAATATTCATTGATTTTTGCCATTGAAAACCGTCCAGAAATGTTTGAAGCTACTGACTGAATGAAAGGAGCTGGCATCTCATTCTCTTTGAATCTTCTTTATCATGCTAGGATTAGCAGGAAAAAGCAAAAAATTTCAGAATTGCACCTTGCAATGTGGAGATATTACTGTTTGTGCATTTACAATATTCATTGATTTTTGCCATTGAAAAACGTCCAGAAATGTTTGAAGCTACTGACTGAATGAAAGGAGCTGGCATCTCACTCTCTTTGAATCTTCTTTATCATGCTAGGATTAGCAGGAAAAAGCAAAAAATTTCAGAATTGCATCTTACAATGCGGAGAAATTACTGTTTGTGCATTTACAATATTCATTGATTTTTGCCATTGAAAAATATCATGTTATTCATATACCAGAGATGTTTGAAGCTACTGACTGAATGAAAAGAGCTGGCATCTCACTCTCTTTGAATCTTCTTTATCATGCTAAGAGGAGCAGGAAAAAGCAAAAAATTTCAGAATTGCACCTTGCAATGTGGAGATATTACTGTTTGTGCATTTACAATATTCATTGATTTTTGCCATTGAAAAACGTCCAGAAATGTTTGAAGCTACTGACTGAATGAAAGGAGCTGGCATCTCACTCTCTTTGAATCTTCTTTATCATGCTAGGATTAGCAGGAAAAAGCAAAAAATTTCAGAATTGCACCTTGCAATGCGGAGAAATTACTGTTTGTGCATTTACAATATTCATTGATTTTTGCCATTGAAAAACATCATGTTATTCATATACCAGAGATGTTTGAAGCTACTGACTGAATGAAAAGAGCTGGCATCTCACTCTCTTTGAATCTTCTTTATCATGCTAAGAGGAGCAGGAAAAAGCAAAAAATTTCAGAATTGCACCTTGCAATGTGGAGATATTACTGTTTGTGCATTTACAATATTCATTGATTTTTGCCATTGAAAAACGTCCAGAAATGTTTGAAGCTACTGACTGAATGAAAGTAGCTGGCATCTCACTCTCTTTGAATCTTCTTTATCATGCTAGGATTAGCAGGAAAAAGCAAAAAATTTCAGAATTGCACCTTGCAATGCGGAGATATTACTGTTTGTGCATTTACAATATTCATTGATTTTTGCCATTGAAAAACATCATGTTATTCATATACCAGAAATGTTTGAAGCTACTGACTGAATGAAAAGAGCTGGCATCTCACTCTCTTTGAATCTTCTTTATCATGCTAAGAGGAGTAGGAAAAAGCAAAAAATTTCAGAATTGCACCTTGCAATGTGGAGATATTACTGTTTGTGCATTTACAATATTCATTGATTTTTGCCATTGAAAAACGTCCAGAAATGTTTGAAGCTACTGACTGAATGAAAGGAGCTGGCATCTCACTCTCTTTGAATCTTCTTTATCATGCTAGGATTAGCAGGAAAAAGCAAAAAATTTCAGAATTGCACCTTGCAATGCGGAGAAATTACTGTTTGTGCATTTACAATATTCATTGATTTTTGCCATTGAAAAACGTCATAATATTCATATACCAGAAATGTTTGAAGCTACTGACTGAATGAAAAGAGCTGGCATCTCACTCTCTTTGAATCTTCTTTATCATGCTAAGAGGAGCAGGAAAAAGCAAAAAATTTCAGAATTGCACCTTGCAATGTGGAGATATTACTGTTTGTGCATTTACAATATTCATTGATTTTTGCCATTGAAAAACGTCCCGAAATGTTTGAAGCTACTGACTGAATGAAAGGAGCTGGCATCTCACTCTCTTTGAATCTTCTTTATCATGCTAGGATTAGTAGGAAAAAGCAAAAAATTTCAGAATTGCACCTTGCAATGCGGAGAAATTACTGTTTGTGCATTTACAATATTCATTGATTTTTGCCATTGAAAAACATCATGTTATTCATATACCAGAGATGTTTGAAGCTACTGACTGAATGAAAAGAGCTGGCATCTCACTCTCTTTGAATCTTCTTTATCATGCTAAGAGGAGCAGGAAAAAGCAAAAAATTTCAGAATTGCACGTTGCAATGTGAGATATTACTGTTTGTGCATTTACAATATTCATTGATTTTTGCCATTGAAAAATGTCCAGAAATGTTTGAAGCTACTGACTGAATGAAAGGAGCTGACATCTCACTCTCTTTGAATCTTCTTTATCATGCTAGGATTAGCAGGAAAAAGCAAAAAATTTCAGAATTGCACCTTGCAATGCGGAGAAATTACTGTTTGTGCATTTACAATATTCATTGATTTTTGCCATTGAAAAACATCATGTTATTCATATACCAGAAATGTTTGAAGCTACTGACTGAATGAAAAGAGCTGGCATCTCACTCTCTTTGAATCTTCTTTATCATGCCAGGATTAGCAGGAAAAAGCAAAAAATTTCAGAATTGCACGTTGCAATGTGGAGATATTACTGTTTGTGCATTTACAATATTCATTGATTTTTGCCATTGAAAAACGTCCAGAAATGTTTGAAGCTACTGACTGAATGAAAGGAGCTGGCATCTCACTCTCTTTGAATCTTCTTTATCATGCTAGGATTAGCAGGAAAAAGCAAAAAATTTCAGAATTGCACCTTGCAATGCGGAGAAATTACTGTTTGTGCATTTACAATATTCATTGATTTTTGCCATTGAAAAACATGTTATTCATATACCAGAAATGTTTGAAGCTACTGACTGAATGAAAAGAGCTGGCATCTCACTCTCTTTGAATCTTCTTTATCATGCTAAGAGGAGCAGGAAAAAGCAAAAAATTTCAGAATTGCACCTTGCAATGTGGAGATATTACTGTTTGTGCATTTACAATATTCATTGATTTTTGCCATTGAAAAACGTCCAGAAATGTTTGAAGCTACTGACTGAATGAAAGGAGCTGGCATCTCACTCTCTTTGAATCTTCTTTATCATGCTAGGATTAGCAGGAAAAAGCAAAAAATTTCAGAATTGCACCTTGCAATGCGGAGAAATTACTGTTTGTGCATTTACAATATTCATTGATTTTTGCCATTGAAAAACATCATGTTATTCATATACCAGAAATGTTTGAAGCTACTGACTGAATGAAAAGAGCTGGCATCTCACTCTCTTTGAATCTTCTTTATCATGCTAAGAGGAGCAGGAAAAAGCAAAAAATTTCAGAATTGCACGTTGCAATGTGGAGATATTACTGTTTGTGCATTTACAATATTCATTGATTTTTGCCATTGAAAAACGTCCAGAAATGTTTGAAGCTACTGACTGAATGAAAGGAGCTGGCATCTCACTCTCTTTGAATCTTCTTTATCATGCTAGGATTAGCAGGAAAAAGCAAAAAATTTCAGAATTGCACCTTGCAATGCGGAGAAATTACTGTTTGTGCATTTACAATATTCATTGATTTTTGCCATTGAAAAACATCATGTTATTCATATACCAGAAATGTTTGAAGCTACTGACTGAAGGAAAAGAGCTGGCATCTCACTCTCTTTGAATCTTCTTTATCATGCTAAGAGGAGCAGGAAAAAGCAAAAAATTTCAGAATTGCACCTTGCAATGTGGAGATATTACTGTTTGTGCATTTACAATATTCATTGATTTTTGCCATTGAAAAACGTCCAGAAATGTTTGAAGCTACTGACTGAATGAAAGGAGCTGGCATCTCAATCTCTTTGAATCTTCTTTATCATGCTAGGATTAGCAGGAAAAAGCAAAACATTTCAGAATTGCACCTTGCAATGCGGAGAAATTACTGTTTGTGCATTTACAATATTCATTGATTTTTGCCATTGAAAAACATCATGTTATTCATATACCAGAGATGTTTGAAGCTACTGACTGAATGAAAAGAGCTGGCATCTCACTCTCTTTGAATCTTCTTTATCATGCTAAGAGGAGCAGGAAAAAGCAAAAAATTTCAGAATTGCACGTTGCAATGTGGAGATATCACTGTTTGTGCATTTACAATATTCATTGATTTTTGCCATTGAAAAACGTCCAGAAATGTTTGAAGCTACTGACTGAATGAAAGGAGCTGGCTTCTCACTCTCTTTGAATCTTCTTTATCATGCTAGGATTAGCAGGAAAAAGCAAAACATTTCAGAATTGCACCTTGCAATGCGGAGAAATTACTGTTTGTGCATTTACAATATTCATTGATTTTTGCCATTGAAAAACATCATGTTATTCATATACCAGAAATGTTTGAAGCTACTGACTGAATGAAAAGAGCTGGCATCTCACTCTCTTTGAATCTTCTTTGTCATGCCAGGATTAGCAGGAAAAAGCAAAAAATTTCAGAATTGCACCTTGCAATGCGGAGAAATTACTGTTTGTGCATTTACAATATTCATTGATTTTTGCCATTGAAAAACATCATGTTATTCATATACCAGAAATGTTTGAAGCTACAGACTGAATGAAAGGAGCTGGCATCTCACTCTCTTTGAATCTTCTTTATCATGCTAGGATTAGCAGGAAAAAGCAAAAAATTTCAGAATTGCACCTTGCAATGCGGAGAAATTACTGTTTGTGCATTTACAATATTCATTGATTTTTGCCATTGAAAAACATGTTATTCATATACCAGAAATGTTTGAAGCTACTGACTGAATGAAAAGAGCTGGCATCTCACTCTCTTTGAATCTTCTTTATCATGCTAAGAGGAGCAGGAAAAAGCAAAAAATTTTAGAATTGCACGTTGCAATGTGGAGATATTACTGTTTGTGCATTTGCAATATTCATTGATTTTTGCCATTGAAAAACGTCCAGAAATGTTTGAAGCTACTGACTGAATGAAAGGAGCTGGCATCTCACTCTCTTTGAATCTTCTTTATCATGCTAGGATTAGCA
Source organism: Phyllobates terribilis (assembly GCF_046119375.1). NCBI lineage: Eukaryota > Metazoa > Chordata > Amphibia > Anura > Dendrobatidae > Phyllobates > Phyllobates terribilis. The sequence continues at coordinate 2,618,104 of NW_027362970.1, read as the reverse complement.
GGAAAAAGCAAAAAATTTCAGAATTGCACCTTGCAATGCGGAGAAATTACTGTTTGTGCATTTACAATATTCATTGATTTTGCCATTGAAAAACATCATGTTATTCATATACCAGAAATGTTTGAAGCTACTGACTGAATGAAAAGAGCTGGCATCTCACTCTCTTTGAATCTTCTTTATCATGCCAGGATTAGCAGGAAAAAGCAAAAAATTTCAGAATTGCACGTTGCAATGTGGAGATATTACTGTTTGTGCATTTACAATATTCATTGATTTTTGCCATTGAAAAATGTCCAGAAATGTTTGAAGCTACTGACTGAATGAAAGGAGCTGGCATCTCACTCTCTTTGAATCTTCTTTATCATGCTAGGATTAGCAGGAAAAAGCAAAAAATTTCAGAATTGCACCTTGCAATGCGGAGAAATTACTGTTTGTGCATTTACAATATTCATTGATTTTTGCCATTGAAAAACATCATGTTATTCATATACCAGAAATGTTTGAAGCTACTGACTGAATGAAAAGAGCTGGCATCTCACTCTCTTTGAATCTTCTTTATCATGCTAAGAGGAGCAGGAAAAAGCAAAAAATTTCAGAATTGCACCTTGAAATGTGGAGATATTACTGTTTGTGCATTTACAATATTCATTGATTTTTGCCATTGAAAAACGTCCAGAAATGTTTGAAGCTACTGACTGAATGAAAGGAGCTGGCATCTCACTCTCTTTGAATCTTCTTTATCATGCTAGGATTAGCAGGAAAAAGCAAAAAATTTCAGAATTGCACCTTGCAATGCGGAGAAATTACTGTTTGTGCATTTACAATATTCATTGATTTTTGCCATTGAAAAACATCATGTTATTCATATACCAGAAATGTTTGAAGCTACTGACTGAATGAAAAGAGCTGGCATCTCACTCTCTTTGAATCTTCTTTATCATGCCAGGATTAGCAGGAAAAAGCAAAAAATTTCAGAATTGCACCTTGCAATGTGGAGATATTACTGTTTGTGCATTTACAATATTCATTGATTTTTGCCATTGAAAAACGTCCAGAAATGTTTGAAGCTACTGACTGAATGAAAGGAGTTGGCATCTCACTCTCTTTGAATCTTCTTTATCATGCTAGGATTAGCAGGAAAAAGCAAAAAATTTCAGAATTGCACCTTGCAATGCGGAGAAATTACTGTTTGTGCATTTACAATATTCATTGATTTTTGCCATTGAAAAACATCATGTTATTCATATACCAGAAATGTTTGAAGCTACTGACTGAATGAAAAGAGCTGGCATCTCACTCTCTTTGAATCTTCTTTATCATGCTAAGAGGAGCAGGAAAAAGCAAAAAATTTCAGAATTGCACATTGCAATGTGGAGATATTACTGTTTGTGCATTTACAATATTCATTGATTTTTGCCATTGAAAAACGTCCAGAAATGTTTGAAGCTACTGACTGAATGAAAGGAGCTGGCATCTCACTCTCTTTGAATCTTCTTTATCATGCTAGGATTAGCAGGAAAAAGCAAAAAATTTCAGAATTGCACCTTGCAATGCGGAGAAATTACTGTTAGTGCATTTACAATATTCATTGATTTTTGCCATTGAAAAACATCATGTTATTCATATACCAGAAATGTTTGAAGCTACTGACTGAATGAAAAGAGCTGGCATCTCACTCTCTTTGAATCTTCTTTATCATGCTAAGAGGAGCAGGAAAAAGCAAAAAATTTCAGAATTGCACGTTGCAATGTGGAGATATTACTGTTTGTGCATTTACAATATTCATTGATTTTTGCCATTGAAAAACGTCCAGAAATGTTTGAAGCTACTGACTGAATGAAAGGAGCAGGCATCTCACTCTCTTTGAATCTTCTTTATCATGCTAGGATTAGCAGGAAAAAGCAAAAAATTTCAGAATTGCACCTTGCAATGCGGAGAAATTACTGTTTGTGCATTTACAATATTCATTGATTTTTGCCATTGAAAAACATCATGTTATTCATATACCAGAAATGTTTGAAGCTACTGACTGAATGAAAAGAGCTGGCATCTCACTCTCTTTGAATCTTCTTTATCATGCCAGGATTAGCAGGAAAAAGCAAAAAATTTCAGAATTGCACCTTGCAATGTGGAGATATTACTGTTTGTGCATTTACAATATTCATTGATTTTTGCCATTGAAAAATGTCCAGAAATGTTTGAAGCTACTGACTGAATGAAAGGAGCTGGCATCTCACTCTCTTTGAATCTTCTTTATCATGCTAGGATTAGCAGGAAAAAGCAAAAAATTTCAGAATTGCACCTTGCAATGCGGAGAAATTACTGTTTGTGCATTTACAATATTCATTGATTTTTGCCATTGAAAACATCATGTTATTCATATACCAGAAATGTTTGAAGCTACTGACTGAATGAAAAGAGCTGGCATCTCACTCTCTTTGAATCTTCTTTATCATGCTAAGAGGAGCAGGAAAAAGCAAAAAATTTCAGAATTGCACCTTGCAATGTGGAGATATTACTGTTTGTGCATTTACAATATTCATTGATTTTTGCCATTGAAAAACGTCCAGAAATGTTTGAAGCTACTGACTGAATGAAAGGAGCTGGCATCTCACTCTCTTTGAATTTTCTTTATCATGCTAGGATTAGCAGGAAAAAGCAAAAAATTTCAGAATTGCACCTTGCAATGCGGAGAAATTACTGTTTGTGCATTTACAATATTCATTGATTTTTGCCATTGAAAAACCATGTTATTCATATACCAGAAATGTTTGAAGCTACTGACTGAATGAAAAGAGCTGGCATCTCACTCTCTTTGAATCTTCTTTATCATGCCAGGATTAGCAGGAAAAAGCAAAAAATTTCAGAATTGCACGTTGCAATGTGGAGATATTACTGTTTGTGCATTTACAATATTCATTGATTTTTGCCATTGAAAACCGTCCAGAAATGTTTGAAGCTACTGACTGAATGAAAGGAGCTGGCATCTCACTCTCTTTGAATCTTCTTTATCATGCTAGGATTAGCAGGAAAAAGCAAAAAATTTCAGAATTGCACCTTGCAATGCGGAGAAATTACTGTTTGTGCATTTACAATATTCATTGATTTTTGCCATTGAAAAACATCATGTTATTCATATACCAGAAATGTTTGAAGCTACTGACTGAATGAAAAGAGCTGGCATCTCACTCTCTTTGAATCTTCTTTATCATGCTAAGAGGAGCAGGAAAAAGCAAAAAATTTCAGAATTGCACGTTGCAATGTGGAGATATTACTGTTTGTGCATTTACAATATTCATTGATTTTTGCCATTGAAAAACGTCCAGAAATGTTTGAAGCTACTGACTGAATGAAAGGAGCTGGCATCTCACTCTCTTTGAATCTTCCTTATCATGCTAGGATTAGCAGGAAAAAGCAAAAAATTTCAGAATTGCACCTTGCAATGCGGAGAAATTACTGTTTGTGCATTTACAATATTCATTGATTTTTGCCATTGAAAAACATCATGTTATTCATATACCAGAGATGTTTGAAGCTACTGACTGAATGAAAAGAGCTGGCATCTCACTCTCTTTGAATCTTCTTTATCATGCTAAGAGGAGCAGGAAAAAGCAAAAAATTTTAGAATTGCACGTTGCAATGTGGAGATATTACTGTTTGTGCATTTGCAATATTCATTGATTTTTGCCATTGAAAAACGTCCAGAAATGTTTGAAGCTACTGACTGAATGAAAGGAGCTGGCATCTCACTCTCTTTGAATCTTCTTTATCATGCTAGGATTAGCAGGAAAAAGCAAAAAATTTCAGAATTGCACCTAGCAATGCGGAGAAATTACTGTTTGTGCATTTACAATATTCATTGATTTTTGCCATTGAAAAACATCATGTTATTCATATACCAGAAATGTTTGAAGCTACTGACTGAATGAAAAGAGCTGGCATCTCACTCTCTTTGAATCTTCTTTATCATGCCAGGATTAGCTGGAAAAAGCAAAAAATTTCAGAATTGCACCTTGCAATGTGGAGATATTACTGTTTGTGCATTTACAATATTCATTGATTTTTGCCATTGAAAAATGTCCAGAAATGTTTGAAGCTACTGACTGAATGAAAGGAGCTGGCATCTCACTCTCTTTGAATCTTCTTTATCATGCTAGGATTAGCAGGAAAAAGCAAAAAATTTCAGAATTGCACCTTGCAATGCGGAGAAATTACTGTTTGTGCATTTACAATATTCATTGATTTTTGCCATTGAAAAACATCATGTTATTCATATACCAGAAATGTTTGAAGCTACTGACTGAATGAAAAGAGCTGGCATCTCACTCTCTTTGAATCTTCTTTATCATGCCAGGATTAGCAGGAAAAAGCAAAAAATTTCAGAATTGCACCTTGCAATGTGGAGATATTACTGTTTGTGCATTTACAATATTCATTGATTTTTGCCATTGAAAAACGTCCAGAAATGTTTGAAGCTACTGACTGAATGAAAGGAGCTGGCATCTCACTCTCTTTGAATCTTCTTTATCATGCTAGGATTAGCAGGAAAAAGCAAAAAATTTCAGAATTGCACCTTGCAATGCGGAGAAATTACTGTTTGTGCATTTACAATATTCATTGATTTTTGCCATTGAAAAACATCATGTTATTCATATACCAGAAATGTTTGAAGCTACTGACTGAATGAAAAGAGCTGGCATCTCACTCTCTTTGAATCTTCTTTATCATGCTAAGAGGAGCAGGAAAAAGCAAAAAATTTCAGAATTGCACGTTGCAATGTGGAGATATTACTGTTTGTGCATTTACAATATTCATTGATTTTTGCCATTGAAAAACGTCCAGAAATGTTTGAAGCTACTGACTGAATGAAAGGAGCTGGCATCTCACTCTCTTTGAATCTTCTTTATCATGCTAGGATTAGCAGGAAAAAGCAAAAAATTTCAGAATTGCACCTTGCAATGCGGAGAAATTACTGTTTGTGCATTTACAATATTCAATGATTTTTGCCATTGAAAAACATCATGTTATTCATATACCAGAAATGTTTGAAGCTACTGACTGAATGAAAAGAGGTGGCATCTCACTCTCTTTGAATCTTCTTTATCTTGCCAGGATTAGCAGGAAAAAGCAAAAAATTTCAGAATTGCACCTTGCAATGCGGAGAAATTACTGTTTGTGCATTTACAATATTCATTGATTTTTGCCATTGAAAAACATCATGTTATTCATATACCAGAAATGTTTGAAGCTACTGACTGAATGAAAAGAGCTGGCATCTCACTCTCTTTGAATCTTCTTTATCATGCTAAGAGGAGCAGGAAAAAGCAAAAAATTTCAGAATTGCACGTTGCAATGTGGAGATATTACTGTTTGTGCATTTACAATATTCATTGATTTTTGCCATTGAAAAACGTCCAGAAATGTTTGAAGCTACTGACTGAATGAAAGGAGCTGGCATCTCACTCTCTTTGAATCTTCCTTATCATGCTAGGATTAGCAGGAAAAAGCAAAAAATTTCAGAATTGCACCTTGCAATGCGGAGAAATTACTGTTTGTGCATTTACAATATTCATTGATTTTTGCCATTGAAAAACATCATGTTATTCATATACCAGAGATGTTTGAAGCTACTGACTGAATGAAAAGAGCTGGCATCTCACTCTCTTTGAATCTTCTTTATCATGCTAAGAGGAGCAGGAAAAAGCAAAAAATTTTAGAATTGCACGTTGCAATGTGGAGATATTACTGTTTGTGCATTTGCAATATTCATTGATTTTTGCCATTGAAAAACGTCCAGAAATGTTTGAAGCTACTGACTGAATGAAAGGAGCTGGCATCTCACTCTCTTTGAATCTTCTTTATCATGCTAGGATTAGCAGGAAAAAGCAAAAAATTTCAGAATTGCACCTAGCAATGCGGAGAAATTACTGTTTGTGCATTTACAATATTCATTGATTTTTGCCATTGAAAAACATCATGTTATTCATATACCAGAAATGTTTGAAGCTACTGACTGAATGAAAAGAGCTGGCATCTCACTCTCTTTGAATCTTCTTTATCATGCCAGGATTAGCTGGAAAAAGCAAAAAATTTCAGAATTGCACCTTGCAATGTGGAGATATTACTGTTTGTGCATTTACAATATTCATTGATTTTTGCCATTGAAAAATGTCCAGAAATGTTTGAAGCTACTGACTGAATGAAAGGAGCTGGCATCTCACTCTCTTTGAATCTTCTTTATCATGCTAGGATTAGCAGGAAAAAGCAAAAAATTTCAGAATTGCACCTTGCAATGCGGAGAAATTACTGTTTGTGCATTTACAATATTCATTGATTTTTGCCATTGAAAAACATCATGTTATTCATATACCAGAAATGTTTGAAGCTACTGACTGAATGAAAAGAGCTGGCATCTCACTCTCTTTGAATCTTCTTTATCATGCCAGGATTAGCAGGAAAAAGCAAAAAATTTCAGAATTGCACCTTGCAATGTGGAGATATTACTGTTTGTGCATTTACAATATTCATTGATTTTTGCCATTGAAAAACGTCCAGAAATGTTTGAAGCTACTGACTGAATGAAAGGAGCTGGCATCTCACTCTCTTTGAATCTTCTTTATCATGCTAGGATTAGCAGGAAAAAGCAAAAAATTTCAGAATTGCACCTTGCAATGCGGAGAAATTACTGTTTGTGCATTTACAATATTCATTGATTTTTGCCATTGAAAAACATCATGTTATTCATATACCAGAAATGTTTGAAGCTACTGACTGAATGAAAAGAGCTGGCATCTCACTCTCTTTGAATCTTCTTTATCATGCTAAGAGGAGCAGGAAAAAGCAAAAAATTTCAGAATTGCACGTTGCAATGTGGAGATATTACTGTTTGTGCATTTACAATATTCATTGATTTTTGCCATTGAAAAACGTCCAGAAATGTTTGAAGCTACTGACTGAATGAAAGGAGCTGGCATCTCACTCTCTTTGAATCTTCTTTATCATGCTAGGATTAGCAGGAAAAAGCAAAAAATTTCAGAATTGCACCTTGCAATGCGGAGAAATTACTGTTTGTGCATTTACAATATTCAATGATTTTTGCCATTGAAAAACATCATGTTATTCATATACCAGAAATGTTTGAAGCTACTGACTGAATGAAAAGAGGTGGCATCTCACTCTCTTTGAATCTTCTTTATCTTGCCAGGATTAGCAGGAAAAAGCAAAAAATTTCAGAATTGCACCTTGCAATGTGGAGATATTACTGTTTGTGCATTTACAATATTCATTGATTTTTGCCATTGAAAAAAGTCCAGAAATGTTTGAAGCTACTGACTGAATGAAAGGAGCTGGCATCTCACTCTCTTTGAATCTTCTTTATCATGCTAGGATTAGCAGGAAAAAGCAAAAAATTTCAGAATTGCACCTTGCAATGCGGAGAAATTACTGTTTGTGCATTTACAATATTCATTGATTTTTGCCATTGAAAACATCATGTTATTCATATACCAGAAATGTTTGAAGCTACTGACTGAATGAAAAGAGCTGGCATCTCACTCTCTTTGAATCTTCTTTATCATGCTAAGAGGAGCAGGAAAAAGCAAAAAATTTCAGAATTGCACCTTGCAATGTGGAGATATTACTGTTTGTGCATTTACAATATTCATTGATTTTTGCCATTGAAAAACGTCCAGAAATGTTTGAAGCTACTGACTGAATGAAAGGAGCTGGCATCTCACTCTCTTTGAATCTTCTTTATCATGCTAGGATTAGCAGGAAAAAGCAAAAAATTTCAGAATTGCACCTTGCAATGCGGAGAAATTACTGTTTGTGCATTTACAATATTCATTGATTTTTGCCATTGAAAACATCATGTTATTCATATACCAGAAATGTTTGAAGCTACTGACTGAATGAAAAGAGCTGGCATCTCACTCTCTTTGAATCTTCTTTATCATGCTAAGAGGAGCAGGAAAAAGCAAAAAATTTCAGAATTGCACCTTGCAATGTGGAGATATTACTGTTTGTGCATTTACAATATTCATTGATTTTTGCCATTGAAAAACGTCCAGAAATGTTTGAAGCTACTGACTGAATGAAAGGAGCTGGCATCTCACTCTCTTTGAATCTTCTTTATCATGCTAGGATTAGCAGGAAAAAGCAAAAAATTTCAGAATTGCACCTTGCAATGCGGAGAAATTACTGTTTGTGCATTTACAATATTCATTGATTTTTGCCATTGAAAAACATCATGTTATTCATATACCAGAAATGTTTGAAGCTACTGACTGAATGAAAAGAGCTGGCATCTCACTCTCTTTGAATCTTCTTTATCATGCTAAGAGGAGCAGGAAAAAGCAAAAAATTTCAGAATTGCACCTTGCAATGTGGAGATATTACTGTTTGTGCATTTACAATATTCATTGATTTTTGCCATTGAAAAATGTCCAGATATGTTTGAAGCTACTGACTGAATGAAAGGAGCTGGCATCTCACTCTCTTTGAATCTTCTTTATCATGCTAGGATTAGCAGGAAAAAGCAAAAAATTTCAGAATTGCACCTTGCAATGCGGAGAAATTACTCTTTATGCATTTACAATATTCATTGATTTTTGCCATTGAAAAACATCATGTTATTCATATACCAGAAATGTTTGAAGCTACTGACTGAATGAAAAGAGCTGGCATCTCACTCTCTTTGAATCTTCTTTATCATGCTAAGAGGAGCAGGAAAAAGCAAAAAATTTCAGAATTGCACCTTGCAATGTGGAGATATTACTGTTTGTGCATTTACAATATTCATTGATTTTTGCCATTGAAAAACGTCCAGAAATGTTTGAAGCTACTGACTGAATGAAAGGAGCTGGCATCTCACTCTCTTTGAATGTTCTTTATCATGCTAGGATTAGCAGGAAAAAGCAAAAAATTTCAGAATTGCACCTTGCAATGCGGAGAAATTACTGTTTGTGCATTTACAATATTCATTGATTTTTGCCATTGAAAAACATCATGTTATTCATATATCAGAGATGTTTGAAGCTACTGACTGAATGAAAAGAGCTGGCATCTCACTCTCTTTGAATCTTCTTTATCATGCTAAGAGGAGCAGGAAAAAACAAAAAATTTCAGAATTGCTCCTTGCAATGTGGAGATATTACTGTTTGTGCATTTACAATATTCATTGATTTTTGCCATTGAAAAACGTCCAGAAATGTTTGAAGCTACTGACTGAATGAAAGGAGCTGGCATCTCACTCTCTTTGAATCTTCTTTATCATGCTAGGATTAGCAGGAAAAAGCAAAAAATTTCAGAATTGCACCTTGCAATGCGGAGAAATTACTGTTTGTGCATTTACAATATTCATTGATTTTTGCCATTGAAAAACATCATGTTATTCATATACCAGAAATGTTTGAAGCTACTGACTGAATGAAAAGAGCTGGCATCTCACTCTCTTTGAATCTTCTTTATCATGCTAAGAGGAGCAGGAAAAAGCAAAAAATTTCAGAATTGCACCTTGCAATGTGGAGATATTACTGTTTGTGCATTTACAATATTCATTGATTTTTGCCATTGAAAAACGTCCAGAAATGTTTGAAGCTACTGACTGAATGAAAGGAGCTGGCATCTCACTCTCTTTGAATCTTCTTTATCATGCTAGGATTAGCAGGAAAAAGCAAAAAATTTCAGAATTGCAACTTGCAATGCGGAGAAATTACTGTTTGTGCATTTACAATATTCATTGATTTTTGCCATTGAAAAACATCATGTTATTCATATACCAGAAATGTTTGAAGCTACTGACTGAATGAAAAGAGCTGGCATCTCACTCTCTTTGAATCTTCTTTATCATGCTAAGAGGAGCAGGAAAAAGCAAAAAATTTCAGAATTGCACGTTGCAATGTGGAGATATTACTGTTTGTGCATTTACAATATTCATTGATTTTTGCCATTGAAAAACGTCCAGAAATGTTTGAAGCTACTGACTTAATGAAAGGAGCTGGCATCTCACTCTCTTTGAATCTTCTTTATCATGCTAGGATTAGCAGGAAAAAGCAAAAAATTTCAGAATTGCACCTTGCAATGCGGAGAAATTACTGTTTGTGCATTTACAATATTCATTGATTTTTGCCATTGAAAAACATCATGTTATTCATATACCAGAAATGTTTGAAGCTACTGACTGAATGAAAAGAGCTGGCATCTCACTCTCTTTGAATCTTCTTTATCATGCTAGGATTAGCAGGAAAAAGCAAAAAATTTCAGAATTGCACCTTGCAATGTGGAGATATTACTGTTTGTGCATTTACAATATTCATTGATTTTTGCCATTGAAAAACATGTTATTCATATACCAGAAATGTTTGAAGCTACTGACTGAATGAAAAGAGCTGGCATCTCAGTCTCTTTGAATCTTCTTTATCATGCTAAGAGAAGCAGGAAAAAGCAAAAAATTTCAGAATTGCACCTTGCAATGTGGAGATATTACTGTTTGTGCATTTACAATATTCATTGATTTTTGCCATTGAAAAACGTCCAGAAATGTTTGAAGCTACTGACTGAATGAAAAGAGCTGGCATCTCACTCTCTTTGAATCTTCTTTATCATGCTAGGATTAGCAGGAAAAAGCAAAAAATTTCAGAATTGCACCTTGCAATGCGGAGAAATTACTGTTTGTGCATTTACAATATTCATTGATTTTTGCCATTGAAAAACATCATGTTATTCATATACCAGAAATGTTTGAAGCTACTGACTGAATGAAAAGAGCTGGCATCTCACTCTCTTTGAATCTTCTTTATCATGCTAGGATTAGCAGGAAAAAGCAAAAAATTTCAGAATTGCACCTTGCAATGTGGAGATATTACTGTTTGTGCATTTACAATATTCATTGATTTTTGCCATTGAAAAACATCATGTTATTCATATACCAGAAATGTTTGAAGCTACTGACTGAATGAAAAGAGCTGGCATCTCACTCTCTTTGAATCTTCTTTATCATGCTAAGAGGAGCAGGAAAAAGCAAAAAATTTCAGAATTGCACGTTGCAATGTGGAGATATTACTGTTTGTGCATTTACAATATTCATTGATTTTTGCCATTGAAAAATGTCCAGAAATGTTTGAAGCTACTGACTGAATGAAAGGAGCTGGCATCTCACTCTCTTTGAATCTTCTTTATCATGCTAGGATTAGCAGGAAAAAGCAAAAAATTTCAGAATTGCACCTTGCAATGCGGAGAAATTACTGTTTGTGCATTTACAATATTCATTGATTTTTGCCATTAAAAAACATCATGTTATTCATATACCAGAAATGTTTGAAGCTACTGACTGAATGAAAAGAGCTGGCATCTCACTCTCTTTGAATCTTCTTTATCATGCCAGGATTAGCAGGAAAAAGCAAAAAATTTCAGAATTGCACGTTGCAATGTGGAGATATTACTGTTTGTGCATTTATAATATTCATTGATTTTTGCCATTGAAAAACGTCCAGAAATGTTTGAAGCTACTGACTGAATGAAAGGAGCTGGCATCTCACTCTCTTTGAATCTTCTTTATCATGCTAGGATTAGCAGGAAAAAGCAAAAAATTTCAGAATTACACCTTGCAATGCGGAGAAATTACTATTTGTGCATTTACAATATTCATTGATTTTTGCCATTGAAAAACATCATGTTATTCATATACCAGAAATGTTTGCAGCTACTGACTGAATGAAAAGAGCTGGCATCTCACTCTCTTTGAATCTTCTTTATCATGCTAAGAGGAGCAGGAAAAAGCAAAAAATGTCAGAATTGCACGTTGCAATGTGGAGATATTACTGTTTGTGCATTTACAATATTCATTGATTTTTGCCATTGAAAAACGTCCAGAAATGTTTGAAGCTACTGACTGAATGAAAGGAGCTGGCATCTCACTCTCTTTGAATCTTCTTTATCATGCTAGGATTAGCAGGAAAAAGCAAAAAATTTCAGAATTGCACCTTGCAATGCGGAGAAATTACTGTTTGTGCATTTACAATATTCATTGATTTTTGCCATTGAAAAACATCATGTTATTCATATACCAGAGATGTTTGAAGCTACTGACTGAATGAAAAGAGCTGGCATCTCACTCTCTTTGAATCTTCTTTATCATGCTAAGAGGAGCAGGAAAAAGCAAAACATTTCAGAATTGCACCTTGCAATGTGGAGATATTACTGTTTGTGCATTTACAATATTCATTGATTTTTGCCATTGAAAAACATCCAGAAATGTTTGAAGCTATTGACTGAATGAAAGGAGCTGGCATCTCACTCTCTTTGAATCTTCTTTATCATGCTAGGATTAGCAGGAAAAAGCAAAAAATTTCAGAATTGCACCTTGCAATGCGGAGAAATTACTGTTTGTGCATTTACAATATTCATTGATTTTTGCCATTGAAAAACATCATGTTATTCATATACCAGAAATGTTTGAAGCTACTGACTGAATGAAAAGAGCTGGCATCTCACTCTCTTTGAATCTTCTTTATCATGCTAAGAGGAGCAGGAAAAAGCAAAAAATTTCAGAATTGCACGTTGCAATGTGGAGATATTACTGTTTGTGCATTTACAATATTCATTGATTTTTGCCATTGAAAAACGTCCAGAAATGTTTGAAGCTACTGACTGAATGAAAGGAGCTGGCATCTCACTCTCTTTGAATCTTCTTTATCATGCTAGGATTAGCAGGAAAAAGCAAAAAATTTCAGAATTGCACCTTACAATGCGGAGAAATTACTGTTTGTGCATTTACAATATTCATTGATTTTTGCCATTGAAAAACATCATGTTATTCATATACCAGAGATGTTTGAAGCTACTGACTGAATCAAAAGAGCTGGCATCTCACTCTCTTTGAATCTTCTTTATCATGCTAAGAAGAGCAGGAAAAAGCAAAAAATTTCAGAATTTCACCTTGCAATGTGGAGATATTACTGTTTGTGCATTTACAATATTCATTGATTTTTGCCATTGAAAAACGTCCAGAAATGTTTGAAGCTACTGACTGAATGAAAGGAGCTGGCATCTCACTCTCTTTGAATCTTCTTTATCATGCTAGGATTAGCAGGAAAAAGCAAAAAATTTCAGAATTGCACCTTGCAATGCGGAGAAATTACTTTTTGTGCATTTACAATATTCATTGATTTTAGCCATTGAAAAACATCATGTTATTCATATACCAGAAATGTTTGAAGCTACTGACTGAATGAAAAGAGCTGGCATCTCACTCTCTTTGAATCTTCTTTATCATGCTAAGAGGAGCAGGAAAAAGCAAAAAATTTCAGAATTGCACCTTGCAATGTGGAGATATTACTGTTTGTGCATTTACAATATTCATTGATTTTTGCCATTGAAAAACGTCCAGAAATGTTTGAAGCTACTGACTGAATGAAAGGAGCTGGCATCTCACTCTCTTTGAATCTTCTTTATCATGCTAGGATTAGCAGGAAAAAGCAAAAAATTTCAGAATTGCACCTTGCAATGCGGAGAAATTACTGTTTGTGCATTTACAATATTCATTGATTTTTGCCATTGAAAAACATCATGTTATTCATATACCAGAGATGTTTGAAGCTACTGACTGAATGAAAAGAGCTGGCATCTCACTCTCTTTGAATCTTCTTTATCATGCTAAGAGGAGCAGGAAAAAGCATAAAATTTCAGAATTGCACCTTGCAATGTGGAGATATTACTGTTTGTGCATTTACAATATTCATTTATTTTTGCCATTGAAAAACGTCCAGAAATGTTTGAAGCTACTGACTGAATGAAAGGAGCTGGCATCTCACTCTCTTTGAATCTTCTTTATCATGCTAGGATAAGCAGGAAAAAGCAAAAAATTTCAGAATTGCACCTTGCAATGCGGAGAAATTACTGTTTGTGCATTTACAATATTCATTGATTTTTGCCATTGAAAAACATCATGTTATTCATATACCAGAAATGTTTGAAGCTACTGACTGAATGAAAAGAGCTGGCATCTCACTCTCTTTGAATCTTCTTTATCATGCTAAGAGGAGCAGGAAAAAGCAAAAAATTTCAGAATTGCACCTTGCAATGTGGAGATATTACTGTTTGTGCATTTACAATATTCATTGATTTTTGCCATTGAAAAACGTCCAGAAATGTTTGAAGCTACTGACTGAATGAAAGGAGCTGGCATCTCACTCTCTTTGAATCTTCTTTATCATGCTAGGATTAGCAGGAAAAAGCAAAAAATTTCAGAATTGCACCTTGCAATGCGGAGAAATTACTGTTTGTGCATTTACAATATTCATTGATTTTTGCCATTGAAAAACATCATGTTATTCATATACCAGAAATGTTTGAAGCTACTGACTGAATGAAAAGAGCTGGCATCTCACTCTCTTTGAATCTTCTTTATCATGCTAAGAGGAGCAGGAAAAAGCAAAAAATTTCAGAATTGCACGTTGCAATGTGGAGATATTACTGTTTGTGCATTTACAATATTCATTGATTTTTGCCATTGAAAAATGTCCAGAAATGTTTGAAGCTACTGACTGAATGAAAGGAGCTGGCATCTCACTCTCTTTGAATCTTCTTTATCATGCTAGGATTAGCAGGAAAAAGCAAAAAATTTCAGAATTGCACCTTGCAATGCGGAGAAATTACTGTTTGTGCATTTACAATATTCATTGATTTTTGCCATTGAAAAACATCATGTTATTCATATACCAGAAATGTTTGAAGCTACTGACTGAATGAAAAGAGCTGGCATCTCACTCTCTTTGAATCTTCTTTATCATGCTAAGAGGAGCAGGAAAAAGCAAAAAATTTCAGAATTGCACCTTGCAATGTGGAGATATTACTGTTTGTGCATTTACAATATTCATTGATTTTTGCCATTGAAAAACGTCCAGAAATGTTTGAAGCTACTGACTGAATGAAAGGAGCTGGCATCTCACTCTCTTTGAATCTTCTTTATCATGCTAGGATTAGCAGGAAAAAGCAAAAAATTTCAGAATTGCACCTTACAATGCGGAGAAATTACTGTTTGTGCATTTACAATATTCATTGATTTTTGCCATTGAAAAACATCATGTTATTCATATACCAGAGATGTTTGAAGCTACTGACTGAATGAAAAGAGCTGGCATCTCACTCTCTTTGAATCTTCTTTATCATGCTAAGAGGAGCAGGAAAAAGCAAAAAATTTCAGAATTGCACCTTGCAATGTGGAGATATTACTGTTTGTGCATTTACAATATTCATTGATTTTTGCCATTGAAAAACGTCCAGAAATGTTTGAAGCTACTGACTGAAAGAAAGGAGCTGGCATCTCACTCTCTTTGAATCTTCTTAATCATGCTAGGAATAGCAGGAAAAAGCAAAAAATTTCAGAATTGCACCTTGCAATGCGGAGAAATTACTTTTTGTGCATTTACAATATTCATTGATTTTAGCCATTGAAAAACATCATGTTATTCATATACCAGAAATGTTTGAAGCTACTGACTGAATGAAAAGAGCTGGCATCTCACTCTCTTTGAATCTTCTTTATCATGCTAAGAGGAGTAGGAAAAAGCAAAAAATTTCAGAATTGCACCTTGCAATGTGGAGATATTACTGTTTGTGCATTTACAATATTCATTGATTTTTGCCATTGAAAAACGTCCAGAAATGTTTGAAACTACTGACTGAATGAAAGGAGCTGGCATCTCACTCTCTTTGAATCTTCTTTATCATGCTAGGATTAGCAGGAAAAAGCAAAAAATTTCAGAATTGCACCTTGCAATGCGGAGAAATTACTTTTTGTGCATTTACAATATTCATTGATTTTAGCCATTGAAAAACATCATGTTATTCATATACCAGAAATGTTTGAAGCTACTGACTGAATGAAAAGAGCTGGCATCTCACTCTCTTTGAATCTTCTTTATCATACTAAGAGGAGTAGGAAAAAGCAAAAAATTTCAGAATTGCACGTTGCAATGTGGAGATATTACTGTTTGTGCATTTACAATATTCATTGATTTTTGCCATTGAAAAACGTCCAGAAATGTTTGAAGCTACTGACTGAATGAAAGGAGCTGGCATCTCACTCTCTTTGAATCTTCTTTATCATGCTAGGATTAGCAGGAAAAAGCAAAAAATTTCAGAATTGCACCTTGCAATGCGGAGAAATTACTGTTTGTGCATTTACAATATTCATTGATTTTTGCCATTGAAAAACATCATGTTATTCATATACCAGAAATGTTTGAAGCTACTGACTGAATGAAAAGAGCTGGCATCTCACTCTCTTTGAATCTTCTTTATCATGCTAAGAGGAGCAGGAAAAAGCAAAAAATTTCAGAATTGCACGTTGCAATGTGGAGATATTACTGTTTGTGCATTTACAATATTCATTGATTTTTGCCATTGAAAAATGTCCAGAAATGTTTGAAGCTACTGACTGAATGAAAGGAGCTGGCATCTCACTCTCTTTGAATCTTCTTTATCATGCTAGGATTAGCAGGAAAAAGCAAAAAATTTCAGAATTGCACCTTGCAATGCGGAGAAATTACTGTTTGTGCATTTACAATATTCATTGATTTTTGCCATTGAAAAACATCATGTTATTCATATACCAGAAATGTTTGAAGCTACTGACTGAATGAAAAGAGCTGGCATCTCACTCTCTTTGAATCTTCTTTATCATGCCAGGATTAGCAGGAAAAAGCAAAAAATTTCAGAATTGCACCTTGCAATGTGGAGATATTACTGTTTGTGCATTTACAATATTCATTGATTTTTGCCATTGAAAAACGTCCAGAAATGTTTGAAGCTACTGACTGAATGAAAGGAGCTGGCATCTCACTCTCTTTGAATCTTCTTTATCATGCTAGGATTAGCAGGAAAAAGCAAAAAATTTCAGAATTGCACCTTGCAATGCGGAGAAATTACTGTTTGTGCATTTACAATATTCATTGATTTTTGCCATTGAAAAACGTCATGTTATTCATATACCAGAAATGTTTGAAGCTACTGACTGAATGAAAAGAGCTGGCATCTCACTCTCTTTGAATCTTCTTTATCATGCTAAGAGGAGCAGGAAAAAGCAAAAAATTTCAGAATTGCACCTTGCAATGTGGAGATATTACTGTTTGTGCATTTACAATATTCATTGATTTTTGCCATTGAAAAACGTCCAGAAATGTTTGAAGCTACTGACTGAATGAAAGGAGCTGGCATCTCACTCTCTTTGAATCTTCTTTATCATGCTAGGATTAGCAGGAAAAAGCAAAAAATTTCAGAATTGCACCTTGCAATGCGGAGAAATTACTGTTTGTGCATTTACAATATTCATTGATTTTTGCCATTGAAAAACATCATGTTATTCATATACCAGAGATGTTTGAAGCTACTGACTGAATGAAAAGAGCTGGCATCTCACTCTCTTTGAATCTTCTTTATCATGCTAAGAGGAGCAGGAAAAAGCAAAAAATTTCAGAATTGCACCTTGCAATGTGGAGATATTACTGTTTGTGCATTTACAATATTCATTTATTTTTGCCATTGAAAAACGTCCAGAAATGTTTGAAGCTACTGACTGAATGAAAGGAGCTGGCATCTCACTCTCTTTGAATCTTCTTTATCATGCTAGGAGTAGCAGGAAAAAGCAAAAAATTTCAGAATTGCACCTTGCAATGCGGAGAAATTACTGTTTGTGCATTTACAATATTCATTGATTTTTGCCATTGAAAAACATCATGTTATTCATATACCAGAAATGTTTGAAGCTACTGACTGAATGAAAAGAGCTGGCATCTCACTCTCTTTGAATCTTCTTTATCATGCTAAGAGGAGCAGGAAAAAGCAAAAAATTTCAGAATTGCACCTTGCAATGTGGAGATATTACTGTTTGTGCATTTACAATATTCATTGATTTTTGCCATTGAAAAACGTCCAGAAATGTTTGAAGCTACTGACTGAATGAAAGGAGCTGGCATCTCACTCTCTTTGAATCTTCTTTATCATGCTAGGATTAGCAGGAAAAAGCAAAAAATTTCAGAATTGCACCTTGCAATGCGGAGAAATTACTGTTTGTGCATTTACAATATTCATTGATTTTTGCCATTGAAAAACATCATGTTATTCATATACCAGAAATGTTTGAAGCTACTGACTGAATGAAAAGAGCTGGCATCTCACTCTCTTTGAATCTTCTTTATCATGCTAAGAGGAGCAGGAAAAAGCAAAAAATTTCAGAATTGCACGTTGCAATGTGGAGATATTACTGTTTGTGCATTTACAATATTCATTGATTTTTGCCATTGAAAAATGTCCAGAAATGTTTGAAGCTACTGACTGAATGAAAGGAGCTGACATCTCACTCTCTTTGAATCTTCTTTATCATGCTAGGATTAGCAGGAAAAAGCAAAAAATTTCAGAATTGCACCTTGCAATGCGGAGAAATTACTGTTTGTGCATTTACAATATTCATTGATTTTTGCCATTGAAAAACATCATGTTATTCATATACCAGAAATGTTTGAAGCTACTGACTGAATGAAAAGAGCTGGCATCTCACTCTCTTTGAATCTTCTTTATCATGCCAGGATTAGCAGGAAAAAGCAAAAAATTTCAGAATTGCACGTTGCAATGTGGAGATATTACTGTTTGTGCATTTACAATATTCATTGATTTTTGCCATTGAAAAACGTCCAGAAATGTTTGAAGCTACTGACTGAATGAAAGGAGCTGGCATCTCACTCTCTTTGAATCTTCTTTATCATGCTAGGATTAGCAGGAAAAAGCAAAAAATTTCAGAATTGCACCTTGCAATGCGGAGAAATTACTGTTTGTGCATTTACAATATTCATTGATTTTTGCCATTGAAAAACATCATGTTATTCATATACCAGAAATGTTTGAAGCTACTGACTGAATGAAAAGAGCTGGCATCTCACTCTCTTTGAATCTTCTTTATCATGCTAAGAGGAGCAGGAAAAAGCAAAAAATTTCAGAATTGCACGTTGCAATGTGGAGATATTACTGTTTGTGCATTTACAATATTCATTGATTTTTGCCATTGAAAAATGTCCAGAAATGTTTGAAGCTACTGACTGAATGAAAGGAGCTGACATCTCACTCTCTTTGAATCTTCTTTATCATGCTAGGATTAGCAGGAAAAAGCAAAAAATTTCAGAATTGCACCTTGCAATGCGGAGAAATTACTGTTTGTGCATTTACAATATTCATTGATTTTTGCCATTGAAAAACATCATGTTATTCATTTACCAGAAATGTTTGAAGCTACTGACTGAATGAAAAGAGCTGGCATCTCACTCTCTTTGAATCTTCTTTATCATGCCAGGATTAGCAGGAAAAAGCAAAAAATTTCAGAATTGCACGTTGCAATGTGGAGATATTACTGTTTGTGCATTTACAATATTCATTGATTTTTGCCATTGAAAAACGTCCAGAAATGTTTGAAGCTACTGACTGAATGAAAGGAGCTGGCATCTCACTCTCTTTGAATCTTCTTTATCATGCTAGGATTAGCAGGAAAAAGCAAAAAATTTCAGAATTGCACCTTGCAATGCGGAGAAATTACTGTTTGTGCATTTACAATATTCATTGATTTTTGCCATTGAAAAACATCATGTTATTCATATACCAGAAATGTTTGAAGCTACTGACTGAATGAAAAGAGCTGGCATCTCACTCTCTTTGAATCTTCTTTATCATGCTAAGAGGAGCAGGAAAAAGCAAAAAATTTCAGAATTGCACCTTGCAATGTGGAGATATTACTGTTTGTGCATTTACAATATTCATTGATTTTTGCCATTGAAAAACGTCCAGAAATGTTTGAAGCTGCTGACTGAATGAAAGGAGCTGGCATCTCACTCTCTTTGAATCTTCTTTATCATGCTAGGATTAGCAGGAAAAAGCAAAAAATTTCAGAATTGCACCTTGCAATGCGGAGAAATTACTGTTTGTGCATTTACAATATTCATTGATTTTTGCCATTGAAAAACATCATGTTATTCATATACCAGAAATGTTTGAAGCTACTGACTGAATGAAAAGAGCTGGCATCTCACTCTCTTTGAATCTTCTTTATCATGCTAAGAGGAGCAGGAAAAAGCAAAAAATTTCAGAATTGCACCTTGCAATGCGGAGAAATTACTGTTTGTGCATTTACAATATTCATTGATTTTTGCCATTGAAAAACATCATGTTATTCATATACCAGAGATGTTTGAAGCTACTGACTGAATGAAAAGAGCTGGCATCTCACTCTCTTTGAATCTTCTTTATCATGCTAAGAGGAGCAGGAAAAAGCAAAAAATTTCAGAATTGCACGTTGCAATGTGGAGATATCACTGTTTGTGCATTTACAATATTCATTGATTTTTGCCATTGAAAAACGTCCAGAAATGTTTGAAGCTACTGACTGAATGAAAGGAGCTGGCATCTCACTCTCTTTGAATCTTCTTTATCATGCTAGGATTAGCAGGAAAAAGCAAAAAATTTCAGAATTGCACCTTGCAATGCGGAGAAATTACTTTGTGCATTTACAATATTCATTGATTTTTGCCATTGAAAAACATCATGTTATTCATATACCAGAAATGTTTGAAGCTACTGACTGAATGAAAAGAGCTGGCATCTCACTCTCTTTGAATCTTCTTTATCATGCCAGGATTAGCAGGAAAAAGCAAAAAATTTCAGAATTGCACCTTGCAATGCGGAGAAATTACTGTTTGTGCATTTACAATATTCATTGATTTTTGCCATTGAAAAACATGTTATTCATATACCAGAAATGTTTGAAGCTACTGACTGAATGAAAAGAGCTGGCATCTCACTCTCTTTGAATCTTCTTTATCATGCTAAGAGGAGCAGGAAAAAGCAAAAAATTTCAGAATTGCACCTTGCAATGTGGAGATATTACTGTTTGTGCATTTACAATATTCATTGATTTTTGCCATTGAAAAACGTCCAGAAATGTTTGAAGCTACTGACTGAATGAAAGGAGCTGGCATCTCACTCTCTTTGAATCTTCTTTATCATGCTAGGATTAGCAGGAAAAAGCAAAAAATTTCAGAATTGCACCTTGCAATGTGGAGATATTACTGTTTGTGCATTTACAATATTCATTGATTTTTGCCATTGAAAAACGTCCAGAAATGTTTGAAGCTACTGACTGAATGAAAGGAGCTGGCATCTCACTCTCTTTGAATCTTCTTTATCATGCTAGGATTAGCAGGAAAAAGCAAAAAATTTCAGAATTGCACCTTGCAATGCGGAGAAATTACTGTTTGTGCATTTACAATATTCATTGATTTTTGCCATTGAAAAACATCATGTTATTCATATACCAGAGATGTTTGAAGCTACTGACTGAATGAAAAGAGCTGGCATCTCACTCTCTTTGAATCTTCTTTATCATGCTAAGAGGAGCAGGAAAAAGCAAAAAATTTCAGAATTGCACGTTGCAATGTGGAGATATCACTGTTTGTGCATTTACAATATTCATTGATTTTTGCCATTGAAAAACGTCCAGAAATGTTTGAAGCTACTGACTGAATGAAAGGAGCTGGCATCTCACTCTCTTTGAATCTTCTTTATCATGCTAGGATTAGCAGGAAAAAGCAAAAAATTTCAGAATTGCACCTTGCAATGCGGAGAAATTACTTTGTGCATTTACAATATTCATTGATTTTTCCCATTGAAAAACATCATGTTATTCATATACCAGAAATGTTTGAAGCTACTGACTGAATGAAAAGAGCTGGCATCTCACTCTCTTTGAATCTTCTTTATCATGCCAGGATTAGCAGGAAAAAGCAAAAAATTTCAGAATTGCACCTTGCAATGCGGAGAAATTACTGTTTGTGCATTTACAATATTCATTGATTTTTGCCATTGAAAAACATGTTATTCATATACCAGAAATGTTTGAAGCTACTGACTGAATGAAAAGAGCTGGCATCTCACTCTCTTTGAATCTTCTTTATCATGCTAAGAGGAGCAGGAAAAAGCAAAAAATTTCAGAATTGCACCTTGCAATGTGGAGATATTACTGTTTGTGCATTTACAATATTCATTGATTTTTGCCATTGAAAAACGTCCAGAAATGTTTGAAGCTACTGACTGAATGAAAGGAGCTGGCATCTCACTCTCTTTGAATCTTCTTTATCATGCTAGGATTAGCAGGAAAAAGCAAAAAATTTCAGAATTGCACCTTGCAATGCGGAGAAATTACTGTTTGTGCATTTACAATATTCATTGATTTTTGCCATTGAAAAACATCATGTTATTCATATACCAGAAATGTTTGAAGCTACTGACTGAATGAAAAGAGCTGGCATCTCACTCTCTTTGAATCTTCTTTATCATGCCAGGATTAGCAGGAAAAAGCAAAAAATTTCAGAATTGCACCTTGCAATGTGGAGATATTACTGTTTGTGCATTTACAATATTCATTGATTTTTGCCATTGAAAAACGTCCAGAAATGTTTGAAGCTACTGACTGAATGAAAGGAGCTGGCATCTCACTCTCTTTGAATCTTCTTTATCATGCTAGGATTAGCAGGAAAAAGCAAAAAATTTCAGAATTGCACCTTGCAATGCGGAGAAATTACTGTTTGTGCATTTACAATATTCATTGATTTTTGCCATTGAAAAACATCATGTTATTCATATACCAGAGATGTTTGAAGCTACTGACTGAATGAAAAGAGCTGGCATCTCACTCTCTTTGAATCTTCTTTATCATGCTAAGAGGAGCAGGAAAAAGCAAAAAATTTCAGAATTGCACGTTGCAATGTGGAGATATCACTGTTTGTGCATTTACAATATTCATTGATTTTTGCCATTGAAAAACGTCCAGAAATGTTTGAAGCTACTGACTGAATGAAAGGAGCTGGCATCTCACTCTCTTTGAATCTTCTTTATCATGCTAGGATTAGCAGGAAAAAGCAAAAAATTTCAGAATTGCACCTTGCAATGCGGAGAAATTACTGTTTGTGCATTTACAATATTCATTGATTTTTGCCATTGAAAAACATCATGTTATTCATATACCAGAAATGTTTGAAGCTACTGACTGAATGAAAAGAGCTGGCATCTCACTCTCTTTGAATCTTCTTTATCATGCCAGGATTAGCAGGAAAAAGCAAAAAATTTCAGAATTGCACCTTGCAATGTGGAGATATTACTGTTTGTGCATTTACAATATTCATTGATTTTTGCCATTGAAAAACGTCCAGAAATGTTTGAAGCTACTGACTGAATGAAAGGAGCTGGCATCTCACTCTCTTTGAATCTTCTTTATCATGCTAGGATTAGCAGGAAAAAGCAAAAAATTTCAGAATTGCACCTTGCAATGCGGAGAAATTACTGTTTGTGCATTTACAATATTCATTGATTTTTGCCATTGAAAAACATCATGTTATTCATATACCAGAAATGTTTGAAGCTACTGACTGAATGAAAAGAGCTGGCATCTCACTCTCTTTAAATGTTCTTTATCATGCTAAGAGGAGCAGGAAAAAGCAAAAAATTTCAGAATTGCACGTTGCAATGTGGAGATATTACTGTTTGTGCATTTACAATATTCATTGATTTTTGCCATTGAAAAACGTCCAGAAATGTTTGAAGCTACTGACTGAATGAAAGGAGCTGGCATCTCACTCTCTTTGAATCTTCTTTATCATGCTAGGATTAGCAGGAAAAAGCAAAAAATTTCAGAATTGCACCTTGCAATGCGGAGAAATTACTGTTAGTGCATTTACAATATTCATTGATTTTTGCCATTGAAAAACATCATGTTATTCATATACCAGAAATGTTTGAAGCTACTGACTGAATGAAAAGAGCTGGCATCTCACTCTCTTTGAATCTTCTTTATCATGCCAGGATTAGCAGGAAAAAGCAAAAAATTTCAGAATTGCACCTTGCAATGTGGAGATATTACTGTTTGTGCATTTACAATATTCATTGATTTTTGCCATTGAAAAACGTCCAGAAATGTTTGAAGCTACTGACTGAATGAAAGGAGCTGGCATCTCACTCTCTTTGAATCTTCTTTATCATGCTAGGATTAGCAGGAAAAAGCAAAAAATTTCAGAATAGCACCTTGCAATGCGGAGAAATTACTGTTTGTGCATTTACAATATTCATTGATTTTTGCCATTGAAAAACATCATGTTATTCATATACCAGAAATGTTTGAAGCTACTGACTGAATGAAAAGAGCTGGCATCTCACTCTCTTTGAATCTTCTTTATCATGCTAAGAGGAGCAGGAAAAAGCAAAAAATTTCAGAATTGCACGTTGCAATGTGGAGATATTACTGTTTGTGCATTTACAATATTCATTGATTTTTGCCATTGAAAAACGTCCAGAAATGTTTGAAGCTACTGACTGAACGAAAGGAGCTGGCATCTCACTCTCTTTGAATCTTCTTTATCATGCTAGGATTAGCAGGAAAAAGCAAAAAATTTCAGAATTGCACCTTGCAATGCGGAGAAATTACTGTTAGTGCATTTACAATATTCATTGATTTTTGCCATTGAAAAACATCATGTTATTCATATACCAGAAATGTTTGAAGCTACTGACTGAATGAAAAGAGCTGGCATCTCACTCTCTTTGAATCTTCTTTATCATGCTAAGAGGAGCAGGAAAAAGCAAAAAATTTCAGAATTGCACCTTGCAATGTGGAGATATTACTGTTTGTGCATTTACAATATTCATTGATTTTTGCAATTGAAAAACGTCCAGAAATGTTTGAAGCTACTGACTGAATGAAAGGAGCTGGCATCTCACTCTCTTTGAATCTTCTTTATCATGCTAGGATTAGCAGGAAAAAGCAAAAAATTTCAGAATTGCACCTTGCAATGCGGAGAAATTACTGTTTGTGCATTTACAATATTCATTGATTTTTGCCATTGAAAAACATCATGTTATTCATATACCAGAAATGTTTGAAGCTACTGACTGAATGAAAAGAGCTGGCATCTCACTCTCTTTGAATCTTCTTTATCATGCCAGGATTAACAGGAAAAAGCAAAAAATTTCAGAATTGCACCTTGCAATGTGGAGATATTACTGTTTGTGCATTTACAATATTCATTGATTTTTGCCATTGAAAAATGTCCAGAAATGTTTGAAGCTACTGACTGAATGAAAGGAGCTGGCATCTCACTCTCTTTGAATCTTCTTTATCATGCTAGGATTAGCAGGAAAAAGCAAAAAATTTCAGAATTGCACCTTGCAATGCGGAGAAATTACTGTTTGTGCATTTACAATATTCATTGATTTTTGCCATTGAAAAACATCATGTTATTCATATACCAGAAATGTTTGAAGCTACTGACTGAATGAAAAGAGCTGGCATCTCACTCTCTTTGAATCTTCTTTATCATGCCAGGATTAGCAGGAAAAAGCAAAAAAATTCAGAATTGCACCTTGCAATGTGGAGATATTACTGTTTGTGCATTTACAATATTCATTGATTTTTGCCATTGAAAAACGTCCAGAAATGTTTGAAGCTACGGACTGAATGAAAGGAGCTGGCATCTCACTCTCTTTGAATCTTCTTTATCATGCTAGGATTAGCAGGAAAAAGCAAAAAATTTCAGAATTGCACCTTGCAATGCGGAGAAATTACTGTTTGTGCATTTACAATATTCATTGATTTTTGCCATTGAAAAACATCATGTTATTCATATACCAGAAATGTTTGAAGCTACTGACTGAATGAAAAGAGCTGGCATCTCACTCTCTTTGAATCTTCTTTATCATGCCAGGATTAGCAGGAAAAAGCAAAAAATTTCAGAATTGCACCTTGCAATGTGGAGATATTACTGTTTGTGCATTTACAATATTCATTGATTTTTGCCATTGAAAAATGTCCAGAAATGTTTGAAGCTACTGACTGAATGAAAGGAGCTGGCATCTCACTCTCTTTGAATCTTCTTTATCATGCTAGGATTAGCAGGAAAAAGCAAAAAATTTCAGAATTGCACCTTGCAATGCGGAGAAATTACTGTTTGTGCATTTACAATATTCATTGATTTTTGCCATTGAAAAACATCATGTTATTCATATACCAGAAATGTTTGAAGCTACTGACTGAATGAAAAGAGCTGGCATCTCACTCTCTTTGAATCTTCTTTATCATGCTAAGAGGAGCAGGAAAAAGCAAAAAATTTCAGAATTGCACGTTGCAATGTGGAGAAATTACTGTTAGTGCATTTACAATATTCATTGATTTTTGCCATTGAAAAACATCATGTTATTCATATACCAGAAATGTTTGAAGCTACTGACTGAATGAAAAGAGCTGGCATCTCACTCTCTTTGAATCTTCTTTATCATGCTAAGAGGAGCAGGAAAAAGCAAAAAATTTCAGAATTGCACCTTGCAATGTGGAGATATTACTGTTTGTGCATTTACAATATTCATTGATTTTTGCCATTGAAAAACGTCCAGAAATGTTTGAAGCTACTGACTGAATGAAAGGAGCTGGCATCTCACTCTCTTTGAATCTTCTTTATCATGCTAGGATTAGCAGGAAAAAGCAAAAAATTTCAGAATTGCACCTTGCAATGCGGAGAAATTACTGTTTGTGCATTTACAATATTCATTGATTTTTGCCATTGAAAAACATCATGTTATTCATATACCAGAAATGTTTGAAGCTACTGACTGAATGAAAAGAGCTGGCATCTCACTCTCTTTGAATCTTCTTTATCATGCCAGGATCAGCAGGAAAAAGCAAAAAAATTCAGAATTGCACCTTGCAATGTGGAGATATTACTGTTTGTGCATTTACAATATTCATTGATTTTTGCCATTGAAAAACGTCCAGAAATGTTTGAAGCTACTGACTGAATGAAAGGAGCTGGCATCTCACTCTCTTTGAATCTTCTTTATCATGCTAGGATTAGCAGGAAAAAGCAAAAAATTTCAGAATTGCACCTTGCAATGCGGAGAAATTACTGTTTGTGCATTTACAATATTCATTGATTTTTGCCATTGAAAAACATCATGTTATTCATATACCAGAAATGTTTGAAGCTACTGACTGAATGAAAAGAGCTGGCATCTCACTCTCTTTGAATCTTCTTTATCATGCCAGGATTAGCAGGAAAAAGCAAAAAAATTCAGAATTGCACCTTGCAATGTGGAGATATTACTGTTTGTGCATTTACAATATTCATTGATTTTTGCCATTGAAAAACGTCCAGAAATGTTTGAAGCTACTGACTGAATGAAAGGAGCTGGCATCTCACTCTCTTTGAATCTTCTTTATCATGCTAGGATTAGCAGGAAAAAGCAAAAAATTTCAGAATTGCACCTTGCAATGCGGAGAAATTACTGTTTGTGCATTTACAATATTCATTGATTTTTGCCATTGAAAAACATCATGTTATTCATATACCAGAAATGTTTGAAGCTACTGACTGAATGAAAAGAGCTGGCATCTCACTCTCTTTGAATCTTCTTTATCATGCTAAGAGGAGCAGGAAAAAGCAAAAAATTTCAGAATTGCACGTTGCAATGTGGAGATATTACTGTTTGTGCATTTACAATATTCATTGATTTTTGCCATTGAAAAACGTCCAGAAATGTTTGAAGCTACTGACTGAACGAAAGGAGCTGGCATCTCACTCTCTTTGAATCTTCTTTATCATGCTAGGATTAGCAGGAAAAAGCAAAAAATTTCAGAATTGCACCTTGCAATGCGGAGAAATTACTGTTAGTGCATTTACAATATTCATTGATTTTTGCCATTGAAAAACATCATGTTATTCATATACCAGAAATGTTTGAAGCTACTGACTGAATGAAAAGAGCTGGCATCTCACTCTCTTTGAATCTTCTTTATCATGCTAAGAGGAGCAGGAAAAAGCAAAAAATTTCAGAATTGCACCTTGCAATGTGGAGATATTACTGTTTGTGCATTTACAATATTCATTGATTTTTGCCATTGAAAAACGTCCAGAAATGTTTGAAGCTACTGACTGAATGAAAGGAGCTGGCATCTCACTCTCTTTGAATCTTCTTTATCATGCTAGGATTAGCAGGAAAAAGCAAAAAATTTCAGAATTGCACCTTGCAATGCGGAGAAATTACTGTTTGTGCATTTACAATATTCATTGATTTTTGCCATTGAAAAACATCATGTTATTCATATACCAGAAATGTTTGAAGCTACTGACTGAATGAAAAGAGCTGGCATCTCACTCTCTTTGAATCTTCTTTATCATGCCAGGATTAACAGGAAAAAGCAAAAAATTTCAGAATTGCACCTTACAATGTGGAGATATTACTGTTTGTGCATTTACAATATTCATTGATTTTTGCCATTGAAAAATGTCCAGAAATGTTTGAAGCTACTGACTGAATGAAAGGAGCTGGCATCTCACTCTCTTTGAATCTTCTTTATCATGCTAGGATTAGCAGGAAAAAGCAAAAAATTTCAGAATTGCACCTTGCAATGCGGAGAAATTACTGTTTGTGCATTTACAATATTCATTGATTTTTGCCATTGAAAAACATCATGTTATTCATATACCAGAAATGTTTGAAGCTACTGACTGAATGAAAAGAGCTGGCATCTCACTCTCTTTGAATCTTCTTTATCATGCCAGGATTAGCAGGAAAAAGCAAAAAAATTCAGACTTGCACCTTGCAATGTGGAGATATTACTGTTTGTGCATTTACAATATTCATTGATTTTTACCATTGAAAAACGTCCAGAAATGTTTGAAGCTACTGACTGAATGAAAGGAG
The DNA here is from genome assembly GCF_046119375.1 of Phyllobates terribilis. Lineage (NCBI taxonomy): Eukaryota > Metazoa > Chordata > Amphibia > Anura > Dendrobatidae > Phyllobates > Phyllobates terribilis. Next base: position 2,589,322 of record NW_027362970.1, on the reverse strand, counting down.
CTGGCATCTCACTCTCTTTGAATCTTCTTTATCATGCTAGGATTAGCAGGAAAAAGCAAAAAATTTCAGAATTGCACCTTGCAATGCGGAGAAATTACTGTTTGTGCATTTACAATATTCATTGATTTTTGCCATTGAAAAACATCATGTTATTCATATACCAGAAATGTTTGAAGCTACTGACTGAATGAAAAGAGCTGGCATCTCACTCTCTTTGAATCTTCTTTATCATGCTAAGAGGAGCAGGAAAAAGCAAAAAATTTCAGAATTGCACCTTGCAATGTAGAGATATTACTGTTTGTGCATTTACAATATTCATTGATTTTTGCCATTGAAAAACGTCCAGAAATGTTTGAAGCTACTGACTGAATGAAAGGAGCTGGCATCTCACTCTCTTTGAATCTTCTTTATCATGCTAGGATTAGCAGGAAAAAGCAAAAAATTTCAGAATTGCACCTTGCAATGCGGAGAAATTACTGTTTGTGCATTTACAATATTCATTGATTTTTGCCATTGAAAAACCATGTTATTCATATACCAGAAATGTTTGAAGCTACTGACTGAATGAAAAGAGCTGGCATCTCACTCTCTTTGAATCTTCTTTATCATGCCAGGATTAGCAGGAAAAAGCAAAAAATTTCAGAATTGCACGTTGCAATGTGGAGATATTACTGTTTGTGCATTTACAATATTCATTGATTTTTGCCATTGAAAACCGTCCAGAAATGTTTGAAGCTACTGACTGAATGAAAGGAGCTGGCATCTCACTCTCTTTGAATCTTCTTTATCATGCTAGGATTAGCAGGAAAAAGCAAAAAATTTCAGAATTGCACCTTGCAATGCGGAGAAATTACTGTTTGTGCATTTACAATATTCATTGATTTTTACCATTGAAAAACATCATGTTATTCATATACCAGAGATGTTTGAAGCTACTGACTGAATGAAAAGAGCTGGCATCTCCCTCTCTTTGAATCTTCTTTATCATGCTAAGAGGAGCAGGAAAAAGAAAAAAAATTTCAGAATTGCACCTTGCAATGTGGAGATATTACTGTTTGTGCATTTACAATATTCATTGATTTTTGCCATTGAAAAACGTCCAGAAATGTTTGAAGCTACTGACTGAATGAAAGGAGCTGGCATCTCACTCTCTTTGAATCTTCTTTATCATGCTAGGATTAGCAGGAAAAAGCAATAAATTTCAGAATTGCACCTTGCAATGCGGAGAAATTACTGTTTGTGCATTTACAATATTCATTGATTTTTGCCATTGAAAAACTTCATGTTATTCATATACCAGAAATGTTTGAAGCTACTGACTGAATGAAAAGAGCTGGCATCTCACTCTCTTTGAATCTTCTTTATCATGCTAAGAGGAGCAGGAAAAAGCAAAACATTACAGAATTGCACCTTGCAATGTGGAGATATTACTGTTTGTGCATTTACAATATTCATTGATTTTTGCCATTGAAAAACGTCCAGAAATGTTTGAAGCTACTGACTGAATGAAAAGAGCTGGCATCTCACTCTCTTTGAATCTTCTTTATCATGCTAGGATTAGCAGGAAAAAGCAAAAAATTTCAGAATTGCACCTTGCAATGCGGAGAAATTACTGTTTGTGCATTTACAATATTCATTGATTTTTGCCATTGAAAAACATCATGTTATTCATATACCAGAAATGTTTGAAGCTACTGACTGAATGAAAAGAGCTGGCATCTCACTCTCTTTGAATCTTCTTTATCATGCTAGGATTAGCAGGAAAAAGCAAAAAATTTCAGAATTGCACCTTGCAATGTGGAGATATTACTGTTTGTGCATTTACAATATTCATTGATTTTTGCCATTGAAAAACATCATGTTATTCATATACCAGAAATGTTTGAAGCTACTGACTGAATGAAAAGAGCTGGCATCTCACTCTCTTTGAATCTTCTTTATCATGCTAAGAGGAGCAGGAAAAAGCAAAAAATTTCAGAATTGCACGTTGCAATGTGGAGATATTACTGTTTGTGCATTTACAATATTCATTGATTTTTGCCATTGAAAAATGTCCAGAAATGTTTGAAGCTACTGACTGAATGAAAGGAGCTGGCATCTCACTCTCTTTGAATCTTCTTTATCATGCTAGGATTAGCAGGAAAAAGCAAAAAATTTCAGAATTGCACCTTGCAATGCGGAGAAATTACTGTTTGTGCATTTACAATATTCATTGATTTTTGCCATTAAAAAACATCATGTTATTCATATACCAGAAATGTTTGAAGCTACTGACTGAATGAAAAGAGCTGGCATCTCACTCTCTTTGAATCTTCTTTATCATGCCAGGATTAGCAGGAAAAAGCAAAAAATTTCAGAATTGCACGTTGCAATGTGGAGATATTACTGTTTGTGCATTTACAATATTCATTGATTTTTGCCATTGAAAAACGTAAAGAAATGTTTGAAGCTACTGACTGAATGAAAGGAGCTGGCATCTCACTCTCTTTGAATCTTCTTTATCATGCTAGGATTAGCAGGAAAAAGCAAAAAATTTCAGAATTGCACCTTGCAATGCGGAGAAATTACTGTTTGTGCATTTACAATATTCATTGATTTTTGCCATTGAAAAACATCATGTTATTCATATACCAGAAATGTTTGAAGCTACTGACTGAATGAAAAGAGCTGGCATCTCACTCTCTTTGAATCTTCTTTATCATGCTAAGAGGAGCAGGAAAAAGCAAAAAATTTCAGAATTGCACGTTGCAATGTGGAGATATTACTGTTTGTGCATTTACAATATTCATTGATTTTTGCCATTGAAAAACATCCAGAAATGTTTGAAGCTACTGACTGAATGAAAGGAGCTGGCATCTCACTCTCTTTGAATCTTCTTTATCATGCTAGGATTAGCAGGAAAAAGCAAAAAATTTCAGAATTGCACCTTGCAATGCGGAGAAATTACTGTTTGTGCATTTACAATATTCATTGATTTTTGCCATTGAAAAACCATGTTATTCATATACCAGAAATGTTTGAAGCTACTGACTGAATGAAAAGAGCTGGCATCTCACTCTCTTTGAATCTTCTTTATCATGCCAGGATTAGCAGGAAAAAGCAAAAAATTTCAGAATTGCACGTTGCAATGTGGAGATATTACTGTTTGTGCATTTACAATATTCATTGATTTTTGCCATTGAAAACCGTCCAGAAATGTTTGAAGCTACTGACTGAATGAAAGGAGCTGGCATCTCACTCTCTTTGAATCTTCTTTATCATGCTAGGATTAGCAGGAAAAAGCAAAAAATTTCAGAATTGCACCTTGCAATGCGGAGAAATTACTGTTTGTGCATTTACAATATTCATTGATTTTTGCCATTGAAAAACTTCATGTTATTCATATACCAGAAATGTTTGAAGCTACTGACTGAATGAAAAGAGCTGGCATCTCACTCTCTTTGAATCTTCTTTATCATGCTAAGAGGAGCAGGAAAAAGCAAAAAATTTCAGAATTGCACCTTGCAATGTGGAGATATTACTGTTTGTGCATTTACAATATTCATTGATTTTTGCCATTGAAAAACGTCCAGAAATGTTTGAAGCTACTGACTGAATGAAAAGAGCTGGCATCTCACTCTCTTTGAATCTTCTTTATCATGCCAGGATTAGCAGGAAAAAGCAAAAAATTTCAGAATTGCACGTTGCAATGTGGAGATATTACTGTTTGTGCATTTACAATATTCATTGATTTTTGCCATTGAAAAACGTCCAGAAATGTTTGAAGCTACTGACTGAATGAAAGGAGCTGGCATCTCACTCTCTTTAAATCTTCTTTATCATGCTAGGATTAGCAGGAAAAAGCAAAAAATTTCAGAATTGCACCTTGCAATGCGGAGAAATTACTGTTTGTGCATTTACAATATTCATTGATTTTTGCCATTGAAAAACATCATGTTATTCATATACCAGAAATGTTTGAAGCTACTGACTGAATGAAAAGAGCTGGCATCTCACTCTCTTTGAATCTTCTTTATCATGCTAAGAGGAGCAGGAAAAAGCAAAAAATTTCAGAATTGCACGTTGCAATGTGGAGATATTACTGTTTGTGCATTTACAATATTCATTGATTTTTGCCATTGAAAAACGTCCAGAAATGTTTGAAGCTACTGACTGAATGAAAGGAGCTGGCATCTCACTCTCTTTGAATCTTCTTTATCATGCTAGGATTAGCAGGAAAAAGCAAAAAATTTCAGAATTGCACCTTGCAATGCGGAGAAATTACTGTTTGTGCATTTACAATATTCATTGATTTTTGCCATTGAAAAACTTCATGTTATTCATATACCAGAAATGTTTGAAGCTACTGACTGAATGAAAAGAGCTGGCATCTCACTCTCTTTGAATCTTCTTTATCATGCTAAGAGGAGCAGGAAAAAGCAAAAAATTTCAGAATTGCACCTTGCAATGTGGAGATATTACTGTTTGTGCATTTACAATATTCATTGATTTTTGCCATTGAAAAACGTCCAGAAATGTTTGAAGCTACTGACTGAATGAAAAGAGCTGGCATCTCACTCTCTTTGAATCTTCTTTATCATGCTAGGATTAGCAGGAAAAAGCAAAAAATTTCAGAATTGCACCTTGCAATGCGGAGAAATTACTGTTTGTGCATTTACAATATTCATTGATTTTTGCCATTAAAAAACATCATGTTATTCATATACCAGAAATGTTTGAAGCTGCTGACTGAATGAAAAGAGCTGGCATCTCACTCTCTTTGAATCTTCTTTATCATGCCAGGATTAGCAGGAAAAAGCAAAAAATTTCAGAATTGCACGTTGCAATGTGGAGATATTACTGTTTGTGCATTTACAATATTCATTGATTTTTGCCATTGAAAAACGTAAAGAAATGTTTGAAGCTACTGACTGAATGAAAGGAGCTGGCATCTCACTCTCTTTGAATCTTCTTTATCATGCTAGGATTAGCAGGAAAAAGCAAAAAATTTCAGAATTGCACCTTGCAATGCGGAGAAATTACTGTTTGTGCATTTACAATATTCATTGATTTTTGCCATTGAAAAACATCATGTTATTCATATACCAGAAATGTTTGAAGCTACTGACTGAATGAAAAGAGCTGGCATCTCACTCTCTTTGAATCTTCTTTATCATGCTAAGAGGAGCAGGAAAAAGCAAAAAATTTCAGAATTGCACGTTGCAATGTGGAGATATTACTGTTTGTGCATTTACAATATTCATTGATTTTTGCCATTGAAAAACGTCCAGAAATGTTTGAAGCTACTGACTGAATGAAAGGAGCTGGCATCTCACTCTCTTTGAATCTTCTTTATCATGCTAGGATTAGCAGGAAAAAGCAAAAAATTTCAGAATTGCACCTTGCAATGCGGAGAAATTACTGTTTGTGCATTTACAATATTCATTGATTTTTGCCATTGAAAAACATCATGTTATTCATATACCAGAGATGTTTGAAGCTACTGATTGAATGAAAAGAGCTGGCATCTCACTCTCTTTGAATCTTCTTTATCATGCTAAGAGGAGCAGGAAAAAGCAAAAAATTTCAGAATTGCACCTTGCAATGTGGAGATATTACTGTTTGTGCATTTACAATATTCATTGATTTTTGCCATTGAAAAACATCCAGAAATGTTTGAAGCTACTGACTGAATGAAAAGAGCTGGCATCTCACTCTCTTTGAATCTTCTTTATCATGCTAGGATTAGCAGGAAAAAGCAAAAAATTTCAGAATTGCACCTTGCAATGCGGAGAAATTACTGTTTGTGCATTTACAATATTCATTGATTTTTGCCATTGAAAAACATCATGTTATTCATATACCAGAAATGTTTGAAGCTACTGACTGAATGAAAAGAGCTGGCATCTCACTCTCTTTGAATCTTCTTTATCATGCTAAGAGGAGCAGGAAAAAGCAAAAAATTTCAGAATTGCACGTTGCAATGTGGAGATATTACTGTTTGTGCATTTACAATATTCATTGATTTTTGCCATTGAAAAACGTCCAGAAATGTTTGAAGCTACTGACTGAATGAAAGGAGCTGGCATCTCACTCTCTTTGAATCTTCTTTATCATGCTAGGATTAGAAGGAAAAAGCAAAAAATTTCAGAATTGCACCTTACAATGCGGAGACATTACTGTTTGTGCATTTACAATATTCATTGATTTTTGCCATTGAAAAACATGTTATTCATATACCAGAGATGTTTGAAGCTACTGACTGAATGAAAAGAGCTGGCATCTCACTCTCTTTGAATCTTCTTTATCATGCTAAGAGGAGCAGGAAAAAGCAAAAAATTTCAGAATTGCACCTTGCAATGTGGAGATATTACTGTTTGTGCATTTACAATATTCATTGATTTTTGCCATTGAAAAACGTCCAGAAATGTTTGAAGCTACTGACTGAATGAAAGGAGCTGGCATCTCACTCTCTTTGAATCTTCTTTATCATGCTAGGATTAGCAGGAAAAAGCAAAAATTTCAGAATTGCACCTTGCAATGCGGAGAAATTACTTTTTGTGCATTTACAATATTCATTGATTTTTGCCATTGAAAAACATCATGTTATTCATATACCAGAAATGATTGAAGCTACTGACTGAATGAAAAGAGCTGGCATCTCACTCTCTTTGAATCTTCTTTATCATGCTAAGAGGAGTAGGAAAAAGCAAAAAATTTCAGAATTGCACCTTGCAATGTGGAGATATTACTGTTTGTGCATTTACAATATTCATTGATTTTTGCCATTGAAAAACGTCCAGAAATGTTTGAAGCTACTGACTGAATGAAAGGAGCTGGCATCTCACTCTCTTTGAATCTTCTTTATCATGCTAGGATTAGCAGGAAAAAGCAAAAAATTTCAGAATTGCACCTTGCAATGCGGAGAAATTACTGTTTGTGCATTTACAATATTCATTGATTTTTGCCATTGAAAAACATCATGTTATTCATATACCAGAAATGTTTGAAGCTACTGACTGAATGAAAAGAGCTGGCATCTCACTCTCTTTGAATCTTCTTTATCATGCTAAGAGGAGCAGGAAAAAGCAAAAAATTTCAGAATTGCACCTTGCAATGTGGAGATATTACTGTTTGTGCATTTACAATATTCATTGATTTTTGCCATTGAAAAATGTCCAGAAATGTTTGAAGCTACTGACTGAATGAAAGGAGCTGGCATCTCACTCTCTTTGAATCTTCTTTATCATGCTAGGATTAGCAGGAAAAAGCAAAAATTTCAGAATTGCACCTTGCAATGCGGAGAAATTACTTTTTGTGCATTTACAATATTCATTGATTTTTGCCATTGAAAAACATCATGTTATTCATATACCAGAAATGTTTGAAGCTACTGACTGAATGAAAAGAGCTGGCATCTCACTCTCTTTGAATCTTCTTTATCATGCTAAGAGGAGTAGGAAAAAGCAAAACTTTTCAGAATTGCACCTTGCAATGTGGAGATATTACTGTTTGTGCATTTACAATATTCATTGATTTTTGCCATTGAAAAACGTCCAGAAATGTTTGAAGCTACTGACTGAATGAAAGGAGCTGGCATCTCACTCTCTTTGAATCTTCTTTATCATGCTAGGATTAGCAGGAAAAAGCAAAAAATTTCAGAATTGCACCTTGCAATGCGGAGAAATTACTGTTTGTGCATTTACAATATTCATTGATTTTTGCCATTGAAAAACATCATGTTATTCATAGACCAGAAATGTTTGAAGCTACTGACTGAATGAAAAGAGCTGGCATCTCACTCTCTTTGAATCTTCCTTATCATGCTAAGAGGAGCAGGAAAAAGCAAAAAATTTCAGAATTGCACGTTGCAATGTGGAGATATTACTGTTTGTGCATTTACAATATTCATTGATTTTTGCCATTGAAAAATGTCCAGAAATGTTTGAAGCTACTGACTGAATGAAAGGAGCTGGCATCTCACTCTCTTTGAATCTTCTTTATCATGCTAGGATTAGCAGGAAAAAGCAAAAAAATTCAGAATTGCACCTTGCAATGCGGAGAAATTACTGTTTGTGCATTTACAATATTCATTGATTTTTGCCATTGATAAAACATCATGTTATTCATATACCAGAAATGTTTGAAGCTACTGACTGAATGAAAAGAGCTGGCATCTCACTCTCTTTGAATCTTCTTTATCATGCTAAGAGGAGCAGGAAAAAGCAAAAAATTTCAGAATTGCACCTTGCAATGTGGAGATATTACTGTTTGTGCATTTACAATATTCATTGATTTTTGCCATTGAAAAACGTCCAGAAATGTTTGAAGCTACTGACTGAATGAAAGGAGCTGGCATCTCACTCTCTTTGAATCTTCTTTATCATGCTAGGATTAGCAGGAAAAAGCAAAAAATTTCAGAATTGCACCTTGCAATGCGGAGAAATTACTGTTTGTGCATTTACAATATTCATTGATTTTTGCCATTGAAAAACATCATGTTATTCATATAACAGAAATGTTTGAAGCTACTGACTGAATGAAAAGAGCTGGCATCTCACTCTCTTTGAATCTTCTTTATCATGCTAAGAGGAGCAGGAAAAAGCAAAAAATTTCAGAATTGCACCTTGCAATGTGGAGATATTACTGTTTGTGCATTTACAATATTCATTGATTTTTGCCATTGAAAAACGTCCAGAAATGTTTGAAGCTACTGACTGAATGAAAAGAGCTGGCATCTCACTCTCTTTGAATCTTCTTTATCATGCTAGGATTAGCAGGAAAAAGCAAAAAATTTCAGAATTGCACCTTGCAATGCGGAGAAATTACTGTTTGTGCATTTACAATATTCATTGATTTTTGCCATTGAAAAACATCATGTTATTCATATACCAGAAATGTTTGAAGCTACTGACTGAATGAAAAGAGCTGGCATCTCACTCTCTTTGAATCTTCTTTATCATGCTAGGATTAGCAGGAGAAAGCAAAAAATTTCAGAATTGCACCTTGCAATGTGGAGATATTACTGTTTGTGCATTTACAATATTCATTGATTTTTGCCATTGAAAAACATCATGTTATTCATATACCAGAAATGTTTGAAGCTACTGACTGAATGAAAAGAGCTGGCATCTCACTCTCTTTGAATCTTCTTTATCATGCTAAGAGGAGCAGGAAAAAGCAAAAAATTTCAGAATTGCACGTTGCAATGTGGAGATATTACTGTTTGTGCATTTACAATATTCATTGATTTTTGCCATTGAAAAATGTCCAGAAATGTTTGAAGCTACTGACTGAATGAAAGGAGCTGGCATCTCACTCTCTTTGAATCTTCTTTATCATGCTAGGATTAGCAGGAAAAAGCAAAAAATTTCAGAATTGCACCTTGCAATGCGGAGAAATTACTGTTTGTGCATTTACAATATTCATTGATTTTTGCCATTAAAAAACATCATGTTATTCATATACCAGAAATGTTTGAAGCTACTGACTGAATGAAAAGAGCTGGCATCTCACTCTCTTTGAATCTTCTTTATCATGCCAGGATTAGCAGGAAAAAGCAAAAAATTTCAGAATTGCACGTTGCAATGTGGAGATATTACTGTTTGTGCATTTACAATATTCATTGATTTTTGCCATTGAAAAACGTCCAGAAATGTTTGAAGCTACTGACTGAATGAAAGGAGCTGGCATCTCACTCTCTTTGAATCTTCTTTATCATGCTAGGTTAGCAGGAAAAAGCAAAAAATTTCAGAATTGCACCTTGCAATGCGGAGAAATTACTGTTTGTGCATTTACAATATTCATTGATTTTTGCCATTGAAAAACATCATGTTATTCATATACCAGAAATGTTTGAAGCTACTGACTGAATGAAAAGAGCTGGCATCTCACTCTCTTTGAATCTTCTTTATCATGCTAAGAGGAGCAGGAAAAAGCAAAAAATTTCAGAATTGCACGTTGCAATGTGGAGATATTACTGTTTGTGCATTTACAATATTCATTGATTTTTGCCATTGAAAAATGTCCAGAAATGTTTGAAGCTACTGACTGAATGAAAGGAGCTGGCATCTCACTCTCTTTGAATCTTCTTTATCATGCTAGGATTAGCAGGAAAAAGCAAAAAAATTCAGAATTGCATCTTGCAATGCGGAGAAATTACTGTTTGTGCATTTACAATATTCATTGATTTTTGCCATTAAAAAACATCATGTTATTCATATACCAGAAATGTTTGAAGCTACTGACTGAATGAAAAGAGCTGGCATCTCACTCTCTTTGAATCTTCTTTATCATGCCAGGATTAGCAGGAAAAAGCAAAAAATTTCAGAATTGCACGTTGCAATGTGGAGATATTAGTGTTTGTGCATTTACAATATTTATTGATTTTTGCCATTGAAAAACGTCCAGAAATGTTTGAAGCTACTGACTGAATGAAAGGAGCTGGCATCTCACTCTCTTTGAATCTTCTTTATCATGCTAGGTTAGCAGGAAAAAGCAAAAAATTTCAGAATTGCACCTTGCAATGCGGAGAAATTACAGTTTGTGCATTTACAATATTCATTGATTTTTGCCATTGAAAAACATCATGTTATTCATATACCAGAAATGTTTGAAGCTACTGACTGAATGAAAAGAGCTGGCATCTCACTCTCTTTGAATCTTCTTTATCCTGCTAAGAGGAGCAGGAAAAAGCAAAAAATTTCAGAATTGCACGTTGCAATGTGGAGATATTACTGTTTGTGCATTTACAATATTCATTGATTTTTGCCATTGAAAAACATCATGTTATTCATATACCAGAAATGTTTGAAGCTACTGACTGAATGAAAAGAGCTGGCATCTCACTCTCTTTGAATCTTCTTTATCATGCTAGGATTAGCAGGAGAAAGCAAAAAATTTCAGAATTGCACCTTGCAATGTGGAGATATTACTGTTTGTGCATTTACAATATTCATTGATTTTTGCCATTGAAAAACATCATGTTATTCATATACCAGAAATGTTTGAAGCTACTGACTGAATGAAAAGAGCTGGCATCTCACTCTCTTTGAATCTTCTTTATCATGCTAAGAGGAGCAGGAAAAAGCAAAAAATTTCAGAATTGCACGTTGCAATGTGGAGATATTACTGTTTGTGCATTTACAATATTCATTGATTTTTGCCATTGAAAAATGTCCAGAAATGTTTGAAGCTACTGACTGAATGAAAGGAGCTGGCATCTCACTCTCTTTGAATCTTCTTTATCATGCTAGGATTAGCAGGAAAAAGCAAAAAATTTCAGAATTGCATCTTGCAATGCGGAGAAATTACTGTTTGTGCATTTACAATATTCATTGATTTTTGCCATTAAAAAACATCATGTTATTCATATACCAGAAATGTTTGAAGCTACTGACTGAATGAAAAGAGCTGGCATCTCACTCTCTTTGAATCTTCTTTATCATGCCAGGATTAGCATGAAAAAGCAAAAAATTTCAGAATTGCACGTTGCAATGTGGAGATATTACTGTTTGTGCATTTACAATATTCATTGATTTTTGCCATTGAAAAACGTCCAGAAATGTTTGAAGCTACTGACTGAATGAAAGGAGCTGGCATCTCACTCTCTTTGAATCTTCTTTATCATGCTAGGTTAGCAGGAAAAAGCAAAAAATTTCAGAATTGCACCTTGCAATGCGGAGAAATTACAGTTTGTGCATTTACAATATTCATTGATTTTTGCCATTGAAAAACATCATGTTATTCATATACCAGAAATGTTTGAAGCTACTGACTGAATGAAAAGAGCTGGCATCTCACTCTCTTTGAATCTTCTTTATCATGCTAAGAGGAGCAGGAAAAAGCAAAAAATTTCAGAATTGCACCTTGCAATGTGGAGATATTACTGTTTGTGCATTTACAATATTCATTGATTTTTGCCATTGAAAAACATCCAGAAATGTTTGAAGCTACTGACTGAATGAAAGGAGCTGGCATCTCACTCTCTTTGAATCTTCTTTATCATGCTAGGATTAGCAGGAAAAAGCAAAAAATTTCAGAATTGCACCTTGCAATGCGGAGAAATTACTGTTTGTGCATTTACAATATTCATTGATTTTTGCCATTGAAAAACATCATGTTATTCATATACCAGAAATGTTTGAAGCTACTGACTGAATGAAAAGAGCTGGCATCTCACTCTCTTTGAATCTTCTTTATCATGCTAAGAGGAGCAGGAAAAAGCAAAAAATTTCAGAATTGCACGTTGCAATGTGGAGATATTACTGTTTGTGCATTTACAATATTCATTGATTTTTGCCATTGAAAAACGTCCAGAAATGTTTGAAGCTACTGACTGAATGAAAGGAGCTGGCATCTCACTCTCTTTGAATCTTCTTTATCATGCTAGGATTAGCAGGAAAAAGCAAAAAATTTCAGAATTGCACCTTACAATGCGGAGAAATTACTGTTTGTGCATTTACAATATTCATTGATTTTTGCCATTGAAAAACATGTTAATCATATACCAGAGATGTTTGAAGCTACTGACTGAATGAAAAGAGCTGGCATCTCACTCTCTTTGAATCTTCTTTATCATGCTAAGAGGAGCAGGAAAAAGCAAAAAATTTCAGAATTGCACCTTGCAATGTGGAGATATTACTGTTTGTGAATTTACAATATTCATTGATTTTTGCCATTGAAAAACGTCCAGAAATGTTTGAAGCTACTGACTGAATGAAAGGAGCTGGCATCTCACTCTCTTTGAATCTTCTTTATCATGCTAGGATTAGCAGGAAAAAGCAAAAAATTTCAGAATTGCACCTTGCAATGCGGAGAAATTACTTTTTGTGCATTTACAATATTCATTGATTTTTGCCTTTGAAAAACATCATGTTATTCATATACCAGAAATGTTTGAAGCTACTGACTGAATGAAAAGAGCTGGCATCTCACTCTCTTTGAATCTTCTTTATCATGCTAAGAGGAGTAGGAAAAAGCAAAAAATTTCAGAATTGCACCTTGCAATGTGGAGATATTACTGTTTGTGCATTTACAATATTCATTGATTTTTGCCATTGAAAAACATCCAGAAATGTTTGAAGCTACTGACTGAATGAAAGGAGCTGGCATCTCACTCTCTTTGAATCTTCTTTATCATGCTAGGATTAGCAGGAAAAAGCAAAAAATTTCAGAATTGCACCTTGCAATGCGGAGAAATTACTGTTTGTGCATTTACAATATTCATTGATTTTTGCCATTGAAAAACATCATGTTATTCATATACCAGAAATGTTTGAAGCTACTGACTGAATGAAAAGAGCTGGCATCTCACTCTCTTTGAATCTTCTTTATCATGCTAAGAGGAGCAGGAAAAAGCAAAAAATTTCAGAATTGCACGTTGCAATGTGGAGATATTACTGTTTGTGCATTTACAATATTCATTGATTTTTGCCATTGAAAAATGTCCAGAAATGTTTGAAGCTACTGACTGAATGAAAGGAGCTGGCATCTCACTCTCTTTGAATCTTCTTTATCATGCTAGGATTAGCAGGAAAAAGCAAAAAATTTCAGAATTGCACCTTGCAATGCGGAGAAATTACTGTTTGTGCATTTACAATATTCATTGATTTTTGCCATTAAAAAACATCATGTTATTCATATACCAGAAATGTTTGAAGCTACTGACTGAATGAAAAGAGCTGGCATCTCACTCTCTTTGAATCTTCTTTATCATGCCAGGATTAGCAGGAAAAAGCAAAAAATTTCAGAATTGCACGTTGCAATGTGGAGATATTACTGTTTGTGCATTTACAATATTCATTGATTTTTGCCATTGAAAAACGTCCAGAAATGTTTGAAGCTACTGACTGAATGAAAGGAGCTGGCATCTCACTCTCTTTGAATCTTCTTTATCATGCTAGGATTAGCAGGAAAAAGCAAAAAATTTCAGAATTGCACCTTGCAATGCGGAGAAATTACTGTTTGTGCATTTACAATATTCATTGATTTTTGCCATTGAAAAACATCATGTTATTCATATACCAGAAATGTTTGAAGCTACTGACTGAATGAAAAGAGCTGGCATCTCACTCTCTTTGAATCTTCTTTATCATGCTAAGAGGAGCAGGAAAAAGCAAAAAATTTCAGAATTGCACGTTGCAATGTGGAGATATTACTGTTTGTGCATTTACAATATTCATTGATTTTTGCCATTGAAAAACGTCCAGAAATGTTTGAAGCTACTGACTGAATGAAAGGAGCTGGCATCTCACTCTCTTTGAATCTTCTTTATCATGCTAGGATTAGCAGGAAAAAGCAAAAAATTTCAGAATTGCACCTTGCAATGCGGAGAAATTACTGTTTGTGCATTTACAATATTCATTGATTTTTGCCATTGAAAAACATCATGTTATTCATATACCATAGATATTTGAAGCTACTGATTGAATGAAAAGAGCTGGCATCTCACTCTCTTTGAATCTTCTTTATCATGCTAAGAGGAGCAGGAAAAAGCAAAAAATTTCAGAATTGCACCTTGCAATGTGGAGATATTACTGTTTGTGCATTTACAATATTCATTGATTTTTGCCATTGAAAAACATCCAGAAATGTTTGAAGCTACTGACTGAATGAAAGGAGCTGGCATCTCACTCTCTTTGAATCTTCTTTATCATGCTAGGATTAGCAGGAAAAAGCAAAAAATTTCAGAATTGCACCTTGCAATGCGGAGAAATTACTGTTTGTGCATTTACAATATTCATTGATTTTTGCCATTGAAAAACATCATGTTATTCATATACCAGAAATGTTTGAAGCTACTGACTGAATGAAAAGAGCTGGCATCTCACTCTCTTTGAATTTCTTTATCATGCTAAGAGGAGCAGGAAAAAGCAAAAAATTTCAGAATTGCACATTGCAATGTGGAGATATTACTGTTTGTGCATTTACAATATTCATTGATTTTTGCCATTGAAAAATGTCCAGAAATGTTTGAAGCTACTGACTGAATGAAAGGAGCTGGCATCTCACTCTCTTTGAATCTTCTTTATCATGCTAGGATTAGCAGGAAAAAGCAAAAAATTTCAGAATTGCACCTTACAATGCGGAGAAATTACTGTTTGTGCATTTACAATATTTATTGATTTTTGCCATTGAAAAACATGTTAATCATATACCAGAGATGTTTGAAGCTACTGACTGAATGAAAAGAGCTGGCATCTCACTCTCTTTGAATCTTCTTTATCATGCTAAGAGGAGCAGGAAAAAGCAAAAAATTTCAGAATTGCACCTTGCAATGTGGAGATATTACTGTTTGTGCATTTACAATATTCATTGATTTTTGCCATTGAAAAACGTCCAGAAATGTTTGAAGCTACTGACTGAATGAAAGGAGCTGGCATCTCACTCTCTTTGAATCTTCTTTATCATGCTAGGATTAGCAGGAAAAAGCAAAAAATTTCAGAATTGCACCTTGCAATGCGGAGAAATTACTGTTTGTGCATTTACAATATTCATTGATTTTTGCCATTGAAAAACATCATGTTATTCATATACCAGAAATGTTTGAAGCTACTGACTGAATGAAAAGAGCTGGCATCTCACTCTCTTTGAATCTTCTTTATCATGCTAAGAGGAGCAGGAAAAAGCAAAAAATTTCAGAATTGCACGTTGCAATGTGGAGATATTACTGTTTGTGCATTTACAATATTCATTGATTTTTGCCATTGAAAAATGTCCAGAAATGTTTGAAGCTACTGACTGAATGAAAGGAGCTGGCATCTCACTCTCTTTGAATCTTCTTTATCATGCTAGGATTAGCAGGAAAAAGCAAAAAAATTCAGAATTGCACCTTGCAATGCGGAGAAATTACTGTTTGTGCATTTACAATATTCATTGATTTTTGCCATTGAAAAACATCATGTTATTCATATACCAGAAATGTTTGAAGCTACTGACTGAATGAAAAGAGCTGGCATCTCACTCTCTTTGAATCTTCTTTATCATGCCAGGATTAGCAGGAAAAAGCAAAAAATTTCAGAATTGCACCTTGCAATGTGGAGATATTACTGTTTGTGCATTTACAATATTCATTGATTTTTGCCATTGAAAAACGTCCAGAAATGTTTGAAGCTACTGACTGAATGAAAGGAGCTGGCATCTCACTCTCTTTGAATCTTCTTTATCATGCTAGGATTAGCAGGAAAAAGCAAAAAATTTCAGAATTGCACCTTGCAATGCGGAGAAATTACTGTTTGTGCATTTACAATATTCATTGATTTTTGCCATTGAAAAACGTCATGTTATTCATATACCAGAAATGTTTGAAGCTACTGACTGAATGAAAAGAGCTGGCATCTCACTCTCTTTGAATCTTCTTTATCATGCTAAGAGGAGCAGGAAAAAGCAAAAAATTTCAGAATTGCACCTTGCAATGTGGAGATATTACTGTTTGTGCATTTACAATATTCATTGATTTTTGCCATTGAAAAACGTCCAGAAATGTTTGAAGCTACTGACTGAATGAAAGGAGCTGGCATCTCACTCTCTTTGAATCTTCTTTATCATGCTAGGATTAGCAGGAAAAAGCAAAAAATTTCAGAATTGCACCTTGCAATGCGGAGAAATTACTGTTTGTGCATTTACAATATTCATTGATTTTTGCCATTGAAAAACATCATGTTATTCATATACCAGAAATGTTTGAAGCTACTGACTGAATGAAAAGAGCTGGCATCTCACTCTCTTTGAATCTTCTTTATCATGCCAGGATTAGCAGGAAAAAGCAAAAAATTTCAGAATTGCACCTTGCAATGTGGAGATATTACTGTTTGTGCATTTACAATATTCATTGATTTTTGCCATTGAAAAACGTCCAGAAATGTTTGAAGCTACTGACTGAATGAAAGGAGCTGGCATCTCACTCTCTTTGAATCTTCTTTATCATGCTAGGATTAGCAGGAAAAAGCAAAAAATTTCAGAATTGCACCTTGCAATGCGGAGAAATTACTGTTTGTGCATTTACAATATTCATTGATTTTTGCCACTGAAAAACATGTTATTCATATACCAGAAATGTTTGAAGCTACTGACTGAATGAAAAGAGCTGGCATCTCACTCTCTTTGAATCTTCTTTATCATGCTAAGAGGAGCAGGAAAAAGCAAAAAATTTCAGAATTGCACCTTGCAATGTGGAGATATTACTGTTTGTGCATTTACAATATTCATTGATTTTTGCCATTGAAAAACGTCCAGAAATGTTTGAAGCTACTGACTGAATGAAAGGAGCTGGCATCTCACTCTCTTTGAATCTTCTTTATCATGCTAGGATTAGCAGGAAAAAGCAAAAAATTTCAGAATTGCACCTTGCAATGCGGAGAAATTACTGTTTGTGCATTTACAATATTCATTGATTTTTGCCATTGAAAAACATCATGTTATTCATATACCAGAAATGTTTGAAGCTACTGACTGAATGAAAAGAGCTGGCATCTCACTCTCTTTGAATCTTCTTTATCATGCTAAGAGGAGCAGGAAAAAGCAAAAAATTTCAGAATTGCACCTTGCAATGTGGAGATATTACTGTTTGTGCATTTACAATATTCATTGATTTTTGCCATTGAAAAACGTCCAGAAATGTTTGAAGCTACTGACTGAATGAAAGGAGCTGGCATCTCACTCTCTTTGAATCTTCTTTATCATGCTAGGATTAGCAGGAAAAAGCAAAAAATTTCAGAATTGCACCTTGCAATGCGGAGAAATTACTGTTTGTGCATTTACAATATTCATTGATTTTTGCCATTGAAAAACATCATGTTATTCATATACCAGAGATGTTTGAAGCTACTGACTGAATGAAAAGAGCTGGCATCTCACTCTCTTTGAATCTTCTTTATCATGCCAGGATTAGCAGGAAAAAACAAAAAATTTCAGAATTGCACCTTGCAATGCGGAGAAATTACTGTTTGTGCATTTACAATATTCATTGATTTTTGCCATTGAAAAACATCATGTTATTCATATACCAGAAATGTTTGAAGCTACTGACTGAATGAAAAGAGCTGGCATCTCACTCTCTTTGAATCTTCTTTATCATGCTAAGAGGAGCAGGAAAAAGCAAAAAATTTCAGAATTGCACCTTGCAATGTGGAGATATTACTGTTTGTGCATTTACAATATTCATTGATTTTTGCCATTGAAAAACGTCCAGAAATGTTTGAAGCTACTGACTGAATGAAAGGAGCTGGCATCTCACTCTCTTTGAATCTTCTTTATCATGCTAGGATTAGCAGGAAAAAGCAAAAAATTTCAGAATTGCACCTTGCAATGCGGAGAAATTACTGTTTGTGCATTTACAATATTCATTGATTTTTGCCATTGAAAAACATCATGTTATTCATATACCAGAAATGTTTGAAGCTACTGACTGAATGAAAAGAGCTGGCATCTCACTCTCTTTGAATCTTCTTTATCATGCCAGGATTAGCAGGAAAAAGCAAAAAATTTCAGAATTGCACCTTGCAATGTGGAGATATTACTGTTTGTGCATTTACAATATTCATTGATTTTTGCCATTGAAAAACGTCCAGAAATGTTTGAAGCTACTGACTGAATGAAAGGAGCTGGCATCTCAATCTCTTTGAATCTTCTTTATCATGCTAGGATTAGCAGGAAAAAGCAAAAAATTTCAGAATTGCACCTTGCAATGCGGAGAAATTACTGTTTGTGCATTTACAATATTCATTGATTTTTGCCATTGAAAAACATCATGTTATTCATATACCAGAGATGTTTGAAGCTACTGACTGAATGAAAAGAGCTGGCATCTCACTCTCTTTGAATCTTCTTTATCATGCTAAGAGGAGCAGGAAAAAGCAAAAAATTTCAGAATTGCACGTTGCAATGTGGAGATATCACTGTTTGTGCATTTACAATATTCATTGATTTTTGCCATTGAAAAACGTCCAGAAATGTTTGAAGCTTCTGACTGAATGAAAGGAGCTGGCATCTCACTCTCTTTGAATCTTCTTTATCATGCTAGGATTAGCAGGAAAAAGCAAAAAATTTCAGAATTGCACCTTGCAATGCGGAGAAATTACTGTTTGTGCATTTACAATATTCATTGATTTTTGCCATTGAAAAACATCATGTTATTCATATACCAGAAATGTTTGAAGCTACTGACTGAATGAAAAGAGCTGGCATCTCACTCTCTTTGAATCTTCTTTATCATGCCAGGATTAGCAGGAAAAAGCAAAAAATTTCAGAATTGCACCTTGCAATGTGGAGATATTACTGTTTGTGCATTTACAATATTCATTGATTTTTGCCATTGAAAAATGTCCAGAAATGTTTGAAGCTACTGACTGAATGAAAGGAGCTGGCATCTCACTCTCTTTGAATCTTCTTTATCATGCTAGGATTAGCAGGAAAAAGCAAAAAATTTCAGAATTGCACCTTGCAATGCGGAGAAATTACTGTTTGTGCATTTACAATATTCATTGATTTTTGCCATTGAAAAATATCATGTTATTCATATACCAGAAATGTTTGAAGCTACTGACTGAATGAAAAGAGCTGGCATCTCACTCTCTTTGAATCTTCTTTATCATGCCAGGATTAGCAGGAAAAAGCAAAAAAATTCAGAATTGCACCTTGCAATGTGGAGATATTACTGTTTGTGCATTTACAATATTCATTGATTTTTGCCATTGAAAAATGTCCAGAAATGTTTGAAGCTACTGACTGAATGAAAGGAGCTGGCATCTCACTCTCTTTGAATCTTCTTTATCATGCTAGGATTAGCAGGAAAAAGCAAAAAATTTCAGAATTGCACCTTGCAATGCGGAGAAATTACTGTTTGTGCATTTACAATATTCATTGATTTTTGCCATTGAAAAACATCATGTTATTCATATACCAGAGATGTTTGAAGCTACTAACTGAATGAAAAGAGCTGGCATCTCACTCTCTTTGAATCTTCTTTATCATGCTAAGAGGAGCAGGAAAAAGCAAAAAATTTCAGAATTGCACCTTGCAATGTGGAGATATTACTGTTTGTGCATTTACAATATTCATTGATTTTTGCCATTGAAAAACGTCCAGAAATGTTTGAAGCTACTGACTGAATGAAAGGAGCTGGCATCTCACTCTCTTTGAATCTTCTTTATCATGCTAGGATTAGCAGGAAAAAGAAAAAAATTTCAGAATTGCACCTTGCAATGCGGAGAAATTACTGTTTGTGCATTTACAATATTCATTGATTTTTGCCATTGAAAAACATCATGTTATTCATATACCAGAAATGTTTGAAGCTACTGACTGAATGAAAAGAGCTGGCATCTCACTCTCTTTGAATCTTCTTTATCATGCCAGGATTAGCAGGAAAAAGCAAAAAATTTCAGAATTGCACCTTGCAATGTGGAGATATTACTGTTTGTGCATTTACAATATTCATTGATTTTTGCCATTGAAAAACGTCCAGAAATGTTTGAAGCTACTGACTGAATGAAAGGAGCTGGCATCTCACTCTCTTTGAATCTTCTTTATCATCCTAGGATTAGCAGGAAAAAGCAAAAAATTTCAGAATTGCACCTTGCAATGCGGAGAAATTACTGTTTGTGCATTTACAATATTCATTGATTTTTGCCATTGAAAAACATCATGTTATTCATATACCAGAAATGTTTGAAGCTACTGACTGAATGAAAAGAGCTGGCATCTCACTCTCTTTGAATCTTCTTTATCATGCTAAGAGGAGCAGGAAAAAGCAAAAAATTTCAGAATTGCACGTTGCAATGTGGAGATATTACTGTTTGTGCATTTACAATATTCATTGATTTTTGCCATTGAAAAACGTCCAGAAATGTTTGAAGCTACTGACTGAATGAAAGGAGCTGGCATCTCACTCTCTTTGAATCTTCTTTATCATGCTAGGATTAGCAGGAAAAAGCAAAAAATTTCAGAATTGCACCTTGCAATGCGGAGAAATTACTGTTAGTGCATTTACAATATTCATTGATTTTTGCCATTGAAAAACATCATGTTATTCATATACCAGAAATGTTTGAAGCTACTGACTGAATGAAAAGAGCTGGCATCTCACTCTCTTTGAATCTTCTTTATCATGCTAAGAGGAGCAGGAAAAAGCAAAAAATTTCAGAATTGCACGTTGCAATGTGGAGATATTACTGTTTGTGCATTTACAATATTCATTGATTTTTGCCATTGAAAAACGTCCAGAAATGTTTGAAGCTACTGACTGAATGAAAGGAGCTGGCATCTCACTCTCTTTGAATCTTCTTTATCATGCTAGGATTAGCAGGAAAAAGCAAAAAATTTCAGAATTGCACCTTGCAATGCGGAGAAATTACTGTTTGTGCATTTACAATATTCATTGATTTTTGCCATTGAAAAACATCATGTTATTCATATACCAGAAATGTTTGAAGCTACTGACTGAATGAAAAGAGCTGGCATCTCACTCTCTTTGAATCTTCTTTATCATGCTAAGAGGAGCAGGAAAAAGCAAAAAATTTCAGAATTGCACCTTGCAATGTGGAGATATCACTGTTTGTGCATTTACAATATTCATTGATTTTTGCCATTGAAAAATGTCCAGAAATGTTTGAAGCTACTGACTGAATGAAAGGAGCTGGCATCTCACTCTCTTTGAATCTTCTTTATCATGCTAGGATTAGCAGGAAAAAGCAAAAAATTTCAGAATTGCACCTTGCAATGCGGAGAAATTACTGTTTGTGCATTTACAATATTCATTGATTTTTGCCATTGAAAAACATCATGTTATTCATATACCAGAAATGTTTGAAGCTACTGACTGAATGAAAAGAGCTGGCATCTCACTCTCTTTGAATCTTCTTTATCATGCCAGGATTAGCAGGAAAAAACAAAAAATTTCAGAATTGCACCTTGCAATGCGGAGAAATTACTGTTTGTGCATTTACAATATTCATTGATTTTTGCCATTGAAAAACATCATGTTATTCATATACCAGAAATGTTTGAAGCTACTGACTGAATGAAAAGAGCTGGCATCTCACTCTCTTTGAATCTTCTTTATCATGCTAAGAGGAGCAGGAAAAAGCAAAAAATTTCAGAATTGCACCTTGCAATGTGGAGATATTACTGTTTGTGCATTTACAATATTCATTGATTTTTGCCATTGAAAAACGTCCAGAAATGTTTGAAGCTACTGACTGAATGAAAGGAGCTGGCATCTCACTCTCTTTGAATCTTCTTTATCATGCTAGGATTAGCAGGAAAAAGCAAAAAATTTCAGAATTGCACCTTGCAATGCGGAGAAATTACTGTTTGTGCATTTACAATATTCATTGATTTTTGCCATTGAAAAACATCATGTTATTCATATACCAGAAATGTTTGAAGCTACTGACTGAATGAAAAGAGCTGGCATCTCACTCTCTTTGAATCTTCTTTATCATGCCAGGATTAGCAGGAAAAAGCAAAAAATTTCAGAATTGCACCTTGCAATGTGGAGATATTACTGTTTGTGCATTTACAATATTCATTGATTTTTGCCATTGAAAAACGTCCAGAAATGTTTGAAGCTACTGACTGAATGAAAGGAGCTGGCATCTCAATCTCTTTGAATCTTCTTTATCATGCTAGGATTAGCAGGAAAAAGCAAAAAATTTCAGAATTGCACCTTGCAATGCGGAGAAATTACTGTTTGTGCATTTACAATATTCATTGATTTTTGCCATTGAAAAACATCATGTTATTCATATACCAGAGATGTTTGAAGCTACTGACTGAATGAAAAGAGCTGGCATCTCACTCTCTTTGAATCTTCTTTATCATGCTAAGAGGAGCAGGAAAAAGCAAAAAATTTCAGAATTGCACGTTGCAATGTGGAGATATCACTGTTTGTGCATTTACAATATTCATTGATTTTTGCCATTGAAAAACGTCCAGAAATGTTTGAAGCTTCTGACTGAATGAAAGGAGCTGGCATCTCACTCTCTTTGAATCTTCTTTATCATGCTAGGATTAGCAGGAAAAAGCAAAAAATTTCAGAATTGCACCTTGCAATGCGGAGAAATTACTGTTTGTGCATTTACAATATTCATTGATTTTTGCCATTGAAAAACATCATGTTATTCATATACCAGAAATGTTTGAAGCTACTGACTGAATGAAAAGAGCTGGCATCTCACTCTCTTTGAATCTTCTTTATCATGCCAGGATTAGCAGGAAAAAGCAAAAAATTTCAGAATTGCACCTTGCAATGTGGAGATATTACTGTTTGTGCATTTACAATATTCATTGATTTTTGCCATTGAAAAATGTCCAGAAATGTTTGAAGCTACTGACTGAATGAAAGGAGCTGGCATCTCACTCTCTTTGAATCTTCTTTATCATGCTAGGATTAGCAGGAAAAAGCAAAAAATTTCAGAATTGCACCTTGCAATGCGGAGAAATTACTGTTTGTGCATTTACAATATTCATTGATTTTTGCCATTGAAAAATATCATGTTATTCATATACCAGAAATGTTTGAAGCTACTGACTGAATGAAAAGAGCTGGCATCTCACTCTCTTTGAATCTTCTTTATCATGCCAGGATTAGCAGGAAAAAGCAAAAAAATTCAGAATTGCACCTTGCAATGTGGAGATATTACTGTTTGTGCATTTACAATATTCATTGATTTTTGCCATTGAAAAATGTCCAGAAATGTTTGAAGCTACTGACTGAATGAAAGGAGCTGGCATCTCACTCTCTTTGAATCTTCTTTATCATGCTAGGATTAGCAGGAAAAAGCAAAAAATTTCAGAATTGCACCTTGCAATGCGGAGAAATTACTGTTTGTGCATTTACAATATTCATTGATTTTTGCCATTGAAAAACATCATGTTATTCATATACCAGAGATGTTTGAAGCTACTAACTGAATGAAAAGAGCTGGCATCTCACTCTCTTTGAATCTTCTTTATCATGCTAAGAGGAGCAGGAAAAAGCAAAAAATTTCAGAATTGCACCTTGCAATGTGGAGATATTACTGTTTGTGCATTTACAATATTCATTGATTTTTGCCATTGAAAAACGTCCAGAAATGTTTGAAGCTACTGACTGAATGAAAGGAGCTGGCATCTCACTCTCTTTGAATCTTCTTTATCATGCTAGGATTAGCAGGAAAAAGAAAAAAATTTCAGAATTGCACCTTGCAATGCGGAGAAATTACTGTTTGTGCATTTACAATATTCATTGATTTTTGCCATTGAAAAACATCATGTTATTCATATACCAGAAATGTTTGAAGCTACTGACTGAATGAAAAGAGCTGGCATCTCACTCTCTTTGAATCTTCTTTATCATGCCAGGATTAGCAGGAAAAAGCAAAAAATTTCAGAATTGCACCTTGCAATGTGGAGATATTACTGTTTGTGCATTTACAATATTCATTGATTTTTGCCATTGAAAAACGTCCAGAAATGTTTGAAGCTACTGACTGAATGAAAGGAGCTGGCATCTCACTCTCTTTGAATCTTCTTTATCATCCTAGGATTAGCAGGAAAAAGCAAAAAATTTCAGAATTGCACCTTGCAATGCGGAGAAATTACTGTTTGTGCATTTACAATATTCATTGATTTTTGCCATTGAAAAACATCATGTTATTCATATACCAGAAATGTTTGAAGCTACTGACTGAATGAAAAGAGCTGGCATCTCACTCTCTTTGAATCTTCTTTATCATGCTAAGAGGAGCAGGAAAAAGCAAAAAATTTCAGAATTGCACGTTGCAATGTGGAGATATTACTGTTTGTGCATTTACAATATTCATTGATTTTTGCCATTGAAAAACGTCCAGAAATGTTTGAAGCTACTGACTGAATGAAAGGAGCTGGCATCTCACTCTCTTTGAATCTTCTTTATCATGCTAGGATTAGCAGGAAAAAGCAAAAAATTTCAGAATTGCACCTTGCAATGCGGAGAAATTACTGTTAGTGCATTTACAATATTCATTGATTTTTGCCATTGAAAAACATCATGTTATTCATATACCAGAAATGTTTGAAGCTACTGACTGAATGAAAAGAGCTGGCATCTCACTCTCTTTGAATCTTCTTTATCATGCTAAGAGGAGCAGGAAAAAGCAAAAAATTTCAGAATTGCACGTTGCAATGTGGAGATATTACTGTTTGTGCATTTACAATATTCATTGATTTTTGCCATTGAAAAACGTCCAGAAATGTTTGAAGCTACTGACTGAATGAAAGGAGCTGGCATCTCACTCTCTTTGAATCTTCTTTATCATGCTAGGATTAGCAGGAAAAAGCAAAAAATTTCAGAATTGCACCTTGCAATGCGGAGAAATTACTGTTTGTGCATTTACAATATTCATTGATTTTTGCCATTGAAAAACATCATGTTATTCATATACCAGAAATGTTTGAAGCTACTGACTGAATGAAAAGAGCTGGCATCTCACTCTCTTTGAATCTTCTTTATCATGCTAAGAGGAGCAGGAAAAAGCAAAAA
Organism: Phyllobates terribilis; assembly: GCF_046119375.1. NCBI lineage: Eukaryota > Metazoa > Chordata > Amphibia > Anura > Dendrobatidae > Phyllobates > Phyllobates terribilis. The sequence goes on along the minus strand of NW_027362970.1, from coordinate 2,563,842 downwards.
ATTTCAGAATTGCACCTTGCAATGTGGAGATATCACTGTTTGTGCATTTACAATATTCATTGATTTTTGCCATTGAAAAATGTCCAGAAATGTTTGAAGCTACTGACTGAATGAAAGGAGCTGGCATCTCACTCTCTTTGAATCTTCTTTATCATGCTAGGATTAGCAGGAAAAAGCAAAAAATTTCAGAATTGCACCTTGCAATGCGGAGAAATTACTGTTTGTGCATTTACAATATTCATTGATTTTTGCCATTGAAAAACATCATGTTATTCATATACCAGAAATGTTTGAAGCTACTGACTGAATGAAAAGAGCTGGCATCTCACTCTCTTTGAATCTTCTTTATCATGCTAAGAGGAGCAGGAAAAAGCAAAAAATTTCAGATTTGCACGTTGCAATGTGGAGATATTACTGTTTGTGCATTTACAATATTCATTGATTTTTGCCATTGAAAAACGTCCAGAAATGTTTGAAGCTACTGACTGAATGAAAGGAGCTGGCATCTCACTCTCTTTGAATCTTCTTTATCATGCTAGGATTAGCAGGAAAAAGCAAAAAATTTCAGAATTGCACCTTGCAATGCGGAGAAATTACTGTTTGTGCATTTACAATATTCATTGATTTTTGCCATTGAAAAACCATGTTATTCATATACCAGAAATGTTTGAAGCTACTGACTGAATGAAAAGAGCTGGCATCTCACTCTCTTTGAATCTTCTTTATCATGCCAGGATTAGCAGGAAAAAGCAAAAAATTTCAGAATTGCACGTTGCAATGTGGAGATATTACTGTTTGTGCATTTACAATATTCATTGATTTTTGCCATTGAAAACCGTCCAGAAATGTTTGAAGCTACTGACTGAATGAAAGGAGCTGGCATCTCACTCTCTTTGAATCTTCTTTATCATGCTAGGATTAGCAGGAAAAAGCAAAAAATTTCAGAATTGCACCTTGCAATGCGGAGAAATTACTGTTTGTGCATTTACAATATTCATTGATTTTTGCCATTGAAAAACATCATGTTATTCATATACCAGAGATGTTTGAAGCTACTGACTGAATGAAAAGAGCTGGCATCTCCCTCTCTTTGAATCTTCTTTATCATGCTAAGAGGAGCAGGAAAAAGCAAAAAAATTCAGAATTACACCTTGCAATGTGGAGATATTACTGTTTGTGCATTTACAATATTCATTGATTTTTGCCATTGAAAAACGTCCAGAAATGTTTGAAGCTACTGACTGAATGAAAGGAGCTGGCATCTCACTCTCTTTGAATCTTCTTTATCATGCTAGGATTAGCAGGAAAAGGCAAAAAATTTCAGAATTGCACCTTGCAATGCGGAGAAATTACTGTTTGTGCATTTACAATATTCATTGATTTTTGCCATTGAAAAACATCATGTTATTCATATACCAGAAATGTTTGAAGCTACTGACTGAATGAAAAGAGCTGGCATCTCACTCTCTTTGAATCTTCTTTATCATGCTAAGAGGAGCAGGAAAAAGCAAAAAATTTCAGAATTGCACCTTGCAATGTGGAGATATTACTGTTTGTGCATTTACAATATTCATTGATTTTTGCCATTGAAAAACGTCCAGAAATGTTTGAAGCTACTGACTGAATGAAAGGAGCTGGCATCTCAATCTCTTTGAATCTTCTTTATCATGCTAGGATTAGCAGGAAAAAGCAAAAAATTTCAGAATTGCACCTTGCAATGCGGAGAAATTACTGTTTGTGCATTTACAATATTCATTGATTTTTGCCATTGAAAAACATCATGTTATTCATATACCAGAGATGTTTGAAGCTACTGACTGAATGAAAAGAGCTGGCATCTCACTCTCTTTGAATCTTCTTTATCATGCTAAGAGGAGCAGGAAAAAGCAAAAAATTTCAGAATTGCACCTTGCAATGTGGAGATATTACTGTTTGTGCATTTACAATATTCATTGATTTTTGCCATTGAAAAACGTCCAGAAATGTTTGAAGCTAATGACTGAATGAAAGGAGCTGGCATCTCACTCTCTTTGAATCTTCTTTATCATGCTAGGATTAGCAGGAAAAAGCAAAAAATTTCCGAATTGCACCTTGCAATGCGGAGAAATTACTGTTTGTGCATTTACAATATTCATTGATTTTTGCCATTGAAAAACATCATGTTATTCATATACCAGAAATGTTTGAAGCTACTGACTGAATGAAAAGAGCTGGCATCTCACTCTCTTTGAATCTTCTTTATCATGCTAAGAGGAGCAGGAAAAAGCAAAAAATTTCAGAATTGCACCTTGCAATGTGGAGATATTACTGTTTGTGCATTTACAATATTCATTGATTTTTGCCATTGAAAAACGTCCAGAAATGTTTGAAGCTACTGACTGAATGAAAGGAGCTGGCATCTCAATCTCTTTGAATCTTCTTTATCATGCTAGGATTAGCAGGAAAAAGCAAAAAATTTCAGAATTGCACCTTGCAATGCGGAGAAATTACTGTTTGTGCATTTACAATATTCATTGATTTTTGCCATTGAAAAACATCATGTTATTCATATACCAGAGATGTTTGAAGCTACTGACTGAATGAAAAGAGCTGGCATCTCACTCTCTTTGAATCTTCTTTATCATGCTAAGAAGAGCAGGAAAAAGCAAAAAATTTCAGAATTGCACGTTGCAATGTGGAGATATTACTGTTTGTGCATTTACAATATTCATTGATTTTTGCCATTGAAAAACGTCCAGAAATGTTTGAAGCTACTGACTGAATGAAAGGAGCTGGCATCTCACTCTCTTTGAATCTTCTTTATCATGCTAGGATTAGCAGGAAAAAGCAAAAAATTTCAGAATTGCACCTAGCAATGCGGAGAAATTACTGTTTGTGCATTTACAATATTCATTGATTTTTGCCATTGAAAAACATCATGTTATTCATATACCAGAAATGTTTGAAGCTACTGACTGAATGAAAAGAGCTGGCATCTCACTCTCTTTGAATCTTCTTTATCATGCCAGGATTAGCAGGAAAAAGCAAAAAATTTCAGAATTGCACCTTGCAATGTGGAGATATTACTGTTTGTGCATTTACAATATTCATTGATTTTTGCCATTGAAAAATGTCCAGAAATGTTTGAAGCTACTGACTGAATGAAAGGAGCTGGCATCTCACTCTCTTTGAATCTTCTTTATCATGCTAGGATTAGCAGGAAAAAGCAAAAAATTTCAGAATTGCACCTTGCAATGCGGAGAAATTACTGTTTGTGCATTTACAATATTCATTGATTTTTGCCATTGAAAAACATCATGTTATTCATATACCAGAAATGTTTGAAGCTACTGACTGAATGAAAAGAGCTGGCATCTCACTCTCTTTGAATCTTCTTTATCATGCCAGGATTAGCAGGAAAAAGCAAAAAATTTCAGAATTGCACCTTGCAATGTGGAGATATTACTGTTTGTGCATTTACAATATTCATTGATTTTTGCCATTGAAAAACGTCCAGAAATGTTTGAAGCTACTGACTGAATGAAAGGAGCTGGCATCTCACTCTCTTTGAATCTTCTTTATCATGCTAGGATTAGCAGGAAAAAGCAAAAAATTTCAGAATTGCACCTTGCAATGCGGAGAAATTACTGTTTGTGCATTTACAATATTCATTGATTTTTGCCATTGAAAAACATCATGTTATTCATATACCAGAAATGTTTGAAGCTACTGACTGAATGAAAAGAGCTGGCATCTCACTCTCTTTGAATCTTCTTTATCATGCTAAGAGGAGCAGGAAAAAGCAAAAAATTTCAGAATTGCACCTTGCAATGTGGAGATATTACTGTTTGTGCATTTACAATATTCATTGATTTTTGCCATTGAAAAACGTCCAGAAATGTTTGAAGCTACTGACTGAATGAAAGGAGCTGGCATCTCACTCTCTTTGAATCTTCTTTATCATGCTAGGATTAGCAGGAAAAAGCAAAAAATTTCAGAATTGCACCTTGCAATGCGGAGAAATTACTGTTTGTGCATTTACAATATTCATTGATTTTTGCCATTGAAAAACATCATGTTATTCATATACCAGAAATGTTTGAAGCTACTGACTGAATGAAAAGAGCTGGCATCTCACTCTCTTTGAATCTTCTTTATCATGCCAGGATTAGCAGGAAAAAGCAAAAAATTTCAGAATTGCACCTTGCAATGTGGAGATATTACTGTTTGTGCATTTACAATATTCATTGATTTTTGCCATTGAAAAATGTCCAGAAATGTTTGAAGCTACTGACTGAATGAAAGGAGCTGGCATCTCACTCTCTTTGAATCTTCTTTATCATGCTAGGATTAGCAGGAAAAAGCAAAAAAATTCAGAATTGCACCTTGCAATGCGGAGAAATTACTGTTTGTGCATTTACAATATTCATTGATTTTTGCCATTGAAAACATCATGTTATTCATATACCAGAAATGTTTGAAGCTACTGACTGAATGAAAAGAGCTGGCATCTCACTCTCTTTGAATCTTCTTTATCATGCTAAGAGGAGCAGGAAAAAGCAAAAAATTTCAGAATTGCACCTTGCAATGTGGAGATATTACTGTTTGTGCATTTACAATATTCATTGATTTTTGCCATTGAAAAACGTCCAGAAATGTTTGAAGCTACTGACTGAATGAAAGGAGCTGGCATCTCACTCTCTTTGAATCTTCTTTATCATGCTAGGATTAGCAGGAAAAAGCAAAAAATTTCAGAATTGCACCTTGCAATGCGGAGAAATTACTGTTTGTGCATTTACAATATTCATTGATTTTTGCCATTGAAAACATCATGTTATTCATATACCAGAAATGTTTGAAGCTACTGACTGAATGAAAAGAGCTGGCATCTCACTCTCTTTGAATCTTCTTTATCATGCTAAGAGGAGCAGGAAAAAGCAAAAAATTTCAGAATTGCACCTTGCAATGTGGAGATATTACTGTTTGTGCATTTACAATATTCATTGATTTTTGCCATTGAAAAACGTCCAGAAATGTTTGAAGCTACTGACTGAATGAAAGGAGCTGGCATCTCACTCTCTTTGAATCTTCTTTACCATGCTAGGATTAGCAGGAAAAAGCAAAAAATTTCAGAATTGCACCTTGCAATGCGGAGAAATTACTGTTTGTACATTTACAATATTCATTGATTTTTGCCATTGAAAAACATCATGTTATTCATATACCAGAAATGTTTGAAGCTACTGACTGAATGAAAAGAGCTGGCATCTCACTCTCTTTGAATCTTCTTTATCATGCTAAGAGGAGCAGGAAAAAGCAAAAAATTTCAGAATTGCACGTTGTAATGTGGAGATATTACTGTTTGTGCATTTACAATATTCATTGATTTTTGCCATTGAAAAATGTCCAGAAATGTTTGAAGCTATTGACTGAATGAAAGGAGCTGGCATCTCACTCTCTTTGAATCTTCTTTATCATGCTAGGATTAGCAGGAAAAAGCAAAAAATTTCAGAATTGCACCTTGCAATGCGGAGAAATTACTGTTTGTGCATTTACAATATTCATTGATTTTTGCCATTGAAAAACATCATGTTATTCATATACCAGAAATGTTTGAAGCTACTGACTGAATGAAAAGAGCTGGCATCTCACTCTCTTTGAATCTTCTTTATCATGCCAGGATTAGCAGGAAAAAGCAAAAAATTTCAGAATTGCACCTTGCAATGTGGAGATATTACTGTTTGTGCATTTACAATATTCATTGATTTTTGCCATTGAAAAACGTCCAGAAATGTTTGAAGCTACTGACTGAATGAAAGGAGCTGGCATCTCACTCTCTTTGAATCTTCTTTATCATGCTAGGATTAGCAGGAAAAAGCAAAAAATTTCAGAATTGCACCTTGCAATGCGGAGAAATTACTGTTTGTGCATTTACAATATTCATTGATTTTTGCCATTGAAAAACGTCATGTTATTCATATACCAGAAATGTTTGAAGCTACTGACTGAATGAAAAGAGCTGGCATCTCACTCTCTTTGAATCTTCTTTATCATGCTAAGAGGAGCAGGAAAAAGCAAAAAATTTCAGAATTACACCTTGCAATGTGGAGATATTACTGTTTGTGCATTTACAATATTCATTGATTTTTGCCATTGAAAAACGTCCAGAAATGTTTGAAGCTACTGACTGAATGAAAGGAGCTGGCATCTCACTCTCTTTGAATCTTCTTTATCATGCTAGGATTAGCAGGAAAAAGCAAAAAATTTCAGAATTGCACCTTGCAATGCGGAGAAATTACTGTTTGTGCATTTACAATATTCATTGATTTTTGCCATTGAAAAACATCATGTTATTCATATACCAGAGATGTTTGAAGCTACTGACTGAATGAAAAGAGCTGGCGTCTCACTCTCTTTGAATCTTCTTTATCATGCTAAGAGGAGCAGGAAAAAGCAAAAAATTTCAGAATTGCACCTTGCAATGTGGAGATATTACTGTTTGTGCATTTACAATATTCATTGATTTTTGCCATTGAAAAACGTCCAGAAATGTTTGAAGCTACTGACTGAATGAAAGGAGCTGGCATCTCACTCTCTTTGAATCTTCTTTATCATGCTAGGATTCGCAGGAAAAAGCAAAAAATTTCAGAATTGCACCTTGCAATGCGTAGAAATTACTGTTTGTGCATTTACAATATTCATTGATTTTTGCCATTGAAAAACATCATGTTATTCATATACCAGAAATGTTTGAAGCTACTGACTGAATGAAAAGAGCTGGCATCTCACTCTCTTTGAATCTTCTTTATCATGCTAAGAGGAGCAGGAAAAAGCAAAAAATTTCAGAATTGCACCTTGCAATGTGGAGATATTACTGTTTGTGCATTTACAATATTCATTGATTTTTGCCATTGAAAAACGTCCAGAAATGTTTGAAGCTACTGACTGAATGAAAGGAGCTGGCATCTCACTCTCTTTGAATCTTCTTTATCATGCTAGGATTAGCAGGAAAAAGCAAAAAATTTCAGAATTGCACCTTACAATGCGGAGAAATTACTGTTTGTGCATTTACAATATTCATTGATTTTTGCCATTGAAAAACATCATGTTATTCATATACCAGAGATGTTTGAAGCTACTGACTGAATGAAAAGAGCTGGCATCTCACTCTCTTTGAATCTTCTTTATCATGCTAAGAGGAGCAGGAAAAAGCAAAAAATTTCAGAATTGCACCTTGCAATGTGGAGATATTACTGTTTGTGCATTTACAATATTCATTGATTTTTGCCATTGAAAAACGTCCAGAAATGTTTGAAGCTACTGACTGAATGAAAGGAGCTGGCATCTCACTCTCTTTGAATCTTCTTTATCATGCTAGGATTAGCAGGAAAAAGCAAAAAATTTCATAATTGCACCTTGCAATGCGGAGAAATTACTTTTTGTGCATTTACAATATTCATTGATTTTTGCCATTGAAAAACATCATGTTATTCATATACCAGAAATGTTTGAAGCTACTGACTGAATGAAAAGAGCTGGCATCTCACTCTCTTTGAATCTTCTTTATCATGCTAAGAGGAGCAGGAAAAAGCAAAAAATTTCAGAATTGCACCTTGCAATGTGGAGATATTACTGTTTGTGCATTTACAATATTCATTGATTTTTGCCATTGAAAAACGTCCAGAAATGTTTGAAGCTACTGACTGAATGAAAGGAGCTGGCATCTCACTCTCTTTGAATCTTCTTTATCATGCTAGGATTAGCAGGAAAAAGCAAAAAATTTCAGAATTGCACCTTACAATGCGGAGAAATTACTGTTTGTGCATTTACAATATTCAATGATTTTTGCCATTGAAAAACATCATGTTATTCATATACCAGAGATGTTTGAAGCTACTGACTGAATGAAAAGAGCTGGCATCTCACTCTCTTTGAATCTTCTTTATCATGCTAAGAGGAGCAGGAAAAAGCAAAAAATTTCAGAATTGCACCTTGCAATGTGGAGATATTACTGTTTGTGCATTTACAATATTCATTGATTTTTGCCATTGAAAAACGTCCAGAAATGTTTGAAGCTACTGACTGAATGAAAAGAGCTGGCATCTCACTCTCTTTGAATCTTCTTTATCATGCTAGGATTAGCAGGAAAAAGCAAAAAATTTCATAATTGCACCTTGCAATGCGGAGAAATTACTTTTTGTGCACTTACAATATTCATTGATTTTTGCCATTGAAAAACATCATGTTATTCATATACCAGAAATGTTTGAAGCTACTGACTGAATGAAAAGAGCTGGCATCTCACTCTCTTTGAATCTTCTTTATCATGCTAAGAGGAGTAGTAAAAAGCAAAAAATTTCAGAATTGCACCTTGCAATGTGGAGATATTACTGTTTGTGCATTTACAATATTCATTGATTTTTGCCATTGAAAAACGTCCAGAAATGTTTGAAGCTACTGACTGAATGAAAGGAGCTGGCATCTCACTCTCTTTGAATCTTCTTTATCATGCTAGGATTAGCAGGAAAAAGCAAAAAATTTCAGAATTGCACCTTGCAATGCGGAGAAATTACTGTTTGTGCATTTACAATATTCATTGATTTTTGCCATTGAAAAACATCATGTTATTCATATACCAGAAATGTTTGAAGCTACTGACTGAATGAAAAGAGCTGGCATCTCACTCTCTTTGAATCTTCTTTATCATGCTAAGAGGAGCAGGAAAAAGCAAAAAATTTCAGAATTGCACGTTGCAATGTGGAGATATTACTGTTTGTGCATTTACAATATTCATTTATTTTTGCCATTGAAAAATGTCCAGAAATGTTTGAAGCTACTGACTGAATGAAAGGAGCTGGCATCTCACTCTCTTTGAATCTTCTTTATCATGCTAGGATTTGCAGGAAAAAGCAAAAAATTTCAGAATTGCACCTTGCAATGCGGAGAAATTACTGTTTGTGCATTTACAATATTCATTGATTTTTGCCATTGAAAAACATCATGTTATTCATATACCAGAAATATTTGAAGCTACTGACTGAATGAAAAGAGCTGGCATCTCACTCTCTTTGAATCTTCTTTATCATGCCAGGATTAGCAGGAAAAAGCAAAAAATTTCAGAATTGCACCTTGCAATGTGGAGATATTACTGTTTGTGCATTTACAATATTCATTGATTTTTGCCATTGAAAAACGTCCAGAAATGTTTGAAGTTACTGACTGAATGAAAGGAGCTGGCATCTCACTCTCTTTGAATCTTCTTTATCATGCTAGGATTAGCAGGAAAAAGCAAAAAATTTCAGAATTGCACCTTGCAATGCGGAGAAATTACTGTTTGTGCATTTACAATATTCATTGATTTTTGCCATTGAAAAACATCATGTTATTCATATACCAGAGATGTTTGAAGCTACTGACTGAATGAAAAGAGCTGGCATCTCACTCTCTTTGAATTTTCTTTATCATGCTAAGAGGAGCAGGAAAAAGCAAAAAATTTCAGAATTGCACCTTGCAATGTGGAGATATTACTGTTTGTGCATTTACAATATTCATTTATTTTTGCCATTGAAAAACGTCCAGAAATGTTTGAAGCTACTGACTGAATGAAAGGAGCTGGCATCTCACTCTCTTTGAATCTTCTTTATCATGCTAGGATTAGCAGGAAAAAGCAAAAAATTTCAGAATTGCACCTTGCAATGCGGAGAAATGACTGTTTGTGCATTTACAATATTCATTGATTTTTGCCATTGAAAAACATCATGTTATTCATATACCAGAAATGTTTGAAGCTACTGACTGAATGAAAAGATCTGGCATCTCACTCTCTTTGAATCTTCTTTATCATGCTAAGAGGAGCAGGAAAAAGCAAAAAATTTCAGAATTGCACCTTGCAATGTGGAGGTATTACTGTTTGTGCATTTACAATATTCATTGATTTTTGCCATTGAAAAACGTCCTGAAATGTTTGAAGCTACTGACTGAATGAAAGGAGCTGGCATCTCACTCTCTTTGAATCTTCTTTATCATGCTAGGATTAGCAGGAAAAAGCAAAAAATTTCAGAATTGCACCTTGCAATGCGGAGAAATTACTGTTTGTGCATTAACAATATTCATTGATTTTTGCCATTGAAAAACATCATGTTATTCATATACCAGAAATGTTTGAAGCTACTGACTGAATGAAAAGAGCTGGCATCTCACTCTCTTTGAATCTTCTTTATCATGCCAGGATTAGCAGGAAAAAGCAAAAACTTTCAGAATTGCACGTTGCAATGTGGAGATATTACTGTTTGTGCATTTACAATATTCATTGATTTTTGCATTGAAAAACGTCCAGAAATGGTTGAAGCTACTGACTGAATGAAAGGAGCTGGCATCTCACTCTCTTTGAATCTTCTTTATCATGCTAGGATTAGCAGGAAAAAGCAAAAAATTTCAGAATTGCACCTTGCAATGCGGAGAAATTACTGTTTGTGCATTTACAATATTCATTGATTTTTGCCATTGAAAAACATCATGTTATTCATATACCAGAAATGTTTGAAGCTACTGACTGAATGAAAAGAGCTGGCATCTCACTCTCTTTGAATCTTCTTTATCATGCCAGGATTAGCAGGAAAAAGCAAAAAATTTCAGAATTGCACCTTGCAATGTGGAGATATTACTGTTTGTGCATTTACAATATTCATTGATTTTTGCCATTGAAAAACGTCCAGAAATGTTTGAAGCTACTGACTGAATGAAAGGAGCTGGCATCTCACTCTCTTTGAATCTTCTTTATCATGCTAGGATTAGCAGGAAAAAGCATAAAATTTCAGAATTGCACCTTGCAATGCGGAGAAATTACTGTTTGTGCATTTACAATATTCATTGATTTTTGCCATTGAAAAACATGTTATTCATATACCAGAAAGGTTTGAAGCTACTGACTGAATGAAAAGAGCTGGCATCTCACTCTCTTTGAATCTTCTTTATCATGCTAAGAGGAGCAGGAAAAAGCAAAAAATTTCAGAATTGCACCTTGCAATGTGGAGATATTACTGTTTGTGCATTTACAATATTCATTGATTTTTGCCATTGAAAAACGTCCAGAAATGTTTGAAGCTACTGACTGAATGAAAGGAGCTGGCATCTCACTCTCTTTGAATCTACTTTATCATGCTAGGATTAGCAGGAAAAAGCAAAAAATTTCAGAATTGCACCTTGCAATGCGGAGAAATTACTGTTTGTGCATTTACAATATTCATTGATTTTTGCCATTGAAAAACATCATGTTATTCATATACCAGAAATGTTTGAAGCTACTGACTGAATGAAAAGAGCTGGCATCTCACTCTCTTTGAATCTTCTTTATCATGCTAAGAGGAGCAGGAAAAAGCAAAAAATTTCAGAATTGCACCTTGCAATGTGGAGATATTACTGTTTGTGCATTTACAATATTCATTGATTTTTGCCATTGAAAAACGTCCAGAAATGTTTGAAGCTACTGACTGAATGAAAGGAGCTGGCATCTCACTCTCTTTGAATCTTCTTTATCATGCTAGGATTAGCAGGAAAAAGCAAAAAATTTCAGAATTGCACCTTGCAATGCGGAGAAATTACTGTTTGTGCATTTACAATATTCATTGATTTTTGCCATTGAAAAACATGTTATTCATATACCAGAAATGTTTGAAGCTACTGACTGAATGAAAAGAGCTGGCATCTCACTCTCTTTGAATCTTCTTTATCATGCTAAGAGGAGCAGGAAAAAGCAAAAAATTTCAGAATTGCACCTTGCAATGTGGAGATATTACTGTTTGTGCATTTACAATATTCATTGATTTTTGCCATTGAAAAACGTCCAGAAATGTTTGAAGCTACTGACTGAATGAAAGGAGCTGGCATCTCACTCTCTTTGAATCTTCTTTATCATGCTAGGATTAGCAGGAAAAAGCAAAAAATTTCAGAATTGCACCTTGCAATGCGGAGAAATTACTGTTTGTGCATTTACAATATTCATTGATTTTTGCCATTGAAAAACATCATGTTATTCATATACCAGAAATGTTTGAAGCTACTGACTGAATGAAAAGAGCTGGCATCTCACTCTCTTTGAATCTTCTTTATCATGCTAAGAGGAGCAGGAAAAAGCAAAAAATTTCAGAATTGCACCTTGCAATGTGGAGATATTACTGTTTGTGCATTTACAATATTCATTGATTTTTGCCATTGAAAAACGTCCAGAAATGTTTGAAGCTACTGACTGAATGAAAGGAGCTGGCATCTCAATCTCTTTGAATCTTCTTTATCATGCTAGGATTAGCAGGAAAAAGCAAAAAATTTCAGAATTGCACCTTGCAATGCGGAGAAATTACTGTTTGTGCATTTACAATATTCATTGATTTTTGCCATTGAAAAACATCATGTTATTCATATACCAGAGATGTTTGAAGCTACTGACTGAATGAAAAGAGCTGGCATCTCACTCTCTTTGAATCTTCTTTATCATGCTAAGAGGAGCAGGAAAAAGCAAAAAATTTCAGAATTGCACGTTGCAATGTGGAGATATCACTGTTTGTGCATTTACATTATTCATTGATTTTTGCCATTGAAAAACGTCCAGAAATGTTTGAAGCTACTGACTGAATGAAAGGAGCTGGCATCTCACTCTCTTTGAATCTTCTTTATCATGCTAGGATTAGCAGGGAAAAGCAAAAAATTTCAGAATTGCACCTTGCAATGCGGAGAAATTACTGTTTGTGCATTTACAATATTCATTGATTTTTGCCATTGAAAAACATCATGTTATTCATATACCAGAAATGTTTGAAGCTACGGACTGAATGAAAAGAGCTGGCATCTCACTCTCTTTGAATCTTCTTTATCATGCCAGGATTAGCAGGAAAAAGCAAAAAATTTCAGAATTGCACCTTGCAATGTGGAGATATTACTGTTTGTGCATTTACAATATTCATAGATTTTTGCCATTGAAAAATGTCCAGAAATGTTTGAAGCTACTGACTGAATGAAAGGAGCTGGCATCTCACTCTCTTTGAATCTTCTTTATCATGCTAGGATTAGCAGGAAAAAGCAAAAAATTTCAGAATTGCACCTTGCAATGCGGAGAAATTACTGTTTGTGCATTTACAATATTCATTGATTTTTGCCATTGAAAAACATCATGTTATTCATATACCAGAAATGTTTGAAGCTACTGACTGAATGAAAAGAGCTGGCATCTCACTCTCTTTGAATCTTCTTTATCATGCTAAGAGGAGCAGGAAAAAGCAAAAAATTTCAGAATTGCACCTTGCAATGTGGAGATATTACTGTTTGGGCATTTACAATATTCATTGATTTTTGCCATTGAAAAATGTCCAGAAATGTTTGAAGCTACTGACTGAATGAAAGGAGCTGGCATCTCACTCTATTTTAATCTTCTTTATCATGCTAGGATTAGCAGGAAAAAGCAAAAAATTTCAGAATTGCACCTTGCAATGCGGAGAAATTACTGTTTGTGCATTTACAATATTCATTGATTTTTGCCATTGAAAAACATCATGTTATTCATATACCAGAAATGTTTGAAGCTACTGACTGAATGAAAAGAGCTGGCATCTCACTCTCTTTGAATCTTCTTTATCATGCCAGGATTAGCAGGAAAAAGCAAAAAATTTCAGAATTGCACCTTGCAATGTGGAGATATTACTGTTTGTGCATTTACAATATTCATTGATTTTTGCCATTGAAAAACGTCCAGAAATGTTTGAAGCTACTGACTGAATGAAAGGAGCTGGCATCTCAATCTCTTTGAATCTTCTTTATCATGCTAGGATTAGCAGGAAAAAGCAAAAAATTTCAGAATTGCACCTTGCAAAGCGGAGAAAGTACTGTTTGTGCATTTACAATATTCATTGATTTTTGCCTTTGAAAAACATCATGTTATTCATATACCAGAAATGTTTGAAGCTACTGACTGAATGAAAAGAGCTGGCATCTCACTCTCTTTGAATCTTCTTTATCATGCTAAGAGGAGCAGGAAAAAGCAAAAAATTTCAGAATTGCACCTTGCAATGTGGAGATATTACTGTTTGTGCATTTACAATATTCATTGATTTTTGCCATTGAAAAACATCCAGAAATGTTTGAAGCTACTGACTGAATGAAAGGAGCTGGCATCTCACTCTCTTTGAATCTTCTTTATCATGCTAGGATTAGCAGGAAAAAGCAAAAAATTTCAGAATTGCACCTTGCAATGCGGAGAAATTACTGTTTGTGCATTTACAATATTCATTGATTTTTGCCATTGAAAAACATCATGTTATTCATATACCAGAAATGTTTGAAGCTACTGACTGAATGAAAAGAGCTGGCATCTCACTCTCTTTGAATCTTCTTTATCATGCCAGGATTAGCAGGAAAAAGCAAAAAATTTCAGAATTGCACCTTGCAATGTGGAGATATTACTGTTTGTGCATTTACAATATTCATTGATTTTTGCCATTGAAAAACGTCCAGAAATGTTTGAAGCTACTGACTGAATGAAAGGAGCTGGCATCTCAATCTCTTTGAATCTTCTTTATCATGCTAGGATTAGCAGGAAAAAGCAAAAAATTTCAGAATTGCACCTTGCAATGCGGAGAAATTACTGTTTGTGCATTTACAATATTCATTGATTTTTGCCTTTGAAAAACATCATGTTATTCATATACCAGAAATGTTTGAAGCTACGGACTGAATGAAAAGAGCTGGCATCTCACTCTCTTTGAATCTTCTTTATCATGCCAGGATTAGCAGGAAAAAGCAAAAAATTTCAGAATTGCACCTTGCAATGTGGAGATATTACTGTTTGTGCATTTACAATATTCATAGATTTTTGCCATTGAAAAATGTCCAGAAATGTTTGAAGCTACTGACTGAATGAAAGGAGCTGGCATCTCACTCTCTTTGAATCTTCTTTATCATGCTAGGATTAGCAGGAAAAAGCAAAAAATTTCAGAATTGCACCTTGCAATGCGGAGAAATTACTGTTTGTGCATTTACAATATTCATTGATTTTTGCCATTGAAAAACATCATGTTATTCATATACCAGAAATGTTTGAAGCTACTGACTGAATGAAAAGAGCTGGCATCTCACTCTCTTTGAATCTTCTTTATCATGCTAAGAGGAGCAGGAAAAAGCAAAAAATTTCAGAATTGCACCTTGCAATGTGGAGATATTACTGTTTGGGCATTTACAATATTCATTGATTTTTGCCATTGAAAAATGTCCAGAAATGTTTGAAGCTACTGACTGAATGAAAGGAGCTGGCATCTCACTCTATTTTAATCTTCTTTATCATGCTAGGATTAGCAGGAAAAAGCAAAAAATTTCAGAATTGCACCTTGCAATGCGGAGAAATTACTGTTTGTGCATTTACAATATTCATTGATTTTTGCCATTGAAAAACATCATGTTATTCATATACCAGAAATGTTTGAAGCTACTGACTGAATGAAAAGAGCTGGCATCTCACTCTCTTTGAATCTTCTTTATCATGCCAGGATTAGCAGGAAAAAGCAAAAAATTTCAGAATTGCACCTTGCAATGTGGAGATATTACTGTTTGTGCATTTACAATATTCATTGATTTTTGCCATTGAAAAACGTCCAGAAATGTTTGAAGCTACTGACTGAATGAAAGGAGCTGGCATCTCAATCTCTTTGAATCTTCTTTATCATGCTAGGATTAGCAGGAAAAAGCAAAAAATTTCAGAATTGCACCTTGCAAAGCGGAGAAAGTACTGTTTGTGCATTTACAATATTCATTGATTTTTGCCTTTGAAAAACATCATGTTATTCATATACCAGAAATGTTTGAAGCTACTGACTGAATGAAAAGAGCTGGCATCTCACTCTCTTTGAATCTTCTTTATCATGCTAAGAGGAGCAGGAAAAAGCAAAAAATTTCAGAATTGCACCTTGCAATGTGGAGATATTACTGTTTGTGCATTTACAATATTCATTGATTTTTGCCATTGAAAAACATCCAGAAATGTTTGAAGCTACTGACTGAATGAAAGGAGCTGGCATCTCACTCTCTTTGAATCTTCTTTATCATGCTAGGATTAGCAGGAAAAAGCAAAAAATTTCAGAATTGCACCTTGCAATGCGGAGAAATTACTGTTTGTGCATTTACAATATTCATTGATTTTTGCCATTGAAAAACATCATGTTATTCATATACCAGAAATGTTTGAAGCTACTGACTGAATGAAAAGAGCTGGCATCTCACTCTCTTTGAATCTTCTTTATCATGCCAGGATTAGCAGGAAAAAGCAAAAAATTTCAGAATTGCACCTTGCAATGTGGAGATATTACTGTTTGTGCATTTACAATATTCATTGATTTTTGCCATTGAAAAACGTCCAGAAATGTTTGAAGCTACTGACTGAATGAAAGGAGCTGGCATCTCAATCTCTTTGAATCTTCTTTATCATGCTAGGATTAGCAGGAAAAAGCAAAAAATTTCAGAATTGCACCTTGCAATGCGGAGAAATTACTGTTTGTGCATTTACAATATTCATTGATTTTTGCCTTTGAAAAACATCATGTTATTCATATACCAGAGATGTTTGAAGCTACTGACTGAATGAAAAGAGCTGGCATCTCACTCTCTTTGAATCTTCTTTATCATGCTAAGAGGAGCAGGAAAAAGCAAAAAATTTCAGAATTGCACGTTGCAATGTGGAGATATCACTGATTGTGCATTTACAATATTCATTGATTTTTGCCATTGAAAAACGTCCAGAAATGTTTGAAGCTACTGACTGAATGAAAGGAGCTGGCATCTCACTCTCTTTGAATCTTCTTTATCATGCTAGGATTAGCAGGAAAAAGCAAAAAATTTCAGAATTGCACCTTGCAATTCGGAGAAATTACTGTTTGTGCATTTACAATATTCATTGATTTTTGCCATTGAAAAACATCATGTTATTCATATACCAGAAATGTTTGAAGCTACTGACTGAATGAAAAGAGCTGGCATCTCACTCTCTTTGAATCTTCTTTATCATGCCAGGATTAGCAGGAAAAAGCAAAAAATTTCAGAATTGCACCTTGCAATGTGGAGATATTACTGTTTGTGCATTTACAATATTCATTGATTTTTGCCATTGAAAAATGTCCAGAAATGTTTGAAGCTACTGACTGAATGAAAGGAGCTGGCATCTCACTCTCTTTGAATCTTCTTTATCATGCTAGGATTAGCAGGAAAAAGCAAAAAATTTCAGAATTGCACCTTGCAATGCGGAGAAATTACTGTTTGTGCATTTACAATATTCATTGATTTTTGCCATTGAAAAACATCATGTTATTCATATACCAGAAATGTTTGAAGCTACTGACTGAATGAAAAGAGCTGGCATCTAACTCTCTTTGAATCTTCTTTATCATGCTAAGAGGAGCAGGAAAAAGCAAAAAATTTCAGAATTGCCCCTTGCAATGTGGAGATATTACTGTTTGTGCATTTACAATATTCATTGATTTTTGCCATTGAAAAACGTCCAGAAATGTTTGAAGCTACTGACTGAATGAAAGGAGCTGGCATCTCAATCTCTTTGAATCTTCTTTATCATGCTAGGATTAGCAGGAAAAAGCAAAAAATTTCAGAATTGCACCTTGCAATGCGGAGAAATTAGTGTTTGTGAATTTACAATATTCATTGATTTTTGCCATTGAAAAACATCATGTTATTCATATACCAGAGATGTTTGAAGCTACTGACTGAATGAAAAGAGCTGGCATCTCACTCTCTTTGAATCTTCTTTATCATGCTAAGAGGAGCAGGAAAAAGCAAAAAATTTCAGAATTGCACGTTGCAATGTGGAGATATCACTGTTTGTGCATTTACATTATTCATTGATTTTTGCCATTGAAAAACGTCCAGAAATGTTTGAAGCTACTGACTGAATGAAAGGAGCTGGCATCTCACTCTCTTTGAATCTTCTTTATCATGCTAGGATTAGCAGGAAAAAGCAAAAAATTTCAGAATTGCACCTTGCAATGCGGAGAAATTACTGTTTGTGCATTTACAATATTCATTGATTTTTGCCATTGAAAAACATCATGTTATTCATATACCAGAAATGTTTGAAGCTACTGACTGAATGAAAAGAGCTGGCATCTCACTCTCTTTGAATCTTCTTTATCATGCCAGGATTAGCAGGAAAAAGCAAAAAATTTCAGAATTGCACCTTGCAATGTGGAGATATTACTGTTTGTGCATTTACAATATTCATTGATTTTTGCCATTGAAAAATGTCCAGAAATGTTTGAAGCTACTGACTGAATGAAAGGAGCTGGCATCTCACTCTCTTTGAATCTTCTTTATCATGCTAGGATTAGCAGGAAAAAGCAAAAAATTTCAGAATTGCACCTTGCAATGCGGAGAAATTACTGTTTGTGCATTTACAATATTCATTGATTTTTGCCATTGAAAAACATCATGTTATTCATATACCAGAAATGTTTGAAGCTACTGACTGAATGAAAAGAGCTGGCATCTCACTCTCTTTGAATCTTCTTTATCATGCTAAGAGGAGCAGGAAAAAGCAAAAAATTTCAGAATTGCACCTTGCAATGTGGAGATATTACTGTTTGTGCATTTACAATATTCATTGATTTTTGCCATTGAAAAACGTCCAGAAATGTTTGAAGCTACTGACTGAATGAAAGGAGCTGGCATCTCACTCTCTTTGAATCTTCTTTATCATGCTAGGATTAGCAGGAAAAAGCAAAAAATTTCAGAATTGCACCTTGCAATGCGGAGAAATTACTGTTTGTGCATTTACAATATTCATTGATTTTTGCCATTGAAAAACATCATGTTATTCATATACCAGAAATGTTTGAAGCTACTGACTGAATGAAAAGAGCTGGCATCTCACTCTCTTTGAATCTTCTTTATCATGCTAAGAGGAGCAGGAAAAAGCAAAAAATTTCAGAATTGCACCTTGCAATGTGGAGATATTACTGTTTGTGCATTTACAATATTCATTGATTTTTGCCATTGAAAAACGTCCAGAAATGTTTGAAGCTACTGACTGAATGAAAGGAGCTGGCATCTCACTCTCTTTGAATCTTCTTTATCATGCTAGGATTAGCAGGAAAAAGCAAAAAATTTCAGAATTGCACCTTGCAATGCGGAGAAATTACTGTTTGTGCATTTACAATATTCATTGATTTTTGCCATTGAAAAACATCATGTTATTCATATACCAGAAATGTTTGAAGCTACTGACTGAATGAAAAGAGCTGGCATCTCACTCTCTTTGAATCTTCTTTATCATGCCAGGATTAGCAGGAAAAAGCAAAAAATTTCAGAATTGCACCTTGCAATGTGGAGATATTACTGTTTGTGCATTTACAATATTCATTGATTTTTGCCATTGAAAAACGTCCAGAAATGTTTGAAGCTACTGACTGAATGAAAGGAGCTGGCATCTCAATCTCTTTGAATCTTCTTTATCATGCTAGGATTAGCAGGAAAAAGCAAAAAATTTCAGAATTGCACCTTGCAATGCGGAGAAATTACTGTTTGTGCATTTACAATATTCATTGATTTTTGCCTTTGAAAAACATCATGTTATTCATATACCAGAGATGTTTGAAGCTACTGACTGAATGAAAAGAGCTGGCATCTCACTCTCTTTGAATCTTCTTTATCATGCTAAGAGGAGCAGGAAAAAGCAAAAAATTTCAGAATTGCACGTTGCAATGTGGAGATATCACTGTTTGTGCATTTACAATATTCATTGATTTTTGCCATTGAAAAACGTCCAGAAATGTTTGAAGCTACTGACTGAATGAAAGGAGCTGGCATCTCACTCTCTTTGAATCTTCTTTATCATGCTAGGATTAGCAGGAAAAAGCAAAAAATTTCAGAATTGCACCTTGCAGTTCGGAGAAATTACTGTTTGTGCATTTACAATATTCATTGATTTTTGCCATTGAAAAACATCATGTTATTCATATACCAGAAATGTTTGAAGCTACTGACTGAATGAAAAGAGCTGGCATCTCACTCTCTTTGAATCTTCTTTATCATGCCAGGATTAGCAGGAAAAAGCAAAAAATTTCAGAATTGCACCTTGCAATGTGGAGATATTACTGTTTGTGCATTTACAATATTCATTGATTTTTGCCATTGAAAAATGTCCAGAAATGTTTGAAGCTACTGACTGAATGAAAGGAGCCGGCATCTCACTCTCTTTGAATCTTCTTTATCATGCTAGGATTAGCAGGAAAAAGCAAAAAATTTCAGAATTGCACCTTGCAATGCGGAGAAATTACTGTTTGTGCATTTACAATATTCATTGATTTTTGCCATTGAAAAACATCATGTTATTCATATACCAGAAATGTTTGAAGCTACTGACTGAATGAAAAGAGCTGGCATCTCACTCTCTTTGAATCTTCTTTATCATGCTAAGAGGAGCAGGAAAAAGCAAAAAATTTCAGAATTGCCCCTTGCAATGTGGAGATATTACTGTTTGTGCATTTACAATATTGATTGATTTTTGCCATTGAAAAACGTCCAGAAATGTTTGAAGCTACTGACTGAATGAAAGGAGCTGGCATCTCACTCTCTTTGAATCTTCTTTATCATGCTAGGATTAGCAGGAAAAAGCAAAAAATTTCAGAATTGCACCTTGCAATGCGGAGAAATTACTGTTTGTGCATTTACAATATTCATTGATTTTTGCCATTGAAAAACATCATGTTATTCATATACCAGAAATGTTTGAAGCTACTGACTGAATGAAAAGAGCTGGCATCTCACTCTCTTTGAATCTTCTTTATCATGCCAGGATTAGCAGGAAAAAGCAAAAAATTTCAGAATTGCACCTTGCAATGTGGAGATATTACTGTTTGTGCATTTACAATATTCATTGATTTTTGCCATTGAAAAATGTCCAGAAATGTTTGAAGCTACTGACTGAATGAAAGGAGCTGGCATCTCACTCTCTTTGAATCTTCTTTATCATGCTAGGATTAGCAGGAAAAAGCAAAAAAATTCAGAATTGCACCTTGCAATGCGGAGAAATTACTGTTTGTGCATTTACAATATTCATTGATTTTTGCCATTGAAAAACATCATGTTATTCATATACCAGAAATGTTTGAAGCTACTGACTGAATGAAAAGAGCTGGCATCTCACTCTCTTTGAATCTTCTTTATCATGCTAAGAGGAGCAGGAAAAAGCAAAAAATTTCAGAATTGCACGTTGCAATGTGGAGATATTACTGTTTGTGCATTTACAATATTCATCGATTTTTGCCATTGAAAAACGTCCAGAAATGTTTGAAGCTACTGACTGAATGAAAAGAGCTGGCATCTCACTCTCTTTGAATCTTCTTTATCATGCCAGGATTAGCAGGAAAAAGCAAAAAATTTCAGAATTGCACCTTGCAATGTGGAGATATTACTGTTTGTGCATTTACAATATTCATTGATTTTTGCCATTGAAAAATGTCCAGAAATGTTTGAAGCTACAGACTGAATGAAAGGAGCTGGCATCTCACTCTCTTTGAATCTTCTTTATCATGCTAGGATTAGCAGGAAAAAGCAAAAAATTTCAGAATTGCACCTTGCAATGCGGAGAAATTACTGTTTGTGTGTAAATGCACAAACAGTAATATCTCCACATTGCAAGGTGCAATTCTGAAATTTTTTGCTTTTTCCTGCTAATCCTAGCATGATAAAGAAGATTCAAAGAGAGTGAGATGCCAGCTCCTTTCATTCAGTCAGTAGCTTCAAACATTTCTGGACGTTTTTCAATGGCAAAAATCAATGAATATTGTAAATGCACAAACAGTAATATCTCCACATTGCAAGGTGCAATTCTGAAATTTTTTGCTTTTTCCTGCTAATCCTGGCATGATAAAGAAGATTCAAAGAGATTGAGATGCCAGCTCTTTTCATTCAGTCAGTAGCTTCAAACATTTCTGGTATATGAATAACATGATGTTTTTCAATGGCAAAAATCAATGAATATTGTAAATGCACAAACAGTAATATCTCCACATTGCAAGGTGCAATTCTGAAATTTTTTGCTTTTTCCTGCTAATCCTAGCATGATAAAGAAGATTCAAAGAGAGTGAGATGCCAGCTCCTTTCATTCAGTCAGTAGCTTCAAACATTTCTGGACGTTTTTCAATCTCAAAAATCAATGAATATTGTAAATGCACAAACAGTAATATCTCCACATTGCAAGGTGCAATTCTGAAATTTTTTGCTTTTTCCTGCTCCTCTTAGCATGATAAAGAAGATTCAAAGAGAGTGAGATGCCAGCTCTTTTCATTCAGTCAGTAGCTTCAAACATTTCTTTTATATGAATAACATGATGATTTCAATGGCAAAAATCAATGAATATTGTAAATGCACAAACAGTAATTTCTCCGCATTGCAAGGTGCAATTCTGAAATTTTTTGCTTTTTCCTGCTAATCCTAGCATGATAAAGAAGATTCAAAGAGAGTGAGATGCCAGCTCCTTTCATTCAGTCAGTAGCTTCAAACATTTCTGGACGTTTTTCAATGGCAAAAATCAATGAATATTGTAAATGCACAAACAGTAATATCTCCACATTGCAAGGTGCAATTCTGAAATTTTTTGCTTTTTCCTGCTAATCCTGGCATGATAAAGAAGATTCAAAGAGATTGAGATGCCAGCTCTTTTCATTCAGTCAGTAGCTTCAAAGATTTCTGGTATATGAATAACATGATGTTTTTCAATGGCAAAAATCAATGAATATTGTAAATGCACAAACAGTAATATCTCCACATTGCAAGGTGCAATTCTGAAATTTTTTGCTTTTTCCTGCTAATCCTAGCATGATAAAGAAGATTCAAAGAGAGTGAGATGCCAGCTCCTTTCATTCAGTCAGTAGCTTCAAACATTTCTGGACGTTTTTCAATCTCAAAAATCAATGAATATTGTAAATGCACAAACAGTAATATCTCCACATTGCAAGGTGCAATTCTGAAATTTTTTGCTTTTTCCTGCTCCTCTTAGCATGATAAAGAAGATTCAAAGAGAGTGAGATGCCAGCTCTTTTCATTCAGTCAGTAGCTTCAAACATTTCTTTTATATGAATAACATGATGATTTCAATGGCAAAAATCAATGAATATTGTAAATGCACAAACAGTAATTTCTCCGCATTGCAAGGTGCAATTCTGAAATTTTTTGCTTTTTCCTGCTAATCCTAGCATGATAAAGAAGATTCAAAGAGAGTGAGATGCCAGCTCCTTTCATTCAGTCAGTAGCTTCAAACATTTCTGGACATTTTTCAATGGCAAAAATCAATGAATATTGTAAATGCACAAACAGTAATATCTCCACATTGCAAGGTGCAATTCTGAAATTTTTTGCTTTTTCCTGCTAATCCTGGCATGATAAAGAAGATTCAAAGAGAGTGAGTTGCCAGCTCTTTTCATTCAGTCAGTAGCTTCAAACATTTCTGGTATATGAATAACATGATGTTTTTCAATGGCAAAAATCAATGAATATTGTAAATGCACAAACAGTAATTTCTCCGCATTGCAAGGTGCAATTCTGAAATTTTTTGCTTTTTCCTGCTAATCCTAGCATGATAAAGAAGATTCAAAGAGAGTGAGATGCCAGCTCCTTTCATTCAGTCAGTAGCTTCAAACATTTCTGGACGTTTTTCAATGGCAAAAATCAATGAATATTGTAAATGCACAAACAGTGATATCTCCACATTGCAACGTGCAATTCTGAAATTTTTTGCTTTTTCCTGCTCCTCTTAGCATGATAAAGAAGATTCAAAGAGAGTGAGATGCCAGCTCTTTTCATTCAGTCAGTAGCTTCAAACATCTCTGGTATATGAATAACATGATGTTTTTCAATGGCAAAAATCAATGAATATTGTAAATGCACAAACAGTAATTTCTCCGCATTGCAAGGTGCAATTCTGAAATTTTTGGCTTTTTCCTGCTAATCCTAGCATGATAAAGAAGATTCAAAGAGATTGAGATGCCAGCTCCTTTCATTCAGTCAGTAGCTTCAAACATTTCTGGACGTTTTTCAATGGCAAAAATCAATGAATATTGTAAATGCACAAACAGTAATATCTCCACATTGCAAGGTGCAATTCTGAAATTTTTTGCTTTTTCCTGCTAATCCTGGCATGATAAAGAAGATTCAAAGAGAGTGAGATGCCAGCTCTTTTCATTCAGTCAGTAGCTTCAAACATTTCTGGTATATGAATAACATGATGTTTTTCAATGGCAAAAATCAATGAATATTGTAAATGCACAAACAGTAATTTCTCCGCATTGCAAGGTGCAATTCTGAAATTTTTTGCTTTTTCCTGCTAATCCTAGCATGATAAAGAAGATTCAAAGAGAGTGAGATGCCAGCTCCTTTCATTCAGTCAGTAGCTTCAAACATTTCTGGACGTTTTTCAATGGCAAAAATCAATGAATATTGTAAATGCACAAACAGTAATATCTCCACATTGCAAGGTGCAATTCTGAAATTTTTTGCTTTTTCCTGCTCCTCTTAGCATGATAAAGAAGATTCAAAGAGAGTGAGATGCCAGCTCTTTTCATTCAGTCAGTAGCTTCAAACATTTCTGGTATATGAATAACATGATGTTTTTCAATGGCAAAAATCAATGAATATTGTAAATGCACAAACAGTAATTTCTCCGCATTGCAAGGTGCAATTCTGAAATTTTTTGCTTTTTCCTGCTAATCCTAGCATGATAAAGAAGATTCAAAGAGAGTGAGATGCCAGCTCCTTTCATTCAGTCAGTAGCTTCAAACATTTCTGGACGTTTTTCAATGGCAAAAATCAATGAATATTGTAAATGCAGAAACAGTAATATCTCCACATTGCAAGGTGCAATTCTGATATTTTTTGCTTTTTCCTGCTAATCCTGGCATGATAAAGAAGATTCAAAGAGAGTGAGATGCCAGCTCTTTTCATTCAGTCAGTAGCTTCAAACATTTCTGGTATATGAATAACATGATGTTTTTCAATGGCAAAAATCAATGAATATTGTAAATGCACAAACAGTAATTTCTCCGCATTGCAAGGTGCAATTCTGAAATTTTTTGCTTTTTCCTGCTAATCCTAGCATGATAAAGAAGATTCAAAGAGAGTGAGATGCCAGCTCCTTTCATTCAGTCAGTAGCTTCAAACATTTCTGGACATTTTTCAATGGCAAAAATCAATGAATATTGTAAATGCACAAACAGTAATATCTCCACATTGCAAGGTGCAATTCTGAAATTTTTTGCTTTTTCCTGCTAATCCTGGCATGATAAAGAAGATTCAAAGAGAGTGAGTTGCCAGCTCTTTTCATTCAGTCAGTAGCTTCAAACATTTCTGGTATATGAATAACATGATGTTTTTCAATGGCAAAAATCAATGAATATTGTAAATGCACAAACAGTAATTTCTCCGCATTGCAAGGTGCAATTCTGAAATTTTTTGCTTTTTCCTGCTAATCCTAGCATGATAAAGAAGATTCAAAGAGAGTGAGATGCCAGCTCCTTTCATTCAGTCAGTAGCTTCAAACATTTCTGGACGTTTTTCAATGGCAAAAATCAATGAATATTGTAAATGCACAAACAGTGATATCTCCACATTGCAACGTGCAATTCTGAAATTTTTTGCTTTTTCCTGCTCCTCTTAGCATGATAAAGAAGATTCAAAGAGAGTGAGATGCCAGCTCTTTTCATTCAGTCAGTAGCTTCAAACATCTCTGGTATATGAATAACATGATGTTTTTCAATGGCAAAAATCAATGAATATTGTAAATGCACAAACAGTAATTTCTCCGCATTGCAAGGTGCAATTCTGAAATTTTTGGCTTTTTCCTGCTAATCCTAGCATGATAAAGAAGATTCAAAGAGATTGAGATGCCAGCTCCTTTCATTCAGTCAGTAGCTTCAAACATTTCTGGACGTTTTTCAATGGCAAAAATCAATGAATATTGTAAATGCACAAACAGTAATATCTCCACATTGCAAGGTGCAATTCTGAAATTTTTTGCTTTTTCCTGCTAATCCTGGCATGATAAAGAAGATTCAAAGAGAGTGAGATGCCAGCTCTTTTCATTCAGTCAGTAGCTTCAAACATTTCTGGTATATGAATAACATGATGTTTTTCAATGGCAAAAATCAATGAATATTGTAAATGCACAAACAGTAATTTCTCCGCATTGCAAGGTGCAATTCTGAAATTTTTTGCTTTTTCCTGCTAATCCTAGCATGATAAAGAAGATTCAAAGAGAGTGAGATGCCAGCTCCTTTCATTCAGTCAGTAGCTTCAAACATTTCTGGACGTTTTTCAATGGCAAAAATCAATGAATATTGTAAATGCACAAACAGTAATATCTCCACATTGCAAGGTGCAATTCTGAAATTTTTTGCTTTTTCCTGCTCCTCTTAGCATGATAAAGAAGATTCAAAGAGAGTGAGATGCCAGCTCTTTTCATTCAGTCAGTAGCTTCAAACATTTCTGGTATATGAATAACATGATGTTTTTCAATGGCAAAAATCAATGAATATTGTAAATGCACAAACAGTAATTTCTCCGCATTGCAAGGTGCAATTCTGAAATTTTTTGCTTTTTCCTGCTAATCCTAGCATGATAAAGAAGATTCAAAGAGAGTGAGATGCCAGCTCCTTTCATTCAGTCAGTAGCTTCAAACATTTCTGGACGTTTTTCAATGGCAAAAATCAATGAATATTGTAAATGCAGAAACAGTAATATCTCCACATTGCAAGGTGCAATTCTGATATTTTTTGCTTTTTCCTGCTAATCCTGGCATGATAAAGAAGATTCAAAGAGAGTGAGATGCCAGCTCTTTTCATTCAGTCAGTAGCTTCAAACATTTCTGGCATATGAATAACATGATGTTTTTCAATGGCAAAAATCAATGAATATTGTAAATGCACAAACAGTAATTTCTCCGCATTGCAAGGTGCAATTCTGAAATTTTTTGCTTTTTCCTGCTAATCCTAGCATGATAAAGAAGATTCAAAGAGAGTGAGATGCCAGCTCCTTTCATTCAGTCAGTAGCTTCAAACATTTCTGGACATTTTTCAATGGCAAAAATCAATGAATATTGTAAATGCACAAACAGTAATATCTCCACATTGCAAGGTGCAATTCTGAAATTTTTTGCATTTTCCTGCTAATCCTGGCATGATAAAGAAGATTCAAAGAGAGTGAGATGCCAGCTCTTTTCATTCAGTCAGTAGCTTCAAACATTTCTGGTATATGAATAACATGATGTTTTTCAATGGCAAAAATCAATGAATATTGTAAATGCACAAACAGTAATTTCTCCGCATTGCAAGGTGCAATTCTGAAATTTTTTGCTTTTTCCTGCTAATCCTAGCATGATAAAGAAGATTCAAAGAGAGTGAGATGCCAGCTCCTTTCATTCAGTCAGTAGCTTCAAACATTTCTGGACATTTTTCAATGGCAAAAATCAATGAATATTGTAAATGCACAAACAGTAATATCTCCACATTGCAAGGTGCAATTCTGAAATTTTTTGCATTTTCCTGCTAATCCTGGCATGATAAAGAAGATTCAAAGAGAGTGAGATGCCAGCTCTTTTCATTCAGTCAGTAGCTTCAAACATTTCTGGTATATGAATAACATGATGTTTTTCAATGGCAAAAATCAATGAATATTGTAAATGCACAAACAGTAATTTCTCCGCATTGCAAGGTGCAATTCTGAAATTTTTTGCTTTTTCCTGCTAATCCTAGCATGATAAAGAAGATTCAAAGAGAGTGAGATGCCAGCTCCTTTCATTCAGTCAGTAGCTTCAAACATTTCTGGACGTTTTTCAATGGCAAAAATCAATGAATATTGTAAATGCACAAACAGTGATATCTCCACATTGCAACGTGCAATTCTGAAATTTTTTGCTTTTTCCTGCTCCTCTTAGCATGATAAAGAAGATTCAAAGAGAGTGAGATGCCAGCTCTTTTCATTCAGTCAGTAGCTTCAAACATCTCTGGTATATGAATAACATGATGTTTTTCAATGGCAAAAATCAATGAATATTGTAAATGCACAAACAGTAATTCCTCCGCATTGCAAGGTGCAATTCTGAAATTTTTTGCTTTTTCCTGCTAATCCTAGCATGATAAAGAAGATTCAAAGAGAGTGAGATGCCAGCTCCTTTCATTCAGTCAGTAGCTTCAAACATTTCTGGACGTTTTTCAATGGCAAAAATCAATGAATATTGTAAATGCACAAACAGTAATATCTCCACATTGCAAGGTGCAATTCTGAAATTTTTTGCTTTTTCCTGCTAATCCTGGCATGATAAAGAAGATTCAAAGAGAGTGAGATGCCAGCTCTTTTCATTCAGTCAGTAGCTTCAAACATTTCTGGTATATGAATAACATGATGTTTTTCAATGGCAAAAATCAATGAATATTGTAAATGCACAAACAGTAATTTCTCCGCATTGCAAGGTGCAATTCTGAAATTTTTTGCTTTTTCCTGCTAATCCTAGCATGATAAAGAAGATTCAAAGAGAGTGAGATGCCAGCTCCTTTCATTCAGTCAGTAGCTTCAAACATTTCTGGACGTTTTTCAATGGCAAAAATCAATGAATATTGTAAATGCACAAACAGTAATATCTCCACATTGCAAGGTGCAATTCTGAAATTTTTTGCTTTTTCCTGCTCCTCTTAGCATGATAAAAAAGATTCAAAGAGAGTGAGATGCCAGCTCTTTTCATTCAGTCAGTAGCTTCAAACATTTCTGGTATATGAATAACATGATGTTTTTCAATGGCAAAAATCAATGAATATTGTAAATGCACAAACAGTAATTTCTCCGCATTGCAAGGTGCAATTCTGAAATTTTTTGCTTTTTCCTGCTAATCCTAGCATGATAAAGAAGATTCAAAGAGAGTGAGATGCCAGCTCCTTTCATTCAGTCAGTAGCTTCAAACATTTCTGGACGTTTTTCAATGGCAAAAATCAATGAATATTGTAAATGCACAAACAGTAATATCTCCACATTGCAAGGTGCAATTCTGAAATTTTTTGCTTTTTCCTGCTAATCCTGGCATGATAAAGAAGATTCAAAGAGAGTGAGATGCCAGCTCTTTTCATTCAGTCAGTAGCTTCAAACATTTCTGGTATATGAATAACATGATGTTTTTCAATGGCAAAAATCAATGAATATTGTAAATGCACAAACAGTAATTTCTCCGCATTGCAAGGTGCAATTCTGAAATTTTTTGCTTTTTCCTGCTAATCCTAGCATGATAAAGAAGATTCAAAGAGAGTGAGATGCCAGCTCCTTTCATTCAGTCAGTAGCTTCAAACATTTCTGGACATTTTTCAATGGCAAAAATCAATGAATATTGTAAATGCACAAACAGTAATATCTCCACATTGCAAGGTGCAATTCTGAAATTTTTTGCATTTTCCTGCTAATCCTGGCATGATAAAGAAGATTCAAAGAGAGTGAGATGCCAGCTCTTTTCATTCAGTCAGTAGCTTCAAACATTTCTGGTATATGAATAACATGATGTTTTTCAATGGCAAAAATCAATGAATATTGTAAATGCACAAACAGTAATTTCTCCGCATTGCAAGGTGCAATTCTGAAATTTTTTGCTTTTTCCTGCTAATCCTAGCATGATAAAGAAGATTCAAAGAGAGTGAGATGCCAGCTCCTTTCATTCAGTCAGTAGCTTCAAACATTTCTGGACGTTTTTCAATGGCAAAAATCAATGAATATTGTAAATGCACAAACAGTGATATCTCCACATTGCAACGTGCAATTCTGAAATTTTTTGCTTTTTCCTGCTCCTCTTAGCATGATAAAGAAGATTCAAAGAGAGTGAGATGCCAGCTCTTTTCATTCAGTCAGTAGCTTCAAACATCTCTGGTATATGAATAACATGATGTTTTTCAATGGCAAAAATCAATGAATATTGTAAATGCACAAACAGTAATTCCTCCGCATTGCAAGGTGCAATTCTGAAATTTTTTGCTTTTTCCTGCTAATCCTAGCATGATAAAGAAGATTCAAAGAGAGTGAGATGCCAGCTCCTGTCATTCAGTCAGTAGCTTCAAACATTTCTGGACGTTTTTCAATCTCAAAAATCAATGAATATTGTAAATGCACAAACAGTAATATCTCCACATTGCAAGGTGCAATTCTGAAATTTTTTGCTTTTTCCTGCTCCTCTTAGCATGATAAAGAAGATTCAAAGAGAGTGAGATGCCAGCTCTTTTCATTCAGTCAGTAGCTTCAAACATTTCTTTTATATGAATAACATGATGATTTCAATGGCAAAAATCAATGAATATTGTAAATGCACAAACAGTAATTTCTCCGCATTGCAAGGTGCAATTCTGAAATTTTTTGCTTTTTCCTGCTAATCCTAGCATGATAAAGAAGATTCAAAGAGAGTGAGATGACAGCTCCTTTCATTCAGTCAGTAGCTTCAAACATTTCTGGACATTTTTCAATGGCAAAAATCAATGAATATTGTAAATGCACAAACAGTAATATCTCCACATTGCAAGGTGCAATTCTGAAATTTTTTGCTTTTTCCTGCTAATCCTGGCATGATAAAGAAGATTCAAAGAGAGTGAGATGCCAGCTCTTTTCATTCAGTCAGTAGCTTCAAACATTTCTGGTATATGAATAACATGATGTTTTTCAATGGCAAAAATCAATGAATATTGTAAATGCACAAACAGTAATTTCTCCGCATTGCAAGGTGCAATTCTGAAATTTCTTGCTTTTTCCTGCTAATCCTAGCATGATAAAGAAGATTCAAAGAGAGTGAGATGCCAGCTCCTTTCATTCAGTCAGTAGCTTCAAACATTTCTGGACGTTTTTCAATGGCAAAAATCAATGAATATTGTAAATGCACAAACAGTGATATCTCCACATTGCAACGTGCAATTCTGAAATTTTTTGCTTTTTCCTGCTCCTCTTAGCATGATAAAGAAGATTCAAAGAGAGTGAGATGCCAGCTCTTTTCATTCAGTCAGTAGCTTCAAACATCTCTGGTATATGAATAACATGATGTTTTTCAATGGCAAAAATCAATGAATATTGTAAATGCACAAACAGTAATTTCTCCGCATTGCAAGGTGCAATTCTGAAATTTTTGGCTTTTTCCTGCTAATCCTAGCATGATAAAGAAGATTCAAAGAGATTGAGAAGCCAGCTCCTTTCATTCAGTCAGTAGCTTCAAACATTTCTGGACGTTTTTCAATGGCAAAAATCAATGAATATTGTAAATGCACAAACAGTAATATCTCCACATTGCAAGGTGCAATTCTGAAATTTTTTGCTTTTTCCTGCTAATCCTGGCATGATAAAGAAGATTCAAAGAGAGTGAGATGCCAGCTCTTTTCATTCAGTCAGTAGCTTCAAACATTTCTGGTATATGAATAACATGATGTTTTTCAATGGCAAAAATCAATGAATATTGTAAATGCACAAACAGTAATTTCTCCGCATTGCAAGGTGCAATTCTGAAATTTTTTGCTTTTTCCTGCTAATCCTAGCATGATAAAGAAGATTCAAAGAGAGTGAGATGCCAGCTCCTTTCATTCAGTCAGTAGCTTCAAACATTTCTGGACGTTTTTCAATGGCAAAAATCAATGAATATTGTAAATGCACAAACAGTAATATCTCCACATTGCAAGGTGCAATTCTGAAATTTTTTGCTTTTTCCTGCTCCTCTTAGCATGATAAAGAAGATTCAAAGAGAGTGAGATGCCAGCTCTTTTCATTCAGTCAGTAGCTTCAAACATTTCTGGTATATGAATAACATGATGTTTTTCAATGGCAAAAATCAATGAATATTGTAAATGCACAAACAGTAATTTCTCCGCATTGCAAGGTGCAATTCTGAAATTTTTTGCTTTTTCCTGCTAATCCTAGCATGATAAAGAAGATTCAAAGAGAGTGAGATGCCAGCTCCTTTCATTCAGTCAGTAGCTTCAAACATTTCTGGACGTTTTTCAATGGCAAAAATCAATGAATATTGTAAATGCACAAACAGTAATATCTCCACATTGCAAGGTGCAATTCTGAAATTTTTTGCTTTTTCCTGCTAATCCTGGCATGATAAAGAAGATTCAAAGAGAGTGAGATGCCAGCTCTTTTAATTCGGTCAGTAGCTTCAAACATTTCTGGTATATGAATAACATGATGTTTTTCAATGGCAAAAATCAATGAATATTGTAAATGCACAAACAGTAATTTCTCCGCATTGCAAGGTGCAATTCTGAAATTTTTTGCTTTTTCCTGCTAATCCTAGCATGATAAAGAAGATTCAAAGAGAGTGAGATGCCAGCTCCTTTCATTCAGTCAGTAGCTTCAAACATTTCTGGACATTTTTCAATGGCAAAAATCAATGAATATTGTAAATGCACAAACAGTAATATCTCCACATTGCAAGGTGCAATTCTGAAATTTTTTGCATTTTCCTGCTAATCCTGGCATGATAAAGAAGATTCAAAGAGAGTGAGATGCCAGCTCTTTTCATTCAGTCAGTAGCTTCAAACATTTCTGGTATATGAATAACATGATGTTTTTCAATGGCAAAAATCAATGAATATTGTAAATGCACAAACAGTAATTTCTCCGCATTGCAAGGTGCAATTCTGAAATTTTTTGCTTTTTCCTGCTAATCCTAGCATGATAAAGAAGATTCAAAGAGAGTGAGATGCCAGCTCCTTTCATTCAGTCAGTAGCTTCAAACATTTCTGGACGTTTTTCAATGGCAAAAATCAATGAATATTGTAAATGCACAAACAGTGATATCTCCACATTGCAACGTGCAATTCTGAAATTTTTTGCTTTTTCCTGCTCCTCTTAGCATGATAAAGAAGATTCAAAGAGAGTGAGATGCCAGCTCTTTTCATTCAGTCAGTAGCTTCAAACATCTCTGGTATATGAATAACATGATGTTTTTCAATGGCAAAAATCAATGAATATTGTAAATGCACAAACAGTAATTTCTCCGCATTGCAAGGTGCAATTCTGAAATTTTTGGCTTTTTCCTGCTAATCCTAGCATGATAAAGAAGATTCAAAGAGATTGAGATGCCAGCTCCTTTCATTCAGTCAGTAGCTTCAAACATTTCTGGACGTTTTTCAATGGCAAAAATCAATGAATATTGTAAATGCACAAACAGTAATATCTCCACATTGCAAGGTGCAATTCTGAAATTTTTTGCTTTTTCCTGCTAATCCTGGCATGATAAAGAAGATTCAAAGAGAGTGAGATGCCAGCTCTTTTCATTCAGTCAGTAGCTTCAAACATTTCTGGTATATGAATAACATTATGTTTTTCAATGGCAAAAATCAATGAATATTGTAAATGTACAAACAGTAATTTCTCCGCATTGCAAGGTGCAATTCTGAAATTTTTTGCTTTTTCCTGCTAATCCTAGCATGATAAAGAAGATTCAAAGAGAGTGAGATGCCAGCTCCTTTCATTCAGTCAGTAGCTTCAAACATTTCTGGACGTTTTTCAATGGCAAAAATCAATGAATATTGTAAATGCACAAACAGTAATATCTCCACATTGCAAGGTGCAATTCTGAAATTTTTTGCTTTTTCCTGCTCCTCTTAGCATGATAAAGAAGATTCAAAGAGAGTGAGATGCCAGCTCTTTTCATTCAGTCAGTAGCTTCAAACATTTCTGGTATATGAATAACATGATGTTTTTCAATGGCAAAAATCAATGAATATTGTAAATGCACAAACAGTAATTTCTCCGCATTGCAAGGTGCAATTCTGAAATTTTTTGCTTTTTCCTGCTAATCCTAGCATGATAAAGAAGATTCAAAGAGAGTGAGATGCCAGCTCCTTTCATTCAGTCAGTAGCTTCAAACATTTCTGGACGTTTTTCAATGGCAAAAATCAATGAATATTGTAAATGCACAAACAGTAATATCTCCACATTGCAAGGTGCAATTCTGAAATTTTTTGCTTTTTCCTGCTAATCCTGGCATGATAAAGAAGATTCAAAGAGAGTGAGATGCCAGCTCTTTTCATTCAGTCAGTAGCTTCAAACATTTCTGGTATATGAATAACATGATGTTTTTCAATGGCAAAAATCAATGAATATTGTAAATGCACAAACAGTAATTTCTCCGCATTGCAAGGTGCAATTCTGAAATTTTTTGCTTTTTCCTGCTAATCCTAGCATGATAAAGAAGATTCAAAGAGAGTGAGATGCCAGCTCCTTTCATTCAGTCAGTAGCTTCAAACATTTCTGGACGTTTTTCAATGGCAAAAATCAATGAATATTGTAAATGCACAAACAGTAATATCTCCACATTGCAAGGTGCAATTCTGAAATTTTTTGCTTTTTCCTGCTCCTCTTAGCATGATAAAGAAGATTCAAAGAGAGTGAGATGCCAGATCTTTTCATTCAGTCAGTAGCTTCAAACATTTCTGGTATATGAATAACATGATGTTTTTCAATGGCAAAAATCAATGAATATTGTAAATGCACAAACAGTAATTTCTCCACATTGCAAGGTGCAATTCTGAAATTTTTTGCTTTTTCCTGCTAATCCTAGCATGATAAAGAAGATTCAAAGAGAGTGAGATGCCAGCTCCTTTCATTCAGTCAGTAGCTTCAAACATTTCTGGACATTTTTCAATGGCAAAAATGAATGAATATTGTAAATGCACAAACAGTAATATCTCCACATTGCAAGGTGCAATTCTGAAATTTTTTGCTTTTTCCTGCTAATCCTGGCATGATAAAGAAGATTCAAAGAGAGTGAGATGCCAGCTCTTTTCATTCAGTCAGTAGCTTCAAACATTTCTGGTATATGAATAACATGATGTTTTTCAATGGCAAAAATCAATGAATATTGTAAATGCACAAACAGTAATTTCTCCGCATTGCAAGGTGCAATTCTGAAATTTTTTGCTTTTTCCTGCTAATCCTAGCATGATAAAGAAGATTCAAAGAGAGTGAGATGCCAGCTCCTTTCATTCAGTCAGTAGCTTCAAACATTTCTGGACGTTTTTCAATGGCAAAAATCAATGAATATTGTAAATGCACAAACAGTAATATCTCCACATTGCAAGGTGCAATTCTGAAATTTTTTGCTTTTTCCTGCTCCTCTTAGCATGATAAAGAAGATTCAAAGAGAGTGAGATGCCAGCTCTTTTCATTCAGTCAGTAGCTTCAAACATTTCTGGTATATGAATAACATGATGTTTTTCAATGGCAAAAATCAATGAATATTGTAAATGCACAAACAGTAATTTCTCCGCATTGCAAGGTGCAATTCTGAAATTTTTTGCTTTTTCCTGCTAATCCTAGCATGATAAAGAAGATTCAAAGAGAGTGAGATGCCAGCTCCTTTCATTCAGTCAGTAGCTTCAAGCATTTCTGGACGTTTTTCAATGGCAAAAATCAATGAATATTGTAAATGCACAAACAGTAATATCTCCACATTGCAACGTGCAATTCTGAAATTTTTTGCTTTTTCCTGCTAATCCTGGCATGATAAAGAAGATTCAAAGAGAGTGAGATGCCAGCTCTTTTCATTCAGTCAGTAGCTTCAAACATTTCTGGTATATGAATAACATAATGTTTTTCAATGGCAAAAATCAATGAATATTGTAAATGCACAAACAGTAATTTCTCCGCATTGCAAGGTGCAATTCTGAAATTTTTTGCTTTTTCCTGCTAATCCTAGCATGATAAAGAAGATTCAAAGAGAGTGAGATGTCAGCTCCTTTCATTCAGTCAGTAGCTTCAAACATTTCTGG
The DNA here is from genome assembly GCF_046119375.1 of Phyllobates terribilis. Classification (NCBI taxonomy): domain Eukaryota; kingdom Metazoa; phylum Chordata; class Amphibia; order Anura; family Dendrobatidae; genus Phyllobates; species Phyllobates terribilis. The sequence continues at coordinate 2,528,050 of NW_027362970.1, read as the reverse complement.
ACATTTTTCAATGGCAAAAATCAATGAATATTGTAAATGCACAAACAGTAATATCTCCACATTGCAACGTGCAATTCTGAAATTTTTTGCTTTTTCCTGCTCCTCTTAGCATGATAAAGAAGATTCAAAGAGAGTGAGATGCCAGCTCTTTTCATTCAGTCAGTAGCTTCAAACATTTCTGGTATATGAATAACATGATGTTTTTCAATGGCAAAAATCAATGAATATTGTAAATGCACAAACAGTAATTTCTCCGCATTGCAAGGTGCAATTCTGAAATTTTTTGCTTTTTCCTGCTAATCCTAGCATGATAAAGAAGATTCAAAGAGATTGAGATGCCAGCTCCTTTCATTCAGTCAGTAGCTTCAAACATTTCTGGACGTTTTTCAATGGCAAAAATCAATGAATATTGTAAATGCACAAACAGTAATATCTCCACATTGCAAGGTGCAATTCTGAAATTTTTTGCTTTTTCCTGCTCCTCTTAGCATGATAAAGAAGATTCAAAGAGAGTGAGATGCCAGCTCTTTTCATTCAGTCAGTAGCTTCAAACATTTCTGGTATATGAATAACATGATGTTTTTCAATGGCAAAAATCAATGAATATTGTAAATGCACAAACAGTAATTTCTCCGCATTGCAAGGTGCAATTCTGAAATTTTTTGCTTTTTCCTGCTAATCCTAGCATGATAAAGAAGATTCAAAGAGAGTGAGATGCCAGCTCCTTTCGTTCAGTCAGTAGCTTCAAACATTTCTGGACGTTTTTCAATGGCAAAAATCAATGAATATTGTAAATGCACAAACAGTAATATCTCCACATTGCAAGGTGCAATTCTGAAATTTTTTGCTTTTTCCTGCTCCTCTTAGCATGATAAAGAAGATTCAAAGAGAGTGAGATGCCAGCTCTTTTCATTCAGTCAGTAGCTTCAAACATTTCTGGTATATGAATAACATGTTTTTCAATGGCAAAAATCAATGAATATTGTAAATGCACAAACAGTAATTTCTCCGCATTGCAAGGTGCAATTCTGAAATTTTTTGCTTTTTCCTGATAATCCTAGCATCATAAAGAAGATTCAAAGAGAGTGAGATGCCAGCTCCTTTCATTCAGTCAGTAGCTTCAAACATTTCTGGACGTTTTTCAATGGCAAAAATCAATGAATATTGTAAATGCACAAACAGTGATATCTCCACATTGCAACGTGCAATTCTGAAATTTTTTGCTTTTTCCTGCTCCTCTTAGCATGATAAAGAAGATTCAAAGAGAGTGAGATGCCAGCTCTTTTCATTCAGTCAGTAGCTTCAAACATCTCTGGTATATGAATAACATGATGTTTTTCAATGGCAAAAATCAATGAATATTGTAAATGCACAAACAGTAATTTCTCCGCATTGCAAGGTGCAATTCTGAAATTTTTTGCTTTTTCCTGCTAATCCTAGCATGATAAAGAAGATTCAAAGAGATTGAGATGCCAGCTCCTTTCATTCAGTCAGTAGCTTCAAACATTTCTGGACGTTTTTCAATGGCAAAAATCAATGAATATTGTAAATGCACAAACAGTAATATCTCCACATTGCAAGGTGCAATTCTGAAATTTTTTGCTTTATCCTGCTCCTCTTAGCATGATAAAGAAGATTCAAAGAGAGTGAGATGCCAGCTCTTTTCATTCAGTCAGTAGCTTCAAACATTTCTGGTATATGAATAACATGATGTTTTTCAATGGCAAAAATCAATGAATAATGTAAATGCACAAACAGTAATTTCTCCGCATTGCAAGGTGCAATTCTGAAATTTTTTGCTTTTTCCTGCTAATCCTAGCATGATAAAGAAGATTCAAAGAGAGTGAGATGCCAGCTCCTTTCATTCAGTCAGTAGCTTCAAACATTTCTGGACGTTTTTCAATGGCAAAAATCAATGAATATTGTAAATGCACAAACAGTAATATCTCCACATTGCAAGGTGCAATTCTGAAATTTTTTGCTTTTTCCTGCTCCTCTTAGCATGATAAAGAAGATTCAAAGAGAGTGAGATGCCAGCTCTTTTCATTCAGTCAGTAGCTTCAAACATTTCTGGTATATGAATAACATGATGTTTTTCAATGGCAAAAATCAATGAATATTGTAAATGCACAAACAGTAATTTCTCCGCATTGCAAGGTGCAATTCTAAAATTTTTTGCTTTTTCCTGCTAATCCTAGTATGATAAAGAAGATTCAAAGAGAGTGAGATGCCAGCTCCTTTCATTCAGTCAGTAGCTTCAAACATTTCTGGACGTTTTTCAATGGCAAAAATCAATGAATATTGTAAATGCACAAACAGTAATATCTCCACATTGCAAGGTGCAATTCTGAAATTTTTTGCTTTTTCCTGCTCCTCTTAGCATGATAAAGAAGATTCAAAGAGAGTGAGATGCCAGCTCTTTTCATTCAGTCAGTAGCTTCAAACATTTCTGGTATATGAATAACATGTTTTTCAATGGCAAAAATCAATGAATATTGTAAATGCACAAACAGTAATTTCTCCGCATTGCAAGGTGCAATTCTGAAATTTTTTGCTTTTTCCTGCTAATCCTAGCATGATAAAGAAGATTCAAAGAGAGTGAGATGCCAGCTCCTTTCATTCAGTCAGTAGCTTCAAACATTTCTGGACGTTTTTCAATGGCAAAAATCAATGAATATTGTAAATGCACAAACAGTAATATCTCCACATTGCAAGGTGCAATTCTGAAATTTTTTGCTTTTTCCTGCTAATCCTGGCATGATAAAGAAGATTCAAAGAGAGTGAGATGCCAGCTCTTTTCATTCAGTCAGTAGCTTCAAACATTTCTGGTATATGAATAACATGATGTTTTTCAATGGCAAAAATCAATGAATATTGTAAATGCACAAACAGTAATTTCTCCGCATTGCAAGGTGCAATTCTGAAATTTTTTGCTTTTTCCTGCTAATCCTAGCATGATAAAGAAGATTCAAAGAGAGTGAGATGTCAGCTCCTTTCATTCAGTCAGTAGCTTCAATCATTTCTGGACATTTTTCAATGGCAAAAATCAATGAATATTGTAAATGCACAAACAGTAATATCTCCACATTGCAACGTGCAATTCTGAAATTTTTTGCTTTTTCCTGCTCCTCTTAGCATGATAAAGAAGATTCAAAGAGAGTGAGATGCCAGCTCTTTTCATTCAGTCAGTAGCTTCAAACATTTCTGGTATATGAATAACATGATGTTTTTCAATGGCAAAAATCAATGAATATTGTAAATGCACAAACAGTAATTTCTCCGCATTGCAAGGTGCAATTCTGAAATTTTTTGCTTTTTCCTGCTAATCCTAGCATGATAAAGAAGATTCAAAGAGATTGAGATGCCAGCTCCTTTCATTCAGTCAGTAGCTTCAAACATTTCTGGACGTTTTTCAATGGCAAAAATCAATGAATATTGTAAATGCACAAACAGTAATATCTCCACATTGCAAGGTGCAATTCTGAAATTTTTTGCTTTTTCCTGCTCCTCTTAGCATGATAAAGAAGATTCAAAGAGAGTGAGATGCCAGCTCTTTTCATTCAGTCAGTAGCTTCAAACATTTCTGGTATATGAATAACATGATGTTTTTCAATGGCAAAAATCAATGAATATTGTAAATGCACAAACAGTAATTTCTCCGCATTGCAAGGTGCAATTCTGAAATTTTTTGCTTTTTCCTGCTAATCCTAGCATGATAAAGAAGATTCAAAGAGAGTGAGATGCCAGCTCCTTTCATTCAGTCAGTAGCTTCAAACATTTCTGGACGTTTTTCAATGGCAAAAATCAATGAATATTGTAAATGCACAAACAGTAATATCTCCACATTGCAACGTGCAATTCTGAAATTTTTTGCTTTTTCCTGCTAATCCTGGCATGATAAAGAAGATTCAAAGAGAGTGAGATGCCAGCTCTTTTCATTCAGTCAGTAGCTTCAAACATTTCTGGTATATGAATAACATGATGTTTTTCAATGGCAAAAATCAATGAATATTGTAAATGCACAAACAGTAATTTCTCCGCATTGCAAGGTGCAATTCTGAAATTTTTTGCTTTTTCCTGCTAATCCTAGCATGATAAAGAAGATTCAAAGAGAGTGAGATGTCAGCTCCTTTCATTCAGTCAGTAGCTTCAAACATTTCTGGACATTTTTCAATGGCAAAAATCAATGAATATTGTAAATGCACAAACAGTAATATCTCCACATTGCAACGTGCAATTCTGAAATTTTTTGCTTTTTCCTGCTCCTCTTAGCATGATAAAGAAGATTCAAAGAGAGTGAGATGCCAGCTCTTTTCATTCAGTCAGTAGCTTCAAACATTTCTGGTATATGAATAACATGATGTTTTTCAGGGGCAAAAATCAATGAATATTGTAAATGCACAAACAGTAATTTCTCCGCATTGCAAGGTGCAATTCTGAAATTTTTTGCTTTTTCCTGCTAATCCTAGCATGATAAAGAAGATTCAAAGAGAGTGAGATGCCAGCTCCTTTCATTCAGTCAGTAGCTTCAAACATTTCTGGACGTTTTTCAATGGCAAAAATCAATGAATATTGTAAATGCACAAACAGTAATATCTCCACATTGCAACGTGCAATTCTGAAATTTTTTGCTTTTTCCTGCTAATCCTGGCATGATAAAGAAGATTCAAAGAGAGTGAGATGCCAGCTCTTTTCATTCAGTCAGTAGCTTCAAACATTTCTGGTATATGAATAACATGATGTTTTTCAATGGCAAAAATCAATGAATATTGTAAATGCACAAACAGTAATTTCTCCGCATTGCAAGGTGCAATTCTGAAATTTTTTGCTTTTTCCTGCTAATCCTAGCATGATAAAGAAGATTCAAAGAGAGTGAGATGTCAGCTCCTTTCATTCAGTCAGTAGCTTCAAACATTTCTGGACATTTTTCAATGGCAAAAATCAATGAATATTGTAAATGCACAAACAGTAATATCTCCACATTGCAACGTGCAATTCTGAAATTTTTTGCTTTTTCCTGCTCCTCTTAGCATGATAAAGAAGATTCAAAGAGAGTGAGATGCCAGCTCTTTTCATTCAGTCAGTAGCTTCAAACATTTCTGGTATATGAATAACATGATGTTTTTCAGGGGCAAAAATCAATGAATATTGTAAATGCACAAACAGTAATTTCTCCGCATTGCAAGGTGCAATTCTGAAATTTTTTGCTTTTTCCTGCTAATCCTAGCATGATAAAGAAGATTCAAAGAGAGTGAGATGCCAGCTCCTTTCATTCAGTCAGTAGCTTCAAACATTTCTGGACGTTTTTCAATGGCAAAAATCAATGAATATTGTAAATGCACAAACAGTAATATCTCCACATTGCAACGTGCAATTCTGAAATTTTTTGCTTTTTCCTGCTAATCCTGGCATGATAAAGAAGATTCAAAGACAGTGAGATGCCAGCTCTTTTCATTCAGTCAGTAGCTTCAAACATTTCTGGTATATGAATAACATGATGTTTTTCAATGGCAAAAATCAATGAATATTGTAAATGCACAAACAGTAATTTCTCCGCATTGCAAGGTGCAATTCTGAAATTTTTTGCTTTTTCCTGCTAATCCTAGCATGATAAAGAAGATTCAAAGAGAGAGATGTCAGCTCCTTTCATTCAGTCAGTAGCTTCAAACATTTCTGGACATTTTTCAATGGCAAAAATCAATGAATATTGTAAATGCACAAACAGTAATATCTCCACATTGCAACGTGCAATTCTGAAATTTTTTGCTTTTTCCTGCTTCTCTTAGCATGATAAAGAAGATTCAAAGAGAGTGAGATGCCAGCTCTTTTCATTCAGTCAGTAGCTTCAAACATTTCTGGTATATGAATAACATGATGTTTTTCAATGGCAAAAATCAATGAATATTGTAAATGCATAAACAGTAATTTCTCCGCATTGCAAGGTGCAATTCTGAAATTTTTTGCTTTTTCCTGCTAATCCTAGCATGATAAAGAAGATTCAAAGAGATTGAGATGCCAGCTCCTTTCATTCAGTCAGTAGCTTCAAACATTTCTGGACGTTTTTCAATGGCAAAAATCAATGAATATTGTAAATGCACAAACAGTAATATCTCCACATTGCAACGTGCAATTCTGAAATTTTTTGCTTTTTCCTGCTAATCCTGGCATGATAAAGAAGATTCAAAGAGAGTGAGATGCCAGCTCTTTTCATTCAGTCAGTAGCTTCAAACATTTCTGGTATATGAATAACATGATGTTTTTCAATGGCAAAAATCAATGAATATTGTAAATGCACAAACAGTAATTTCTCCGCATTGCAAGGTGCAATTCTGAAATTTTTTGCTTTTTCCTGCTAATCCTAGCATGATAAAGAAGATTCAAAGAGAGTGAGATGTCAGCTCCTTTCATTCAGTCAGTAGCTTCAAACATTTCTGGACATTTTTCAATGGCAAAAATCAATGAATATTGTAAATGCACAAACAGTAATATCTCCACATTGCAACGTGCAATTCTGAAATTTTTTGCTTTTTCCTGCTCCTCTTAGCATGATAAAGAAGATTCAAAGAGAGTGAGATGCCAGCTCTTTTCATTCAGTCAGTAGCTTCAAACATTTCTGGTATATGAATAACATGATGTTTTTCAGGGGCAAAAATCAATGAATATTGTAAATGCACAAACAGTAATTTCTCCGCATTGCAAGGTGCAATTCTGAAATTTTTTGCTTTTTCCTGCTAATCCTAGCATGATAAAGAAGATTCAAAGAGAGTGAGATGCCAGCTCCTTTCATTCAGTCAGTAGCTTCAAACATTTCTGGACGTTTTTCAATGGCAAAAATCAATGAATATTGTAAATGCACAAACAGTAATATCTCCACATTGCAACGTGCAATTCTGAAATTTTTTGCTTTTTCCTGCTAATCCTGGCATGATAAAGAAGATTCAAAGACAGTGAGATGCCAGCTCTTTTCATTCAGTCAGTAGCTTCAAACATTTCTGGTATATGAATAACATGATGTTTTTCAATGGCAAAAATCAATGAATATTGTAAATGCACAAACAGTAATTTCTCCGCATTGCAAGGTGCAATTCTGAAATTTTTTGCTTTTTCCTGCTAATCCTAGCATGATAAAGAAGATTCAAAGAGAGAGATGTCAGCTCCTTTCATTCAGTCAGTAGCTTCAAACATTTCTGGACATTTTTCAATGGCAAAAATCAATGAATATTGTAAATGCACAAACAGTAATATCTCCACATTGCAACGTGCAATTCTGAAATTTTTTGCTTTTTCCTGCTTCTCTTAGCATGATAAAGAAGATTCAAAGAGAGTGAGATGCCAGCTCTTTTCATTCAGTCAGTAGCTTCAAACATTTCTGGTATATGAATAACATGATGTTTTTCAATGGCAAAAATCAATGAATATTGTAAATGCATAAACAGTAATTTCTCCGCATTGCAAGGTGCAATTCTGAAATTTTTTGCTTTTTCCTGCTAATCCTAGCATGATAAAGAAGATTCAAAGAGATTGAGATGCCAGCTCCTTTCATTCAGTCAGTAGCTTCAAACATTTCTGGACGTTTTTCAATGGCAAAAATCAATGAATATTGTAAATGCACAAACAGTAATATCTCCACATTGCAAGGTGCAATTCTGAAATTTTTTGCTTTTTCCTGCTCCTCTTAGCATGATAAAGAAGATTCAAAGAGAGTGAGATGCCAGCTCTTTTCATTCAGTCAGTAGCTTCAAACATTTCTGGTATATGAATAACATGATGTTTTTCAATGGCAAAAATCAATGAATATTGTAAATGCACAAACAGTAATTTCTCCGCATTGCAAGGTGCAATTCTGAAATTTTTTGCTTTTTCCTGCTAATCCTAGCATGATAAAGAAGATTCAAAGAGAGTGAGATGCCAGCTCCTTTCATTCAGTCAGTAGCTTCAAACATTTCTGGACGTTTTTCAATGGCAAAAATAAATGAATATTGTAAATGCACAAACAGTAATATCTCCACATTGCAAGGTGCAATTCTGAAATTTTTTGCTTTTTCCTGCTCCTCTTAGCATGATAAAGAAGATTCAAAGAGAGTGAGATGCCAGCTCTTTTCATTCAGTCAGTAGCTTCAAACATTTCTGGTATATGAATAACATGACGTTTTTCAATGGCAAAAATCAATGAATATTGTAAATGCACAAACAGTAATTTCTCCGCATTGCAAGGTGCAATTCTGAAATTTTTTGCTTTTTCCTGCTAATCCTAGCATGATAAAGAAGATTCAAAGAGAGTGAGATGCCAGCTCCTTTCATTCAGTCAGTAGCTTCAAACATTTCTGGACGTTTTTCAATGGCAAAAATCAATGAATATTGTAAATGCACAAACAGTAATATCTCCACATTGCAAGGTGCAATTCTGACATTTTTTGCTTTTTCCTGCTAATCCTGGCATGATAAAGAAGATTCAAAGAGAGTGAGATGCCAGCTCTTTTCATTCAGTCAGTAGCTTCAAACATTTCTGGTATATGAATAACATGATGTTTTTCAATGGCAAAAATCAATGTATATTGTAAATGCACAAACAGTAATTTCTCCGCATTGCAAGTTGCAATTCTGAAATTTTTTGCTTTTTCCTGCTAATCCTAGCATGATAAAGAAGATTCAAAGAGAGTGAGATGCCAGCTCCTTTCATTCAGTCAGTAGCTTCAAACATTTCTGGACATTTTTCAATGGCAAAAATCAATGAATATTGTAAATGCACAAACAGTAATATCTCCACATTGCAACGTGCAATTCTGAAATTTTTTGCTTTTTCCTGCTCCTCTTAGCATGATAAAGAAGATTCAAAGAGAGTGAGATGCCAGCTCTTTTCATTCAGTCAGTAGCTTCAAACATTTCTGGATTATGAATAACATGATGTTTTTCAATGGCAAAAATCAATGAATATTGTAAATGCACAAACAGTAATTTCTCCGCATTGCAAGGTGCAATTCTGAAATTTTTTGCTTTTTCCTGCTAATCCTAGCATGATAAAGAAGATTCAAAGAGAGTGAGATGCCAGCTCCTTTCATTCAGTCAGTAGCTTCAAACATTTCTGGACGTTTTTCAATGGCAAAAATCAATGAATATTGTAAATGCACAAACAGTAATATCTCCACATTGCAAGGTGCAATTCTGAAATTTTTTGCTTTTTCCTGGTCCTCTTAGCATGATAAAGAAGATTCAAAGAGAGTGAGATGCCAGCTCTTTTCATTCAGTCAGTAGCTTCAAACATTTCTGGTATATGAATAACATGATGTTTTCAATGGCAAAAATCAATGAATATTGTAAATGCACAAACAGTAATTTCTCCGCATTGCAAGGTGCAATTCTGAAGTTTTTTGCTTTTTCCTGCTAATCCTAGCATGATAAAGAAGATTCAAAGAGAGTGAGATGCCAGCTCCTTTCAATCAGTCAGTAGCTTCAAACATTTCTGGACGTTTTTCAATGGCAAAAATCAATGTATATTGTAAATGCACAAACAGTAATATCTCCACATTGCAAGGTGCAATTCTAAAATTTTTTGCTTTTTCCTGCTCCTCTTAGCATGATAAAGAAGATTCAAAGAGAGTGAGATGCCAGCTCTTTTCATTCAGTCAGTAGCTTCAAACATTTCTGGTATATGAATAACATGATGTTTTCAATGGCAAAAATCAATGAATATTGTAAATGCACAAACAGTAATTTCTCCGCATTGCAAGGTGCAATTCTGAAATTTTTTGCTTTTTCCTGCTAATCCTAGCATGATAAAGAAGATTCAAAGAGAGTGAGATGCCAGCTCCTTTCATTCAGTCAGTAGCTTCAAACATTTCTGGACGTTTTTCAATGGCAAAAATCAATGAATATTGTAAATGCACAAACAGTAATATCTCCACATTGCAACGTGCAATTCTGAAATTTTTTGCTTTTTCCTGCTAATCCTGGCATGATAAAGAAGATTCAAAGAGAGTGAGATGCCAGCTCTTTTCATTCAGTCAGTAGCTTCAAACATTTCTGGTATATGAATAACATGATGTTTTTCAATGGCAAAAATCAATGAATATTGTAAATGCACAAACAGTAATTTCTCCGCATTGCAAGGTGCAATTCTGAAATTTTTTGCTTTTTCCTGCTAATCCTAGCATGATAAAGAAGATTCAAAGAGAGAGATGTCAGCTCCTTTCATTCAGTCAGTAGCTTCAAACATTTCTGGACATTTTTCAATGGCAAAAATCAATGAATATTGTAAATGCACAAACAGTAATATCTCCACATTGCAACGTGCAATTCTGAAATTTTTTGCTTTTTCCTGCTCCTCTTAGCATGATAAAGAAGATTCAAAGAGAGTGAGATGCCAGCTCTTTTCATTCAGTCAGTAGCTTCAAACATTTCTGGTATATGAATAACATGACGTTTTTCAATGGCAAAAATAAATGAATATTGTAAATGCACAAACAGTAATATCTCCACATTGCAAGGTGCAATTCTGAAATTTTTTGCTTTTTCCTGCTCCTCTTAGCATGATAAAGAAGATTCAAAGAGAGTGAGATGCCAGCTCTTTTCATTCAGTCAGTAGCTTCAAACTTCTCTGTTATATGAATAACATGATGTTTTTCAATGGCAAAAATCAATGAATATTGTAAATGCACAAACAGTAATTTCTCCGCATTGCAAGGTGCAATTCTGAAATTTTTTGCTTTTTCCTGCTAATCCTAGCATGATAAAGAAGATTCAAAGAGAGTGAGATGCCAGCTCCTTTCATTCAGTCAGTAGCTTCAAACATTTCTGGACGTTTTTCAATGGCAAAAATCAATGAATATTGTAAATGCACAAACAGTAATATCTCCACATTGCAAGGTGCAATTCTGAAATTTTTTGCTTTTTCCTGCTCCTCTTAGCATGATAAAGAAGATTCAAAGAGAGTGAGATGCCAGCTCTTTTCATTCAGTCAGTAGCTTCAAACATTTCTGGTATATGAATAACATGACGTTTTTCAATGGCAAAAATCAATGAATATTGTAAATGCACAAACAGTAATTTCTCCGCATTGCAAGGTGCAATTCTGAAATTTTTTGCTTTTTCCTGCTAATCCTAGCATGATAAAGAAGATTCAAAGAGAGTGAGATGCCAGCTCCTTTCATTCAGTCAGTAGCTTCAAACATTTCTGGACGTTTTTCAATGGCAAAAATCAATGAATATTGTAAATGCACAAACAGTAATATCTCCACATTGCAAGGTGCAATTCTGAAATTTTTTGCTTTTTCCTGCTAATCCTGGCATGATAAAGAAGATTCAAAGAGAGTGAGATGCCAGCTCTTTTCATTCAGTCAGTAGCTTCAAACATTTCTGGTATATGAATAACATGATGTTTTTCAATGGCAAAAATCAATGAATATTGTAAATGCACAAACAGTAATTTCTCCGCATTGCAAGGTGCAATTCTGAAATTTTTTGCTTTTTCCTGCTAATCCTAGCATGATAAAGAAGATTCAAAGAGAGTGAGATGTCAGCTCCTTTCATTCAGTCAGTAGCTTCAAACATTTCTGGACATTTTTCAATGGCAAAAATCAATGAATATTGTAAATGCACAAACAGTAATATCTCCACATTGCAACGTGCAATTCTGAAATTTTTTGCTTTTTCCTGCTCCTCTTAGCATGATAAAGAAGATTCAAAGAGAGTGAGATGCCAGCTCTTTTCATTCAGTCAGTAGCTTCAAACATTTCTGGTATATGAATAACATGATGTTTTTCAATGGCAAAAATCAATGAATATTGTAAATGTACAAACAGTAATTTCTCCGCATTGCAAGGTGCAATTCTGAAATTTTTTGCTTTTTCCTGCTAATCCTAGCATGATAAAGAAGATTCAAAGAGAGTGAGATGCCAGCTCCTTTCATTCAGTCAGTAGCTTCAAACATTTCTGGACGTTTTTCAATGACAAAAATCAATGAATATTGTAAAAGCACAAACAGTAATATCTCCACATTGCAACGTGCAATTCTGAAATTTTTTGCTTTTTCCTGCTAATCCTGGCATGATAAAGAAGATTCAAAGAGAGTGAGATGCCAGCTCTTTTCATTCAGTCAGTAGCTTCAAACATTTCTGGTATATGAATAACATGATGTTTTTCAATGGCAAAAATCAATGAATATTGTAAATGCACAAACAGTAATTTCTCCGCATTGCAAGGTGCAATTCTGAAATTTTTTGCTTTTTCCTGCTAATCCTAGCATGATAAAGAAGATTCAAAGAGAGTGAGATGCCAGCTCCTTTCATTCAGTCAGTAGCTTCAAACATTTCTGGACGTTTTTCAATGGCAAAAATAAATGAATATTGTAAATGCACAAACAGTAATATCTCCACATTGCAAGGTGCAATTCTGAAATTTTTTGCTTTTTCCTGCTCCTCTTAGCATGATAAAGAAGATTCAAAGAGAGTGAGATGCCAGCTCTTTTCATTCAGTCAGCAGCTTCAAACTTCTCTGGTATATGAATAACAAGATGTTTTTCAATGGCAAAAATCAATGAATATTGTAAATGCACAAACACTAATTTCTCCGCATTGCAAGGTGCAATTCTTAAATTTTTTGCTTTTTCCTGCTAATCCTAGCATGATAAAGAAGATTCAAAGAGAGTGAGATGCCAGCTCCTTTCATTCAGTCAGTAGCTTCAAACATTTCTGGACGTTTTTCAATGGCAAAAATCAATGAATATTGTAAATGCACAAACAGTAATATCTCCACATTGCAAGGTGCAATTCTGAAATTTTTTGCTTTTTCCTGCTCCTCTTAGCATGATAAAGAAGATTCAAAGAGAGTGAGATGCCAGCTCTTTTCATTCAGTCAGTAGCTTCAAACATTTCTGGTATATGAATAACATGACGTTTTTCAATGGCAAAAATCAATGAATATTGTAAATGCACAAACAGTAATTTCTCCGCATTGCAAGGTGCAATTCTGAAATTTTTTGCTTTTTCCTGCTAATCCTAGCATGATAAAGAAGATTCAAAGAGAGTGAGATGCCAGCTCCTTTCATTCAGTCAGTAGCTTCAAACATTTCTGGACGTTTTTCAATGGCAAAAATCAATGAATATTGTAAATGCACAAACAGTAATATCTCCACATTGCAAGGTGCAATTCTGAAATTTTTTGCTTTTTCCTGCTAATCCTGGCATGATAAAGAAGATTCAAAGAGAGTGAGATGCCAGCTCTTTTCATTCAGTCAGTAGCTTCAAACATTTCTGGTATATGAATAACATGATGTTTTTCAATGGCAAAAATCAATGTATATTGTAAATGCACAAACAGTAATTTCTCCGCATTGCAAGTTGCAATTCTGAAATTTTTTGCTTTTTCCTGCTAATCCTAGCATGATAAAGAAGATTCAAAGAGAGTGAGATGCCAGCTCCTTTCATTCAGTCAGTAGCTTCAAACATTTCTGGACATTTTTCAATGGCAAAAATCAATGAATATTGTAAATGCACAAACAGTAATATCTCCACATTGCAACGTGCAATTCTGAAATTTTTTGCTTTTTCCTGCTCCTCTTAGCATGATAAAGAAGATTCAAAGAGAGTGAGATGCCAGCTCTTTTCATTCAGTCAGTAGCTTCAAACATTTCTGGATTATGAATAACATGATGTTTTTCAATGGCAAAAATCAATGAATATTGTAAATGCACAAACAGTAATTTCTCCGCATTGCAAGGTGCAATTCTGAAATTTTTTGCTTTTTCCTGCTAATCCTAGCATGATAAAGAAGATTCAAAGAGAGTGAGATGCCAGCTCTTTTCATTCAGTCAGCAGCTTCAAACTTCTCTGGTATATGAATAACAAGATGTTTTTCAATGGCAAAAATCAATGAATATTGTAAATGCACAAACACTAATTTCTCCGCATTGCAAGGTGCAATTCTTAAATTTTTTGCTTTTTCCTGCTAATCCTAGCATGATAAAGAAGATTCAAAGAGAGTGAGATGCCAGCTCCTTTCATTCAGTCAGTAGCTTCAAACATTTCTGGACGTTTTTCAATGGCAAAAATCAATGAATATTGTAAATGCACAAACAGTAATATCTCCACATTGCAAGGTGCAATTCTGAAATTTTTTGCTTTTTCCTGCTCCTCTTAGCATGATAAAGAAGATTCAAAGAGAGTGAGATGCCAGCTCTTCTCATTCAGTCAGTAGCTTCAAACATTTCTGGTATATGAATAACATGACGTTTTTCAATGGCAAAAATCAATGAATATTGTAAATGCACAAACAGTAATTTCTCCGCATTGCAAGGTGCAATTCTGAAATTTTTTGCTTTTTCCTGCTAATCCTAGCATGATAAAGAAGATTCAAAGAGAGTGAGATGCCAGCTCCTTTCATTCAGTCAGTAGCTTCAAACATTTCTGGACGTTTTTCAATGGCAAAAATCAATGAATATTGTAAATGCACAAACAGTAATATCTCCACATTGCAAGGTGCAATTCTGAAATTTTTTGCTTTTTCCTGCTAATCCTGGCATGATAAAGAAGATTCAAAGAGAGTGAGATGCCAGCTCTTTTCATTCAGTCAGTAGCTTCAAACATTTCTGGTATATGAATAACATGATGTTTTTCAATGGCAAAAATCAATGAATATTGTAAATGCATAAACAGTAATTTCTCCGCATTGCAAGGTGCAATTCTGAAATTTTTTGCTTTTTCCTGCTAATCCTAGCATGATAAAGAAGATTCAAAGAGATTGAGATGCCAGCTCCTTTCATTCAGTCAGTAGCTTCAAACATTTCTGGACGTTTTTCAATGGCAAAAATCAATGAATATTGTAAATGCACAAACAGTAATATCTCCACATTGCAAGGTGCAATTCTGAAATTTTTTGCTTTTTCCTGCTCCTCTTAGCATGATAAAGAAGATTCAAAGAGAGTGAGATGCCAGCTCTTTTCATTCAGTCAGTAGCTTCAAACATTTCTGGTATATGAATAACATGATGTTTTTCAATGGCAAAAATCAATGAATATTGTAAATGCACAAACAGTAATTTCTCCGCATTGCAAGGTGCAATTCTGAAATTTTTTGCTTTTTCCTGCTAATCCTAGCATGATAAAGAAGATTCAAAGAGAGTGAGATGCCAGCTCCTTTCATTCAGTCAGTAGCTTCAAACATTTCTGGACGTTTTTCAATGGCAAAAATAAATGAATATTGTAAATGCACAAACAGTAATATCTCCACATTGCAAGGTGCAATTCTGAAATTTTTTGCTTTTTCCTGCTCCTCTTAGCATGATAAAGAAGATTCAAAGAGAGTGAGATGCCAGCTCTTTTCATTCAGTCAGTAGCTTCAAACATTTCTGGTATATGAATAACATGACGTTTTTCAATGGCAAAAATCAATGAATATTGTAAATGCACAAACAGTAATTTCTCCGCATTGCAAGGTGCAATTCTGAAATTTTTTGCTTTTTCCTGCTAATCCTAGCATGATAAAGAAGATTCAAAGAGAGTGAGATGCCAGCTCCTTTCATTCAGTCAGTAGCTTCAAACATTTCTGGACGTTTTTCAATGGCAAAAATCAATGAATATTGTAAATGCACAAACAGTAATATCTCCACATTGCAAGGTGCAATTCTGACATTTTTTGCTTTTTCCTGCTAATCCTGGCATGATAAAGAAGATTCAAAGAGAGTGAGATGCCAGCTCTTTTCATTCAGTCAGTAGCTTCAAACATTTCTGGTATATGAATAACATGATGTTTTTCAATGGCAAAAATCAATGTATATTGTAAATGCACAAACAGTAATTTCTCCGCATTGCAAGTTGCAATTCTGAAATTTTTTGCTTTTTCCTGCTAATCCTAGCATGATAAAGAAGATTCAAAGAGAGTGAGATGCCAGCTCCTTTCATTCAGTCAGTAGCTTCAAACATTTCTGGACATTTTTCAATGGCAAAAATCAATGAATATTGTAAATGCACAAACAGTAATATCTCCACATTGCAACGTGCAATTCTGAAATTTTTTGCTTTTTCCTGCTCCTCTTAGCATGATAAAGAAGATTCAAAGAGAGTGAGATGCCAGCTCTTTTCATTCAGTCAGTAGCTTCAAACATTTCTGGATTATGAATAACATGATGTTTTTCAATGGCAAAAATCAATGAATATTGTAAATGCACAAACAGTAATTTCTCCGCATTGCAAGGTGCAATTCTGAAATTTTTTGCTTTTTCCTGCTAATCCTAGCATGATAAAGAAGATTCAAAGAGAGTGAGATGCCAGCTCCTTTCATTCAGTCAGTAGCTTCAAACATTTCTGGACGTTTTTCAATGGCAAAAATCAATGAATATTGTAAATGCACAAACAGTAATATCTCCACATTGCAAGGTGCAATTCTGAAATTTTTTGCTTTTTCCTGGTCCTCTTAGCATGATAAAGAAGATTCAAAGAGAGTGAGATGCCAGCTCTTTTCATTCAGTCAGTAGCTTCAAACATTTCTGGTATATGAATAACATGATGTTTTCAATGGCAAAAATCAATGAATATTGTAAATGCACAAACAGTAATTTCTCCGCATTGCAAGGTGCAATTCTGAAGTTTTTTGCTTTTTCCTGCTAATCCTAGCATGATAAAGAAGATTCAAAGAGAGTGAGATGCCAGCTCCTTTCAATCAGTCAGTAGCTTCAAACATTTCTGGACGTTTTTCAATGGCAAAAATCAATGTATATTGTAAATGCACAAACAGTAATATCTCCACATTGCAAGGTGCAATTCTAAAATTTTTTGCTTTTTCCTGCTCCTCTTAGCATGATAAAGAAGATTCAAAGAGAGTGAGATGCCAGCTCTTTTCATTCAGTCAGTAGCTTCAAACATTTCTGGTATATGAATAACATGATGTTTTCAATGGCAAAAATCAATGAATATTGTAAATGCACAAACAGTAATTTCTCCGCATTGCAAGGTGCAATTCTGAAATTTTTTGCTTTTTCCTGCTAATCCTAGCATGATAAAGAAGATTCAAAGAGAGTGAGATGCCAGCTCCTTTCATTCAGTCAGTAGCTTCAAACATTTCTGGACGTTTTTCAATGGCAAAAATCAATGAATATTGTAAATGCACAAACAGTAATATCTCCACATTGCAACGTGCAATTCTGAAATTTTTTGCTTTTTCCTGCTAATCCTGGCATGATAAAGAAGATTCAAAGAGAGTGAGATGCCAGCTCTTTTCATTCAGTCAGTAGCTTCAAACATTTCTGGTATATGAATAACATGATGTTTTTCAATGGCAAAAATCAATGAATATTGTAAATGCACAAACAGTAATTTCTCCGCATTGCAAGGTGCAATTCTGAAATTTTTTGCTTTTTCCTGCTAATCCTAGCATGATAAAGAAGATTCAAAGAGAGAGATGTCAGCTCCTTTCATTCAGTCAGTAGCTTCAAACATTTCTGGACATTTTTCAATGGCAAAAATCAATGAATATTGTAAATGCACAAACAGTAATATCTCCACATTGCAACGTGCAATTCTGAAATTTTTTGCTTTTTCCTGCTCCTCTTAGCATGATAAAGAAGATTCAAAGAGAGTGAGATGCCAGCTCTTTTCATTCAGTCAGTAGCTTCAAACATTTCTGGTATATGAATAACATGACGTTTTTCAATGGCAAAAATAAATGAATATTGTAAATGCACAAACAGTAATATCTCCACATTGCAAGGTGCAATTCTGAAATTTTTTGCTTTTTCCTGCTCCTCTTAGCATGATAAAGAAGATTCAAAGAGAGTGAGATGCCAGCTCTTTTCATTCAGTCAGTAGCTTCAAACTTCTCTGTTATATGAATAACATGATGTTTTTCAATGGCAAAAATCAATGAATATTGTAAATGCACAAACAGTAATTTCTCCGCATTGCAAGGTGCAATTCTGAAATTTTTTGCTTTTTCCTGCTAATCCTAGCATGATAAAGAAGATTCAAAGAGAGTGAGATGCCAGCTCCTTTCATTCAGTCAGTAGCTTCAAACATTTCTGGACGTTTTTCAATGGCAAAAATCAATGAATATTGTAAATGCACAAACAGTAATATCTCCACATTGCAAGGTGCAATTCTGAAATTTTTTGCTTTTTCCTGCTCCTCTTAGCATGATAAAGAAGATTCAAAGAGAGTGAGATGCCAGCTCTTTTCATTCAGTCAGTAGCTTCAAACATTTCTGGTATATGAATAACATGACGTTTTTCAATGGCAAAAATCAATGAATATTGTAAATGCACAAACAGTAATTTCTCCGCATTGCAAGGTGCAATTCTGAAATTTTTTGCTTTTTCCTGCTAATCCTAGCATGATAAAGAAGATTCAAAGAGAGTGAGATGCCAGCTCCTTTCATTCAGTCAGTAGCTTCAAACATTTCTGGACGTTTTTCAATGGCAAAAATCAATGAATATTGTAAATGCACAAACAGTAATATCTCCACATTGCAAGGTGCAATTCTGAAATTTTTTGCTTTTTCCTGCTAATCCTGGCATGATAAAGAAGATTCAAAGAGAGTGAGATGCCAGCTCTTTTCATTCAGTCAGTAGCTTCAAACATTTCTGGTATATGAATAACATGATGTTTTTCAATGGCAAAAATCAATGAATATTGTAAATGCACAAACAGTAATTTCTCCGCATTGCAAGGTGCAATTCTGAAATTTTTTGCTTTTTCCTGCTAATCCTAGCATGATAAAGAAGATTCAAAGAGAGTGAGATGTCAGCTCCTTTCATTCAGTCAGTAGCTTCAAACATTTCTGGACATTTTTCAATGGCAAAAATCAATGAATATTGTAAATGCACAAACAGTAATATCTCCACATTGCAACGTGCAATTCTGAAATTTTTTGCTTTTTCCTGCTCCTCTTAGCATGATAAAGAAGATTCAAAGAGAGTGAGATGCCAGCTCTTTTCATTCAGTCAGTAGCTTCAAACATTTCTGGTATATGAATAACATGATGTTTTTCAATGGCAAAAATCAATGAATATTGTAAATGTACAAACAGTAATTTCTCCGCATTGCAAGGTGCAATTCTGAAATTTTTTGCTTTTTCCTGCTAATCCTAGCATGATAAAGAAGATTCAAAGAGAGTGAGATGCCAGCTCCTTTCATTCAGTCAGTAGCTTCAAACATTTCTGGACGTTTTTCAATGACAAAAATCAATGAATATTGTAAAAGCACAAACAGTAATATCTCCACATTGCAACGTGCAATTCTGAAATTTTTTGCTTTTTCCTGCTAATCCTGGCATGATAAAGAAGATTCAAAGAGAGTGAGATGCCAGCTCTTTTCATTCAGTCAGTAGCTTCAAACATTTCTGGTATATGAATAACATGATGTTTTTCAATGGCAAAAATCAATGAATATTGTAAATGCACAAACAGTAATTTCTCCGCATTGCAAGGTGCAATTCTGAAATTTTTTGCTTTTTCCTGCTAATCCTAGCATGATAAAGAAGATTCAAAGAGAGTGAGATGCCAGCTCCTTTCATTCAGTCAGTAGCTTCAAACATTTCTGGACGTTTTTCAATGGCAAAAATAAATGAATATTGTAAATGCACAAACAGTAATATCTCCACATTGCAAGGTGCAATTCTGAAATTTTTTGCTTTTTCCTGCTCCTCTTAGCATGATAAAGAAGATTCAAAGAGAGTGAGATGCCAGCTCTTTTCATTCAGTCAGCAGCTTCAAACTTCTCTGGTATATGAATAACAAGATGTTTTTCAATGGCAAAAATCAATGAATATTGTAAATGCACAAACACTAATTTCTCCGCATTGCAAGGTGCAATTCTTAAATTTTTTGCTTTTTCCTGCTAATCCTAGCATGATAAAGAAGATTCAAAGAGAGTGAGATGCCAGCTCCTTTCATTCAGTCAGTAGCTTCAAACATTTCTGGACGTTTTTCAATGGCAAAAATCAATGAATATTGTAAATGCACAAACAGTAATATCTCCACATTGCAAGGTGCAATTCTGAAATTTTTTGCTTTTTCCTGCTCCTCTTAGCATGATAAAGAAGATTCAAAGAGAGTGAGATGCCAGCTCTTTTCATTCAGTCAGTAGCTTCAAACATTTCTGGTATATGAATAACATGACGTTTTTCAATGGCAAAAATCAATGAATATTGTAAATGCACAAACAGTAATTTCTCCGCATTGCAAGGTGCAATTCTGAAATTTTTTGCTTTTTCCTGCTAATCCTAGCATGATAAAGAAGATTCAAAGAGAGTGAGATGCCAGCTCCTTTCATTCAGTCAGTAGCTTCAAACATTTCTGGACGTTTTTCAATGGCAAAAATCAATGAATATTGTAAATGCACAAACAGTAATATCTCCACATTGCAAGGTGCAATTCTGAAATTTTTTGCTTTTTCCTGCTAATCCTGGCATGATAAAGAAGATTCAAAGAGAGTGAGATGCCAGCTCTTTTCATTCAGTCAGTAGCTTCAAACATTTCTGGTATATGAATAACATGATGTTTTTCAATGGCAAAAATCAATGTATATTGTAAATGCACAAACAGTAATTTCTCCGCATTGCAAGTTGCAATTCTGAAATTTTTTGCTTTTTCCTGCTAATCCTAGCATGATAAAGAAGATTCAAAGAGAGTGAGATGCCAGCTCCTTTCATTCAGTCAGTAGCTTCAAACATTTCTGGACATTTTTCAATGGCAAAAATCAATGAATATTGTAAATGCACAAACAGTAATATCTCCACATTGCAACGTGCAATTCTGAAATTTTTTGCTTTTTCCTGCTCCTCTTAGCATGATAAAGAAGATTCAAAGAGAGTGAGATGCCAGCTCTTTTCATTCAGTCAGTAGCTTCAAACATTTCTGGATTATGAATAACATGATGTTTTTCAATGGCAAAAATCAATGAATATTGTAAATGCACAAACAGTAATTTCTCCGCATTGCAAGGTGCAATTCTGAAATTTTTTGCTTTTTCCTGCTAATCCTAGCATGATAAAGAAGATTCAAAGAGAGTGAGATGCCAGCTCTTTTCATTCAGTCAGCAGCTTCAAACTTCTCTGGTATATGAATAACAAGATGTTTTTCAATGGCAAAAATCAATGAATATTGTAAATGCACAAACACTAATTTCTCCGCATTGCAAGGTGCAATTCTTAAATTTTTTGCTTTTTCCTGCTAATCCTAGCATGATAAAGAAGATTCAAAGAGAGTGAGATGCCAGCTCCTTTCATTCAGTCAGTAGCTTCAAACATTTCTGGACGTTTTTCAATGGCAAAAATCAATGAATATTGTAAATGCACAAACAGTAATATCTCCACATTGCAAGGTGCAATTCTGAAATTTTTTGCTTTTTCCTGCTCCTCTTAGCATGATAAAGAAGATTCAAAGAGAGTGAGATGCCAGCTCTTCTCATTCAGTCAGTAGCTTCAAACATTTCTGGTATATGAATAACATGACGTTTTTCAATGGCAAAAATCAATGAATATTGTAAATGCACAAACAGTAATTTCTCCGCATTGCAAGGTGCAATTCTGAAATTTTTTGCTTTTTCCTGCTAATCCTAGCATGATAAAGAAGATTCAAAGAGAGTGAGATGCCAGCTCCTTTCATTCAGTCAGTAGCTTCAAACATTTCTGGACGTTTTTCAATGGCAAAAATCAATGAATATTGTAAATGCACAAACAGTAATATCTCCACATTGCAAGGTGCAATTCTGAAATTTTTTGCTTTTTCCTGCTAATCCTGGCATGATAAAGAAGATTCAAAGAGAGTGAGATGCCAGCTCTTTTCATTCAGTCAGTAGCTTCAAACATTTCTGGTATATGAATAACATGATGTTTTTCAATGGCAAAAATCAATGTATATTGTAAATGCACAAACAGTAATTTCTCCGCATTGCAAGTTGCAATTCTGAAATTTTTTGCTTTTTCCTGCTAATCCTAGCATGATAAAGAAGATTCAAAGAGAGTGAGATGCCAGCTCCTTTCATTCAGTCAGTAGCTTCAAACATTTCTGGACATTTTTCAATGGCAAAAATCAATGAATATTGTAAATGCACAAACAGTAATATCTCCACATTGCAACGTGCAATTCTGAAATTTTTTGCTTTTTCCTGCTCCTCTTAGCATGATAAAGAAGATTCAAAGAGAGTGAGATGCCAGCTCTTTTCATTCAGTCAGTAGCTTCAAACATTTCTGGATTATGAATAACATGACGTTTTTCAATGGCAAAAATCAATGAATATTGTAAATGCACAAACAGTAATTTCTCCGCATTGCAAGGTGCAATTCTGAAATTTTTTGCTTTTTCCTGCTAATCCTAGCATGATAAAGAAGATTCAAAGAGAGTGAGATGCCAGCTCCTTTCATTCAGTCAGTAGCTTCAAACATTTCTGGACGTTTTTCAATGGCAAAAATCAATGAATATTGTAAATGCACAAACAGTAATATCTCCACATTGCAAGGTGCAATTCTGAAATTTTTTGCTTTTTCCTGCTCCTCTTAGCATGATAAGGAAGATTCAAAGAGAGTGAGATGCCAGCTCTTTTCATTCAGTCAGTAGCTTCAAACATTTCTGGTATATGAATAACATGATGTTTTCAATGGCAAAAATCAATGAATATTGTAAATGCACAAACAGTAATTTCTCCGCATTGCAAGGTGCAATTCTGAAATTTTTTGCTTTTTCCTGCTAATCCTAGCATGATAAAGAAGATTCAAAGAGAGTGAGATGCCAGCTCCTTTCATTCAGTCAGTAGCTTCAAACATTTC
Source organism: Phyllobates terribilis (assembly GCF_046119375.1). Classification (NCBI taxonomy): domain Eukaryota; kingdom Metazoa; phylum Chordata; class Amphibia; order Anura; family Dendrobatidae; genus Phyllobates; species Phyllobates terribilis. The sequence continues at coordinate 2,505,302 of NW_027362970.1, read as the reverse complement.
TGGACGTTTTTCAATGGCAAAAATCAATGTATATTGTAAATGCACAAACAGTAATATCTCCACATTGCAAGGTGCAATTCTAAAATTTTTTGCTTTTTCCTGCTCCTCTTAGCATGATAAAGAAGATTCAAAGAGAGTGAGATGCCAGCTCTTTTCATTCAGTCAGTAGCTTTAAACATTTCTGGTATATGAATAACATGATGTTTTCAATGGCAAAAATCAATGAATATTGTAAATGCACAAACAGTAATTTCTCCGCATTGCAAGGTGCAATTCTGAAATTTTTTGCTTTTTCCTGCTAATCCTAGCATGATAAAGAAGATTCAAAGAGAGTGAGATGCCAGCTCCTTTCATTCAGTCAGTAGCTTCAAACATTTCTGGACGTTTTTCAATGGCAAAAATCAATGAATATTGTAAATGCACAAACAGTAATATCTCCACATTGCAACGTGCAATTCTGAAATTTTTTGCTTTTTCCTGCTAATCCTGGCATGATAAAGAAGATTCAAAGAGAGTGAGATGCCAGCTCTTTTCATTCAGTCAGTAGCTTCAAACATTTCTGGTATATGAATAACATGATGTTTTTCAATGGCAAAAATCAATGAATATTGTAAATGCACAAACAGTAATTTCTCCGCATTGCAAGGTGCAATTCTGAAATTTTTTGCTTTTTCCTGCTAATCCTAGCATGATAAAGAAGATTCAAAGAGAGAGATGTCAGCTCCTTTCATTCAGTCAATAGCTTCAAACATTTCTGGACATTTTTCAATGGCAAAAATCAATGAATATTGTAAATGCACAAACAGTAATATCTCCACATTGCAACGTGCAATTCTGAAATTTTTTGCTTTTTCCTGCTCCTCTTAGCATGATAAAGAAGATTCAAAGAGAGTGAGATGCCAGCTCTTTTCATTCAGTCAGTAGCTTCAAACATTTCTGGTATATGAATAACATGATGTTTTTCAATGGCAAAAATCAATGAATATTGTAAATGCATAAACAGTAATTTCTCCGCATTGCAAGGTGCAATTCTGAAATTTTTTGCTTTTTCCTGCTAATCCTAGCATGATAAAGAAGATTCAAAGAGAGTGAGATGCCAGCTCCTTTCATTCAGTCAGTAGCTTCAAACATTTCTGGACGTTTTTCAATGGCAAAAATCAATGAATATTGTAAATGCACAAACAGTAATATCTCCACATTGCAAGGTGCAATTCTGAAATTTTTTGCTTTTTCCTGCTAATCCTGGCATGATAAAGAAGATTCAAAGAGAGTGAGATGCCAGCTCTTTTCATTCAGTCAGTAGCTTCAAACATTTCTGGTATATGAATAACATGATGTTTTTCAATGGCAAAAATCAATGTATATTGTAAATGCACAAACAGTAATTTCTCCGCATTGCAAGTTGCAATTCTGAAATTTTTTGCTTTTTCCTGCTAATCCTAGCATGATAAAGAAGATTCAAAGAGAGTGAGATGCCAGCTCCTTTCATTCAGTCAGTAGCTTCAAACATTTCTGGACATTTTTCAATGGCAAAAATCAATGAATATTGTAAATGCACAAACAGTAATATCTCCACATTGCAACGTGCAATTCTGAAATTTTTTGCTTTTTCCTGCTCCTCTTAGCATGATAAAGAAGATTCAAAGAGAGTGAGATGCCAGCTCTTTTCATTCAGTCAGTAGCTTCAAACATTTCTGGATTATGAATAACATGATGTTTTTCAATGGCAAAAATCAATGAATATTGTAAATGCACAAACAGTAATTTCTCCGCATTGCAAGGTGCAATTCTGAAATTTTTTGCTTTTTCCTGCTAATCCTAGCATGATAAAGAAGATTCAAAGAGAGTGAGATGCCAGCTCCTTTCATTCAGTCAGTAGCTTCAAACATTTCTGGACGTTTTTCAATGGCAAAAATCAATGAATATTGTAAATGCACAAACAGTAATATCTCCACATTGCAAGGTGCAATTCTGAAATTTTTTGCTTTTTCCTGCTCCTCTTAGCATGATAAAGAAGATTCAAAGAGAGTGAGATGCCAGCTCTTTTCATTCAGTCAGTAGCTTCAAACATTTCTGGTATATGAATAACATGATGTTTTCAATGGCAAAAATCAATAAATATTGTAAATGCACAAACAGTAATTTCTCCGCATTGCAAGGTGCAATTCTGAAATTTTTTGCTTTTTCCTGCTAATCCTAGCATGATAAAGAAGTTTCAAAGAGAGTGAGATGCCAGCTCCTTTCATTCAGTCAGTAGCTTCAAACATTTCTGGACGTTTTTCAATGGCAAAAATCAATGTATATTGTAAATGCACAAACAGTAATATCTCCACATTGCAAGGTGCAATTCTAAAATTTTTTGCTTTTTCCTGCTCCTCTTAGCATGATAAAGAAGATTCAAAGAGAGTGAGATGCCAGCTCTTTTCATTCAGTCAGTAGCTTCAAACATTTCTGGTATATGAATAACATGATGTTTTCAATGGCAAAAATCAATGAATATTGTAAATGCACAAACAGTAATTTCTCCGCATTGCAAGGTGCAATTCTGAAATTTTTTGCTTTTTCCTGCTAATCCTAGCATGATAAAGAAGATTCAAAGAGAGTGAGATGCCAGCTCCTTTCATTCAGTCAGTAGCTTCAAACATTTCTGGACGTTTTTCAATGGCAAAAATCAATGAATATTGTAAATGCACAAACAGTAATATCTCCACATTGCAACGTGCAATTCTGAATTTTTTTGCTTTTTCCTGCTAATCCTGGCATGATAAAGAAGATTCAAAGAGAGTGAGATGCCAGCTCTTTTCATTCAGTCAGTAGCTTCAAACATTTCTGGTATATGAATAACATGATGTTTTTCAATGGCAAAAATCAATGAATATTGTAAATGCACAAACAGTAATTTCTCCGCATTGCAAGGTGCAATTCTGAAATTTTTTGCTTTTTCCTGCTAATCCTAGCATGATAAAGAAGATTCAAAGAGAGAGATGTCAGCTCCTTTCATTCAGTCAGTAGCTTCAAACATTTCTGGACATTTTTCAATGGCAAAAATCAATGAATATTGTAAATGCACAAACAGTAATATCTCCACATTGCAACGTGCAATTCTGAAATTTTTTGCTTTTTCCTGCTCCTCTTAGCATGATAAAGAAGATTCAAAGAGAGTGAGATGCCAGCTCTTTTCATTCAGTCAGTAGCTTCAAACATTTCTGGTATATGAATAACATGATGTTTTTCAATGGCAAAAATCAATGAATATTGTAAATGCATAAACAGTAATTTCTCCGCATTGCAAGGTGCAATTCTGAAATTTTTTGCTTTTTCCTGCTAATCCTAGCATGATAAAGAAGATTCAAAGAGAGTGAGATGCCAGCTCCTTTCATTCAGTCAGTAGCTTCAAACATTTCTGGACGTTTTTCAATGGCAAAAATCAATGAATATTGTAAATGCACAAACAGTAATATCTCCACATTGCAAGGTGCAATTCTGAAATTTTTTGCTTTTTCCTGCTCCTCTTAGCATGATAAAGAAGATTCAAAGAGAGTGAGATGCCAGCTCTTTTCATTCAGTCAGTAGCTTCAAACATTTCTGGTATATGAATAACATGATGTTTTTCAATGGCAAAAATCAATGAATATTGTAAATGCACAGACAGTAATTTCTCCGCATTGCAAGGTGCAATTCTGAAATTTTTTGCTTTTTCCTGCTAATCCTAGCATGATAAAGAAGATTCAAAGAGAGTGAGATGCCAGCTCCTTTCATTCAGTCAGTAGCTTCAAACATTTCTGGACGTTTTTCAATGGCAAAAATAAATGAATATTGTAAATGCACAAACAGTAATATCTCCACATTGCAAGGTGCAATTCTGAAATTTTTTGCTTTTTCCTGCTCCTCTTAGCATGATAAAGAAGATTCAAAGAGAGTGAGATGCCAGCTCTTTTCATTCAGTCAGTAGCTTCAAACTTCTCTGGTATATGAATAACATGATGTTTTTCAATGGCAAAAATCAATGAATATTGTAAATGCACAAACAGTAATTTCTCCGCATTGCAAGGTGCAATTCTGAAATTTTTTGCTTTTTCCTGCTAATCCTAGCATGATAAAGAAGTTTCAAAGAGAGTGAGATGCCAGCTCCTTTCATTCAGTCAGTAGCTTCAAACATTTCTGGACGTTTTTCAATGGCAAAAATCAATGTATATTGTAAATGCACAAACAGTAATATCTCCACATTGCAAGGTGCAATTCTAAAATTTTTTGCTTTTTCCTGCTCCTCTTAGCATGATAAAGAAGATTCAAAGAGAGTGAGATGCCAGCTCTTTTCATTCAGTCAGTAGCTTCAAACATTTCTGGTATATGAATAACATGATGTTTTCAATGGCAAAAATCAATGAATATTGTAAATGCACAAACAGTAATTTCTCCGCATTGCAAGGTGCAATTCTGAAATTTTTTGCTTTTTCCTGCTAATCCTAGCATGATAAAGAAGATTCAAAGAGAGTGAGATGCCAGCTCCTTTCATTCAGTCAGTAGCTTCAAACATTTCTGGACGTTTTTCAATGGCAAAAATCAATGAATATTGTAAATGCACAAACAGTAATATCTCCACATTGCAACGTGCAATTCTGAAATTTTTTGCTTTTTCCTGCTAATCCTGGCATGATAAAGAAGATTCAAAGAGAGTGAGATGCCAGCTCTTTTCATTCAGTCAGTAGCTTCAAACATTTCTGGTATATGAATAACATGATGTTTTTCAATGGCAAAAATCAATGAATATTGTAAATGCACAAACAGTAATTTCTCCGCATTGCAAGGTGCAATTCTGAAATTTTTTGCTTTTTCCTGCTAATCCTAGCATGATAAAGAAGATTCAAAGAGAGAGATGTCAGCTCCTTTCATTCAGTCAGTAGCTTCAAACATTTCTGGACATTTTTCAATGGCAAAAATCAATGAATATTGTAAATGCACAAACAGTAATATCTCCACATTGCAACGTGCAATTCTGAAATTTTTTGCTTTTTCCTGCTCCTCTTAGCATGATAAAGAAGATTCAAAGAGAGTGAGATGCCAGCTCTTTTCATTCAGTCAGTAGCTTCAAACATTTCTGGTATATGAATAACATGATGTTTTTCAATGGCAAAAATCAATGAATATTGTAAATGCATAAACAGTAATTTCTCCGCATTGCAAGGTGCAATTCTGAAATTTTTTGCTTTTTCCTGCTAATCCTAGCATGATAAAGAAGATTCAAAGAGAGTGAGATGCCAGCTCCTTTCATTCAGTCAGTAGCTTCAAACATTTCTGGACGTTTTTCAATGGCAAAAATCAATGAATATTGTAAATGCACAAACAGTAATATCTCCACATTGCAAGGTGCAATTCTGAAATTTTTTGCTTTTTCCTGCTCCTCTTAGCATGATAAAGAAGATTCAAAGAGAGTGAGATGCCAGCTCTTTTCATTCAGTCAGTAGCTTCAAACATTTCTGGTATATGAATAACATGATGTTTTTCAATGGCAAAAATCAATGAATATTGTAAATGCACAGACAGTAATTTCTCCGCATTGCAAGGTGCAATTCTGAAATTTTTTGCTTTTTCCTGCTAATCCTAGCATGATAAAGAAGATTCAAAGAGAGTGAGATGCCAGCTCCTTTCATTCAGTCAGTAGCTTCAAACATTTCTGGACGTTTTTCAATGGCAAAAATAAATGAATATTGTAAATGCACAAACAGTAATATCTCCACATTGCAAGGTGCAATTCTGAAATTTTTTGCTTTTTCCTGCTCCTCTTAGCATGATAAAGAAGATTCAAAGAGAGTGAGATGCCAGCTCTTTTCATTCAGTCAGTAGCTTCAAACTTCTCTGGTATATGAATAACATGATGTTTTTCAATGGCAAAAATCAATGAATATTGTAAATGCACAAACAGTAATTTCTCCGCATTGCAAGGTGCAATTCTGAAATTTTTTGCTTTTTCCTGCTAATCCTAGCATGATAAAGAAGATTCAAAGAGAGTGAGATGCCAGCTCCTTTCATTCAGTCAGTAGCTTCAAACATTTCTGGACGTTTTTCAATGGCAAAAATCAATGAATATTGTAAATGCACAAACAGTAATATCTCCACATTGCAAGGTGCAATTCTGAAATTTTTTGCTTTTTCCTGCTCCTCTTAGCATGATAAAGAAGATTCAAAGAGAGTGAGATGCCAGCTCTTTTCATTCAGTCAGTAGCTTCAAACATTTCTGGTATATGAATAACATGATGTTTTTCAATGGCAAAAATCAATGAATATTGTAAATGCATAAACAGTAATTTCTCCGCATTGCAAGGTGCAATTCTTAAATTTTTTGCTTTTTCCTGCTAATCCTAGCATGATAAAGAAGATTCAAAGAGAGTGAGATGCCAGCTCCTTTCATTCAGTCAGTAGCTTCAAACATTTCTGGACGTTTTTCAATGGCAAAAATCAATGAATATTGTAAATGCACAAACAGTAATATCTCCACATTGCAAGGTGCAATTCTGAAATTTTTTGCTTTTTCCTGCTCCTCTTAGCATGATAAAGAAGATTCAAAGAGAGTGAGATGCCAGCTCTTTTCATTCAGTCAGTAGCTTCAAACATTTCTGGTATATGAATAACATGATGTTTTTCAATGGCAAAAATCAATGAATATTGTAAATGCACAAACAGTAATTTCTCCGCATTGCAAGGTGCAATTCTGAAATTTTTTGCTTTTTCCTGCTAATCCTAGCATGATAAAGAAGATTCAAAGAGAGTGAGATGCCAGCTCCTTTCATTCAGTCAGTAGCTTCAAACATTTCTGGACGTTTTTCAATGGCAAAAATAAATGAATATTGTAAATGCACAAACAGTAATATCTCCACATTGCAAGGTGCAATTCTGAAATTTTTTGCTTTTTCCTGCTCCTCTTAGCATGATAAAGAAGATTCAAAGAGAGTGAGATGCCAGCTCTTTTCATTCAGTCAGTAGCTTCAAACATCTCTGGTATATGAATAACATGATGTTTTTCAATGGCAAAAATCAATGAATATTGTAAATGCACAAACAGTAATTTCTCCGCATTGCAAGGTGCAATTCTGAAATTTTTTGCTTTTTCCTGCTAATCCTAGCATGATAAAGAAGATTCAAAGAGAGTGAGATGCCAGCTCCTTTCATTCAGTCAGTAGCTTCAAACATTTCTGGACGTTTTTCAATGGCAAAAATCAATGAATATTGTAAATGCACAAACAGTAATATCTCCACATTGCAAGGTGCAATTCTGAAATTTTTTGCTTTTTCCTGCTCCTCTTAGCATGATAAAGAAGATTCAAAGAGAGTGAGATGCCAGCTCTTTTCATTCAGTCAGTAGCTTCAAACATTTCTGGTATATGAATAACATGACGTTTTTCAATGGCAAAAATCAATGAATATTGTAAATGCACAAACAGTAATTTCTCCGCATTGCAAGGTGCAATTCTGAAATTTTTTGCTTTTTCCTGCTAATCCTAGCATGATAAAGAAGATTCAAAGAGAGTGAGATGCCAGCTCCTTTCATTCAGTCAGTAGCTTCAAACATTTCTGGACGTTTTTCAATGGCAAAAATCAATGAATATTGTAAATGCACAAACAGTAATATCTCCACATTGCAAGGTGCAATTCTGAAATTTTTTTGCTTTTTCCTGCTAATCCTGGCATGATAAAGAAGATTCAAAGAGAGTGAGATGCCAGCTCTTTTCATTCAGTCAGTAGCTTCAAACATTTCTGGTATATGAATAACATGATGTTTTTCAATGGCAAAAATCAATGAATATTGTAAATGCACAAACAGTAATTTCTCCGCATTGCAAGGTGCAATTCTGAAATTTTTTGCTTTTTCCTGCTAATCCTAGCATGATAAAGAAGATTCAAAGAGAGTGAGATGTCAGCTCCTTTCATTCAGTCAGTAGCTTCAAACATTTCTGGACATTTTTCAATGGCAAAAATCAATGAATATTGTAAATGCACAAACAGTAATATCTCCACATTGCAACGTGCAATTCTGAATTTTTTTGCTTTTTCCTGCTCCTCTTAGCATGATAAAGAAGATTCAAAGAGAGTGAGATGCCAGCTCTTTTCATTCAGTCAGTAGCTTCAAACATTTCTGGTATATGAATAACATGATGTTTTTCAATGGCAAAAATCAATGAATATTGTAAATGCACAAACAGTAATTTCTCCGCATTGCAAGGTGCAATTCTGAAATTTTTTGCTTTTTCCTGCTAATCCTAGCATGATAAAGAAGATTCAAAGAGAGTGAGATGCCAGCTCCTTTCATTCAGTCAGTAGCTTCAAACATTTCTGGACATTTTTCAATGGCAAAAATCAATGAATATTGTAAATGCACAAACAGTAATATCTCCACATTGCAAGGTGCAATTCTGAAATTTTTTGCTTTTTCCTGCTAATCCTGGCATGATAAAGAAGATTCAAAGAGAGTGAGATGCCAGCTCTTTTCATTCAGTCAGTAGCTTCAAACATTTCTGGTATATGAATAACATGATGTTTTTCAATGGCAAAAATCAATGAATATTGTAAATGCACAAACAGTAATTTCTCCGCATTGCAAGGTGCAATTCTGAAATTTTTTGCTTTTTCCTGCTAATCCTAGCATGATAAAGAAGATTCAAAGAGAGTGAGATGCCAGCTCCTTTCATTCAGTCAGTAGCTTCAAACATTTCTGGACATTTTTCAATGGCAAAAATCAATGAATATTGAAATGCACAAACAGTAATATCTCCACATTGCAAGGTGCAATTCTGAAATTTTTTGCTTTTTCCTGCTAATCCTGGCATGATAAAGAAGATTCAAAGAGAGTGAGATGCCAGCTCTTTTCATTCAGTCAGTAGCTTCAAACATTTCTGGTATATGAATAACATGATGTTTTTCAATGGCAAAAATCAATGAATATTGTAAATGCACAAACAGTAATTTCTCCGCATTGCAAGGTGCAATTCTGAAATTTTTTGCTTTTTCCTGCTAATCCTAGCATGATAAAGAAGATTCAAAGAGAGTGAGATGCCAGCTCCTTTCATTCAGTCAGTAGCTTCAAACATTTCTGGACGTTTTTCAATGGCAAAAATCAATGAATATTGTAAATGCACAAACAGTAATATCTCCACATTGCAACGTGCAATTCTGAAATTTTTTGCTTTTTCCTGCTCCTCTTAGCATGATAAAGAAGATTCAAAGAGAGTGAGATGCCAGCTCTTTTCATTCAGTCAGTAGCTTCAAACATTTCTGGTATATGAATAACATGATGTTTTTCAATGGCAAAAATCAATGAATATTGTAAATGCACAAACAGTAATTTCTCCGCATTGCAAGGTGCAATTCTGAAATTTTTTTTTCTTTTTCCTGCTAATTCTAGCATGATAAAGAAGATTCAAAGAGAGTGAGATGCCAGCTCCTTTCATTCAGTCAGTAGCTTCAAACATTTCTGGACGTTTTTCAATGGCAAAAATCAATGAATATTGTAAATGCACAAACAGTAATATCTCCACATTGCAAGGTGCAATTCTGAAATTTTTTGCTTTTTCCTGCTAATCCTGGCATGATAAAGAAGATTCAAAGAGAGTGAGATGCCAGCTCTTTTCATTCAGTCAGTAGCTTCAAACATTTCTGGTATATGAATAACATGATGTTTTTCAATGGCAAAAATCAATGAATATTGTAAATGCACAAACAGTAATTTCTCCGCATTGCAAGGTGCAATTCTGAAATTTTTTGCTTTTTCCTGCTAATCCTAGCATGATAAAGAAGATTCAAAGAGAGTGAGATGCCAGCTCCTTTCATTCAGTCAGTAGCTTCAAACATTTCTGGACGTTTTTCAATGGCAAAAATCAATGAATATTGTAAATGCACAAACAGTAATATCTCCACATTGCAAGTGCAATTCTGAAATTTTTTGCTTTTTCCTGCTAATCCTGGCATGATAAAGAAGATTCAAAGAGAGTGAGATGCCAGCTCTTTTCATTCAGTCAGTAGCTTCAAACATTTCTGGTATTTGAATAACATGATGTTTTTCAATGGCAAAAATCAATGAATATTGTAAATGCACAAACAGTAATTTCTCCGCATTGCAAGGTGCAATTCTGAAATTTTTTGCTTTTTCCTGCTAATCCTAGCATGATAAAGAAGATTCAAAGAGAGTGAGATGCCAGCTCCTTTCATTCAGTCAGTAGCTTCAAACATTTCTGGACGTTTTTCAATGGCAAAAATCAATGAATATTGTAAATGCACAAACAGTAATATCTCCACATTGCAACGTGCAATTCTGAAATTTTTTGCTTTTTCCTGCTCCTCTTAGCATGATAAAGAAGATTCAAAGAGAGTGAGATGCCAGCTCTTTTCATTCAGTCAGTAGCTTCAAACATTTCTGGTATATGAATAACATGATGTTTTTCAATGGCAAAAATCAATGAATATTGTAAATGCACAAACAGTAATTTCTCCGCATTGCAAGGTGCAATTCTGAAATTTTTTGCTTTTTCCTGCTAATCCTAGCATGATAAAGAAGATTCAAAGAGAGTGAGATGCCAGCTCCTTTCATTCAGTCAGTAGCTTCAAACATTTCTGGACGTTTTTCAATGGCAAAAATCAATGAATATTGTAAATGCACAAACAGTAATATCTCCACATTGCAAGGTGCAATTCTGAAATTTTTTGCTTTTTCCTGCTAATCCTGGCATGATAAAGAAGATTCAAAGAGAGTGAGATGCCAGCTCTTTTCATTCAGTCAGTAGCTTCAAACATTTCTGGTATATGAATAACATGATGTTTTTCAATGGCAAAAATCAATGAATATTGTAAATGCACAAACAGTAATTTCTCCGCATTGCAAGGTGCAATTCTGAAATTTTTTGCTTTTTCCTGCTAATCCTAGCATGATAAAGAAGATTCAAAGAGAGTGAGATGCCAGCTCCTTTCATTCAGTCAGTAGCTTCAAACATTTCTGGACGTTTTTCAATGGCAAAAATCAATGAATATTGTAAATGCACAAACAGTAATATCTCCACATTGCAAGGTGCAATTCTGAAATTTTTTGCTTTTTCCTGCTAATCCTGGCATGATAAAGAAGATTCAAAGAGAGTGAGATGCCAGCTCTTTTCATTCAGTCAATAGCTTCAAACATTTCTGGTATATGAATAACATGATGTTTTTCAATGGCAAAAATCAATGAATATTGTAAATGCACAAACAGTAATTTCTCCGCATTGCAAGGTGCAATTCTGAAATTTTTTGCTTTTTCCTGCTAATCCTAGCATGATAAAGAAGATTCAAAGAGAGTGAGATGCCAGCTCCTTTCATTCAGTCAGTAGCTTCAAACATTTCTGGACATTTTTCAATGGCAAAAATCAATGAATATTGTAAATGCACAAACAGTAATATCTCCACATTGCAAGGTGCAATTCTGAAATTTTTTGCTTTTTCCTGCTAATCCTGGCATGATAAAGAAGATTCAAAGAGAGTGAGATGCCAGCTCTTTTCATTCAGTCAGTAGCTTCAAACATTTCTGGTATATGAATAACATGATGTTTTTCAATGGCAAAAATCAATGAATATTGTAAATGCACAAACAGTAATTTCTCCGCATTGCAAGGTGCAATTCTGAAATTTTTTGCTTTTTCCTGCTAATCCTAGCATGATAAAGAAGATTCAAAGAGAGTGAGATGCCAGCTCCTTTCATTCAGTCAGTAGCTTCAAACATTTCTGGACGTTTTTCAATGGCAAAAATCAATGAATATTGTAAATGCACAAACAGTAATATCTCCACATTGCAAGGTGCAATTCTGAAATTTTTTGCTTTTTCCTGCTCTTCTTAGCATGATAAAGAAGATTCAAAGAGAGTGAGATGCCAGCTCTTTTCATTCAGTCAGTAGCTTCAAACATCTCTGGTATATGAATAACATGATGTTTTTCAATGGCAAAAATCAATGAATATTGTAAATGCACAAACAGTAATTTCTCCGCATTGCAAGGTGCAATTCTGAAATTTTTTGCTTTTTCCTGCTAATCCTAGCATGATAAAGAAGATTCAAAGAGATTGAGATGCCAGCTCCTTTCATTCAGTCAGTAGCTTCAAACATTTCTGGACGTTTTTCAATGGCAAAAATCAATGAATATTGTAAATGCACAAACAGTAATATCTCCACATTGCAAGGTGCAATTCTGAAATTTTTTGCTTTTTCCTGCTCCTCTTAGCATGATAAAGAAGATTCAAAGAGAGTGAGATGCCAGCTCTTTTCATTCAGTCAGTAGCTTCAAACATTTCTGGTATATGAATAACATGATGTTTTTCAATGGCAAAAATCAATGAATATTGTAAATGCACAAACAGTAATTTCTCCGCATTGCAAGGTGCAATTCTGAAATTTTTTGCTTTTTCCTGCTAATCCTAGCATGATAAAGAAGATTCAAAGAGAGTGAGATGCCAGCTCCTTTCATTCAGTCAGTAGCTTCAAACATTTCTGGACGTTTTTCAATGGCAAAAATCAATGAATATTGTAAATGCACAAACAGTAATATCTCCACATTGCAAGGTGCAATTCTGAAATTTTTTGCTTTTTCCTGCTCCTCTTAGCATGATAAAGAAGATTCAAAGAGAGGGAGATGCCAGCTCTTTTCATTCAGTCAGTAGCTTCAAACATCTCTGGTATATGAATAACATGATGTTTTTCAATGGCAAAAATCAATGAATATTGTAAATGCACAAACAGTAATTTCTCCGCATTGCAAGGTGCAATTCTGAAATTTTTTGCTTTTTCCTGCTAATCCTAGCATGATAAAGAAGATTCAAAGAGAGTGAGATGCCAGCTCCTTTCATTCAGTCAGTAGCTTCAAACATTTCTGGACGGTTTTCAATGGCAAAAATCAATGAATATTGTAAATGCACAAACAGTAATATCTCCACATTGCAACGTGCAATTCTGAAATTTTTTGCTTTTTCCTGCTAATCCTGGCATGATAAAGAAGATTCAAAGAGAGTGAGATGCCAGCTCTTTTCATTCAGTCAGTAGCTTCAAACATTTCTGGTATATGAATAACATGATGTTTTTCAATGGCAAAAATCAATGAATATTGTAAATGCACTAACAGTAATTTCTCCGCATTGCAAGGTGCAATTTTGAAATTTTTTGCTTTTTCCTGCTAATCCTAGCATGATAAAGAAGATTCAAAGAGAGTGAGATGCCAGCTCCTTTCATTCAGTCAGTAGCTTCAAACATTTCTGGACGTTTTTCAATGGCAAAAATCAATGAATATTGTAAATGCACAAACAGTAATATCTCCACATTGCAACGTGCAATTCTGAAATTTTTTGCTTTTTCCTGCTCCTCTTAGCATGATAAAGAAGATTCAAAGAGAGTGAGATGCCAGCTCTTTTCATTCAGTCAGTAGCTTCAAACATTTCTGGTATATGAATAACATGATGTTTTTCAATGGCAAAAATCAATGAATATTGTAAATGCACAAACAGTAATTTCTCCGCATTGCAAGGTGCAATTCTGAAATTTTTTGCTTTTTCCTGCTAATCCTAGCATGATAAAGAAGATTCAAAGAGAGTGAGATGCCAGCTCCTTTCATTCAGTCAGTAGCTTCAAACATTTCTGGATGTTTTTCAATGGCAAAAATCAATGAATATTGTAAATGCACAAACAGTAATATCTCCACATTGCAAGGTGCAATTCTGAAATTTTTTGCTTTTTCCTGCTCCTCTTAGCATGATAAAGAAGATTCAAAGAGAGTGAGATGCCAGCTCTTTTCATTCAGTCAGTAGCTTCAAACATTTCTGGTATATGAATAACATGATGTTTTTCAATGGCAAAAATCAATGAATATTGTAAATGCACAAACAGTAATTTCTCCGCATTGCAAGGTGCAATTCTGAAATTTTTTGCTTTTTCCTGCTAATCCTAGCATGATAAAGAAGATTCAAAGAGAGTGAGATGCCAGTTCCTTTCATTCAGTCAGTAGCTTCAAACATTTCTGGACATTTTTCAATGGCAAAAATCAATGAATATTGTAAATGCACAAACAGTAATATCTCCACATTGCAAGGTGCAATTCTGAAATTTTTTGCTTTTTCCTGCTAATCCTGGCATGATAAAGAAGATTCAAAGAGAGTGAGATGCCAGCTCTTTTCATTCAGTCAGTAGCTTCAAACATTTCTGGTATATGAATAACATGATGTTTTTCAATGGCAAAAATCAATGAATATTGTAAATGCACAAACAGTAATTTCTCCGCATTGCAAGGTGCAATTCTGAAATTTTTTGCTTTTTCCTGCTAATCCTAGCATGATAAAGAAGATTCAAAGAGAGTGAGATGCCAGCTCCTTTCATTCAGTCAGTAGCTTCAAACATTTCTGGATGTTTTTCAATGGCAAAAATCAATGAATATTGTAAATGCACAAACAGTAATATCTCCACATTGCAAGGTGCAATTCTGAAATTTTTTGCTTTTTCCTGCTAATCCTGGCATGATAAAGAAGATTCAAAGAGAGTGAGATGCCAGCTCTTTTCATTCAGTCAGTAGCTTCAAACATTTCTGGTATATGAATAACATGATGTTTTTCAATGGCAAAAATCAATGAATATTGTAAATGCACAAACAGTAATTTCTCCGCATTGCAAGGTGCAATTCTGAAATTTTTTGCTTTTTCCTGCTAATCCTAGCATGATAAAGAAGATTCAAAGAGAGTGAGATGCCAGCTCCTTTCATTCAGTCAGTAGCTTCAAACATTTCTGGACATTTTTCAATGGCAAAAATCAATGAATATTGTAAATGCACAAACAGTAATATCTCCACATTGCAAGGTGCAATTCTGAAATTTTTTGCTTTTTCCTGCTCCTCTTAGCATGATAAAGAAGATTCAAAGAGAGTGAGATGCCAGCTCTTTTCATTCAGTCAGTAACTTCAAACATTTCTGGTATATGAATAACATGATGTTTTTCAATGGCAAAAATCAATGAATATTGTAAATGCACAAACAGTAATTTCTCCGCATTGCAAGGTGCAATTCTGAAATTTTTGGCTTTTTCCTGCTAATCCTAGCATGATAAAGAAGATTCAAAGAGAGTGAGATGCCAGCTCCTTTCATTCAGTCAGTAGCTTCAAACATTTCTGGACATTTTTCAATGGCAAAAATCAATGAATATTGTAAATGCACAAACAGTAATTTCTCCGCATTGCAAGCTGCAATTCTGAAATTTTTTGCTTTTTCCTGCTAATCCTGGCATGATAAAGAAGATTCAAAGAGAGTGAGATGCCAGCTCTTTTCATTCAGTCAGTAGCTTCAAACATTTCTGGTATATGAATAACATGGTTTTTCAATGGCAAAAATCAATGAATATTGTAAATGCACAAACAGTAATTTCTCCGCATTGCAAGGTGCAATTCTGAAATTTTTTGCTTTTTCCTGCTAATCCTAGCATGATAAAGAAGATTCAAAGAGAGTGAGATGCCAGATCCTTTCATTCAGTCAGTAGCTTCAAACATTTCTGGACGTTTTTCAATGGCAAAAATCAATGAATATTGTAAATGCGCAAACAGTAATATCTCCACATTGCAAGGTGCAATTCTGAAATTTTTTGCTTTTTCCTGCTCCTCTTAGCATGATAAAGAAGATTCAAAGAGAGTGAGATGCCAGCTCTTTTCATTCAGTCAGTAGCTTCAAACATTTCTGGTATATGAATAACATGATGTTTTCAATGGCAAAAATCAATGAATATTGTAAATGCACAAACAGTAATTTCTCCGCATTGCAAGGTGCAATTCTGAAATGTTTTGCTTTTTCCTGCTAATCCTAGCATGATAAAGAAGATTCAAAGAGAGTGAGATGCCAGCTCCTTTCATTCAGTCAGTAGCTTCAAACATTTCTGGACGTTTTTCAATGGCAAAAATCAATGAGTATTGTAAATGCACAAACAGTAATATCTCCACATTGCAACGTGCAATTCTGAAATTTTTTGCTTTTTCCTGCTCCTCTTAGCATGATAAAGAAGATTCAAAGAGAGTGAGATGCCAGCTCTTTTCATTCAGTCAGTAGCTTCAAACATTTCTGGTATATGAATAACATGATGTTTTTCAATGGCAAAAATCAATGAATATTGTAAATGCACTAACAGTAATTTCTCCGCATTGCAAGGTGCAATTCTGAAATTTTTTGCTTTTTCCTGCTAATCCTAGCATGATAAAGAAGATTCAAAGAGAGTGAGATGCCAGCTCCTTTCATTCAGTCAGTAGCTTCAAACATTTCTGGACGTTTTTCAATGGCAAAAATCAATGAATATTGTAAATGCACAAACAGTAATTTCTCCGCATTGCAAGGTGCAATTCTGAAATTTTTTGCTTTTTCCTGCTAATCCTAGCATGATGAAGAAGATTCAAAGAGAGTGAGATGCCAGATCCTTTCATTCAGTCAGTAGCTTCAAACATTTCTGGACGTTTTTCAATGGCAAAAATCAATGAATATTGTAAATGCACAAACAGTAATATCTCCACATTGCAAGGTGCAATTCTGAAATTTTTTGCTTTTTCCTGCTCCTCTTAGCATGATAAAGAAGATTCAAAGAGAGTGAGATGCCAGCTCTTTTCATTCAGTCAGTAGCTTCAAACATTTCTGGTATATGAATAACATGATGTTTTCAATGGCAAAAATCAATGAATATTGTAAATGCACAAACAGTAATTTCTCCGCATTGCAAGGTGCAATTCTGAAATGTTTTGCTTTTTCCTGCTAATCCTAGCATGATAAAGAAGATTCAAAGAGAGTGAGATGCCAGCTCCTTTCATTCAGTCAGTAGCTTCAAACATTTCTGGACGTTTTTCAATGGCAAAAATCAATGAATATTGTAAATGCACAAACAGTAATATCTCCACATTGCAACGTGCAATTCTGAAATTTTTTGCTTTTTCCTGCTCCTCTTAGCATGATAAAGAAGATTCAAAGAGAGTGAGATGCCAGCTCTTTTCATTCAGTCAGTAGCTTCAAACATTTCTGGTATATGAATAACATGATGTTTTTCAATGGCAAAAATCAATGAATATTGTAAATGCACTAACAGTAATTTCTCCGCATTGCAAGGTGCAATTCTGAAATTTTTTGCTTTTTCCTGCTAATCCTAGCATGATAAAGAAGATTCAAAGAGAGTGAGATGCCAGCTCCTTTCATTCAGTCAGTAGCTTCAAACATTTCTGGACGTTTTTCAATGGCAAAAATCAATGAATATTGTAAATGCACAAACAGTAATATCTCCACATTGCAACGTGCAATTCTGAAATTTTTTGCTTTTTCCTGCTCCTCTTAGCATGATAAAGAAGATTCAAAGAGAGTGAGATGCCAGCTCTTTTCATTCAGTCAGTAGCTTCAAACATTTCTGGTATATGAATAACATGATGTTTTTCAATGGCAAAAATCAATGAATATTGTAAATGCACAAACAGTAATTTCTCCGCATTGCAAGGTGCAATTCTGAAATTTTTTGCTTTTTCCTGCTAATCCTAGCATGATAAAGAAGATTCAAAGAGAGTGAGATGCCAGCTCCTTTCATTCAGTCAGTAGCTTCAAACATTTCTGGATGTTTTTCAATGGCAAAAATCAATGAATATTGTAAATGCACAAACAGTAATATCTCCACATTGCAAGGTGCAATTCTGAAATTTTTTGCTTTTTCCTGCTAATCCTGGCATGATAAAGAAGATTCAAAGAGAGTGAGATGCCAGCTCTTTTCATTCAGTCAGTAGCTTCAAACATTTCTGGTATATGAATAACATGATGTTTTTCAATGGCAAAAATCAATGAATATTGTAAATGCACAAACAGTAATTTCTCCGCATTGCAAGGTGCAATTCTGAAATTTTTTGCTTTTTCCTGCTAATCCTAGCATGATAAAGAAGATTCAAAGAGAGTGAGATGCCAGCTCCTTTCATTCAGTCAGTAGCTTCAAACATTTCTGGACGGTTTTCAATGGCAAAAATCAATGAATATTGTAAATGCACAAACAGTAATATCTCCACATTGCAACGTGCAATTCTGAAATTTTTTGCTTTTTCCTGCTAATCCTGGCATGATAAAGAAGATTCAAAGAGAGTGAGATGCCAGCTCTTTTCATTCAGTCAGTAGCTTCAAACATTTCTGGTATATGAATAACATGATGTTTTTCAATGGCAAAAATCAATGAATATTGTAAATGCACTAACAGTAATTTCTCCGCATTGCAAGGTGCAATTTTGAAATTTTTTGCTTTTTCCTGCTAATCCTAGCATGATAAAGAAGATTCAAAGAGAGTGAGATGCCAGCTCCTTTCATTCAGTCAGTAGCTTCAAACATTTCTGGACGTTTTTCAATGGCAAAAATCAATGAATATTGTAAATGCACAAACAGTAATATCTCCACATTGCAACGTGCAATTCTGAAATTTTTTGCTTTTTCCTGCTCCTCTTAGCATGATAAAGAAGATTCAAAGAGAGTGAGATGCCAGCTCTTTTCATTCAGTCAGTAGCTTCAAACATTTCTGGTATATGAATAACATGATGTTTTTCAATGGCAAAAATCAATGAATATTGTAAATGCACAAACAGTAATTTCTCCGCATTGCAAGGTGCAATTCTGAAATTTTTTGCTTTTTCCTGCTAATCCTAGCATGATAAAGAAGATTCAAAGAGAGTGAGATGCCAGCTCCTTTCATTCAGTCAGTAGCTTCAAACATTTCTGGATGTTTTTCAATGGCAAAAATCAATGAATATTGTAAATGCACAAACAGTAATATCTCCACATTGCAAGGTGCAATTCTGAAATTTTTTGCTTTTTCCTGCTCCTCTTAGCATGATAAAGAAGATTCAAAGAGAGTGAGATGCCAGCTCTTTTCATTCAGTCAGTAGCTTCAAACATTTCTGGTATATGAATAACATGATGTTTTTCAATGGCAAAAATCAATGAATATTGTAAATGCACAAACAGTAATTTCTCCGCATTGCAAGGTGCAATTCTGAAATTTTTTGCTTTTTCCTGCTAATCCTAGCATGATAAAGAAGATTCAAAGAGAGTGAGATGCCAGTTCCTTTCATTCAGTCAGTAGCTTCAAACATTTCTGGACATTTTTCAATGGCAAAAATCAATGAATATTGTAAATGCACAAACAGTAATATCTCCACATTGCAAGGTGCAATTCTGAAATTTTTTGCTTTTTCCTGCTAATCCTGGCATGATAAAGAAGATTCAAAGAGAGTGAGATGCCAGCTCTTTTCATTCAGTCAGTAGCTTCAAACATTTCTGGTATATGAATAACATGATGTTTTTCAATGGCAAAAATCAATGAATATTGTAAATGCACAAACAGTAATTTCTCCGCATTGCAAGGTGCAATTCTGAAATTTTTTGCTTTTTCCTGCTAATCCTAGCATGATAAAGAAGATTCAAAGAGAGTGAGATGCCAGCTCCTTTCATTCAGTCAGTAGCTTCAAACATTTCTGGATGTTTTTCAATGGCAAAAATCAATGAATATTGTAAATGCACAAACAGTAATATCTCCACATTGCAAGGTGCAATTCTGAAATTTTTTGCTTTTTCCTGCTAATCCTGGCATGATAAAGAAGATTCAAAGAGAGTGAGATGCCAGCTCTTTTCATTCAGTCAGTAGCTTCAAACATTTCTGGTATATGAATAACATGATGTTTTTCAATGGCAAAAATCAATGAATATTGTAAATGCACAAACAGTAATTTCTCCGCATTGCAAGGTGCAATTCTGAAATTTTTTGCTTTTTCCTGCTAATCCTAGCATGATAAAGAAGATTCAAAGAGAGTGAGATGCCAGCTCCTTTCATTCAGTCAGTAGCTTCAAACATTTCTGGACATTTTTCAATGGCAAAAATCAATGAATATTGTAAATGCACAAACAGTAATATCTCCACATTGCAAGGTGCAATTCTGAAATTTTTTGCTTTTTCCTGCTCCTCTTAGCATGATAAAGAAGATTCAAAGAGAGTGAGATGCCAGCTCTTTTCATTCAGTCAGTAACTTCAAACATTTCTGGTATATGAATAACATGATGTTTTTCAATGGCAAAAATCAATGAATATTGTAAATGCACAAACAGTAATTTCTCCGCATTGCAAGGTGCAATTCTGAAATTTTTGGCTTTTTCCTGCTAATCCTAGCATGATAAAGAAGATTCAAAGAGAGTGAGATGCCAGCTCCTTTCATTCAGTCAGTAGCTTCAAACATTTCTGGACATTTTTCAATGGCAAAAATCAATGAATATTGTAAATGCACAAACAGTAATTTCTCCGCATTGCAAGCTGCAATTCTGAAATTTTTTGCTTTTTCCTGCTAATCCTGGCATGATAAAGAAGATTCAAAGAGAGTGAGATGCCAGCTCTTTTCATTCAGTCAGTAGCTTCAAACATTTCTGGTATATGAATAACATGGTTTTTCAATGGCAAAAATCAATGAATATTGTAAATGCACAAACAGTAATTTCTCCGCATTGCAAGGTGCAATTCTGAAATTTTTTGCTTTTTCCTGCTAATCCTAGCATGATAAAGAAGATTCAAAGAGAGTGAGATGCCAGATCCTTTCATTCAGTCAGTAGCTTCAAACATTTCTGGACGTTTTTCAATGGCAAAAATCAATGAATATTGTAAATGCGCAAACAGTAATATCTCCACATTGCAAGGTGCAATTCTGAAATTTTTTGCTTTTTCCTGCTCCTCTTAGCATGATAAAGAAGATTCAAAGAGAGTGAGATGCCAGCTCTTTTCATTCAGTCAGTAGCTTCAAACATTTCTGGTATATGAATAACATGATGTTTTCAATGGCAAAAATCAATGAATATTGTAAATGCACAAACAGTAATTTCTCCGCATTGCAAGGTGCAATTCTGAAATGTTTTGCTTTTTCCTGCTAATCCTAGCATGATAAAGAAGATTCAAAGAGAGTGAGATGCCAGCTCCTTTCATTCAGTCAGTAGCTTCAAACATTTCTGGACGTTTTTCAATGGCAAAAATCAATGAATATTGTAAATGCACAAACAGTAATATCTCCACATTGCAACGTGCAATTCTGAAATTTTTTGCTTTTTCCTGCTCCTCTTAGCATGATAAAGAAGATTCAAAGAGAGTGAGATGCCAGCTCTTTTCATTCAGTCAGTAGCTTCAAACATTTCTGGTATATGAATAACATGATGTTTTTCAATGGCAAAAATCAATGAATATTGTAAATGCACTAACAGTAATTTCTCCGCATTGCAAGGTGCAATTCTGAAATTTTTTGCTTTTTCCTGCTAATCCTAGCATGATAAAGAAGATTCAAAGAGAGTGAGATGCCAGCTCCTTTCATTCAGTCAGTAGCTTCAAACATTTCTGGACGTTTTTCAATGGCAAAAATCAATGAATATTGTAAATGCACAAACAGTAATTTCTCCGCATTGCAAGGTGCAATTCTGAAATTTTTTGCTTTTTCCTGCTAATCCTAGCATGATAAAGAAGATTCAAAGAGAGTGAGATGCCAGATCCTTTCATTCAGTCAGTAGCTTCAAACATTTCTGGACGTTTTTCAATGGCAAAAATCAATGAATATTGTAAATGCACAAACAGTAATATCTCCACATTGCAAGGTGCAATTCTGAAATTTTTTGCTTTTTCCTGCTCCTCTTAGCATGATAAAGAAGATTCAAAGAGAGTGAGATGCCAGCTCTTTTCATTCAGTCAGTAGCTTCAAACATTTCTGGTATATGAATAACATGATGTTTTCAATGGCAAAAATCAATGAATATTGTAAATGCACAAACAGTAATTTCTCCGCATTGCAAGGTGCAATTCTGAAATGTTTTGCTTTTACCTGCTAATCCTAGCATGATAAAGAAGATTCAAAGAGAGTGAGATGCCAGCTCCTTTCATTCAGTCAGTAGCTTCAAACATTTCTGGACGTTTTTCAATGGCAAAAATCAATGAATATTGTAAATGCACAAACAGTAATATCTCCACATTGCAACGTGCAATTCTGAAATTTTTTGCTTTTTCCTGCTCCTCTTAGCATGATAAAGAAGATTCAAAGAGAGTGAGATGCCAGCTCTTTTCATTCAGTCAGTAGCTTCAAACATTTCTGGTATATGAATAACATGATGTTTTTCAATGGCAAAAATCAATGAATATTGTAAATGCACTAACAGTAATTTCTCCGCATTGCAAGGTGCAATTCTGAAATTTTTTGCTTTTTCCTGCTAATCCTAGCATGATAAAGAAGATTCAAAGAGAGTGAGATGCCAGCTCCTTTCATTCAGTCAGTAGCTTCAAACATTTCTGGACGTTTTTCAATGGCAAAAATCAATGAATATTGTAAATGCACAAACAGTAATATCTCCACATTGCAACGTGCAATTCTGAAATTTTTTGCTTTTTCCTGCTCCTCTTAGCATGATAAAGAAGATTCAAAGAGAGTGAGATGCCAGCTCTTTTCATTCAGTCAGTAGCTTCAAACATTTCTGGTATATGAATAACATGATGTTTTTCAATGGCAAAAATCAATGAATATTGTAAATGCACAAACAGTAATTTCTCCGCATTGCAAGGTGCAATTCTGAAATTTTTTGCTTTTTCCTGCTAATCCTAGCATGATAAAGAAGATTCAAAGAGAGTGAGATGCCAGCTCCTTTCATTCAGTCAGTAGCTTCAAACATTTCTGGATGTTTTTCAATGGCAAAAATCAATGAATATTGTAAATGCACAAACAGTAATATCTCCACATTGCAAGGTGCAATTCTGAAATTTTTTGCTTTTTCCTGCTAATCCTGGCATGATAAAGAAGATTCAAAGAGAGTGAGATGCCAGCTCTTTTCATTCAGTCAGTAGCTTCAAACATTTCTGGTATATGAATAACATGATGTTTTTCAATGGCAAAAATCAATGAATATTGTAAATGCACAAACAGTAATTTCTCCGCATTGCAAGGTGCAATTCTGAAATTTTTTGCTTTTTCCTGCTAATCCTAGCATGATAAAGAAGATTCAAAGAGAGTGAGATGCCAGCTCCTTTCATTCAGTCAGTAGCTTCAAACATTTCTGGACGTTTTTCAATGGCAAAAATCAATGAATATTGTAAATGCACAAAAAGTAATATCTCCACATTGCAAGGTGCAATTCTGAAATTTTTTGCTTTTTCCTGCTCCTCTTAGCATGATAAAGAAGATTCAAAGAGAGTGAGATGCCAGCTCTTTTCATTCAGTCAGTAGCTTCAAACATTTCTGGTATATGAATAACATGATGTTTTTCAATGGCAAAAATCAATGAATATTGTAAATGCACAAACAGTAATTTCTCCGCATTGCAAGGTGCAATTCTGAAATTTTTTGCTTTTTCCTGCTAATCCTAGCATGATAAAGAAGATTCAAAGAGAGTGAGATGCCAGTTCCTTTCATTCAGTCAGTAGCTTCAAACATTTCTGGACATTTTTCAATGGCAAAAATCAATGAATATTGTAAATGCACAAACAGTAATATCTCCACATTGCAAGGTGCAATTCTGAAATTTTTTGCTTTTTCCTGCTAATCCTGGCATGATAAAGAAGATTCAAAGAGAGTGAGATGCCAGCTCTTTTCATTCAGTCAGTAGCTTCAAACATTTCTGGTATATGAATAACATGATGTTTTTCAATGGCAAAAATCAATGAATATTGTAAATGCACAAACAGTAATTTCTCCGCATTGCAAGGTGCAATTCTGAAATTTTTTGCTTTTTCCTGCTAATCCTAGCATGATAAAGAAGATTCAAAGAGAGTGAGATGCCAGCTCCTTTCATTCAGTCAGTAGCTTCAAACATTTCTGGATGTTTTTCAATGGCAAAAATCAATGAATATTGTAAATGCACAAACAGTAATATCTCCACATTGCAAGGTGCAATTCTGAAATTTTTTGCTTTTTCCTGCTAATCCTGGCATGATAAAGAAGATTCAAAGAGAGTGAGATGCCAGCTCTTTTCATTCAGTCAGTAGCTTCAAACATTTCTGGTATATGAATAACATGATGTTTTTCAATGGCAAAAATCAATGAATATTGTAAATGCACAAACAGTAATTTCTCCGCATTGCAAGGTGCAATTCTGAAATTTTTTGCTTTTTCCTGCTAATCCTAGCATGATAAAGAAGATTCAAAGAGAGTGAGATGCCAGCTCCTTTCATTCAGTCAGTAGCTTCAAACATTTCTGGACGTTTTTCAATGGCAAAAATCAATGAATATTGTAAATGCACAAACAGTAATATCTCCACATTGCAAGGTGCAATTCTGAAATTTTTTGCTTTTTCCTGCTCCTCTTAGCATGATAAAGAAGATTCAAAGAGAGTGAGATGCCAGCTCTTTTCATTCAGTCAGTAGCTTCAAACATTTCTGGTATATGAATAACATGATGTTTTTCAATGGCAAAAATCAATGAATATTGTAAATGCACAAACAGTAATTTCTCCGCATTGCAAGGTGCAATTCTGAAATTTTTTGCTTTTTCCTGCTAATCCTAGCATGATAAAGAAGATTCAAAGAGAGTGAGATGCCAGCTCCTTTCATTCAGTCAGTAGCTTCAAACATTTCTGGACATTTTTCAATGGCAAAAATCAATGAATATTGTAAATGCACAAACAGTAATATCTCCACATTGCAAGGGGCAATTCTGAATTTTTTTGCTTTTTCCTGCTAATCCTGGCATGATAAAGAAGATTCAAAGAGAGTGAGATGCCAGCTCTTTTCATTCAGTCAGTAGCTTCAAACATTTCTGGTATATGAATAACATGATGTTTTTCAATGGCAAAAATCAATGAATATTGTAAATGCACAAACAGTAATTTCTCCGCATTGCAAGGTGCAATTCTGAAATTTTTTGCTTTTTCCTGCTAATCCTAGCATGATAAAGAAGATTCAAAGAGAGTGAGATGCCAGCTCCTTTCATTCAGTCAGTAGCTTCAAACATTTCTGGACGTTTTTCAATGGCAAAAATCAATGAATATTGTAAATGCACAAACAGTGATATCTCCACATTGCAACGTGCAATTCTGAAATTTTTTGCTTTTTCCTGCTCCTCTTAGCATGATAAAGAAGATTCAAAGAGAGTGAGATGCCAGCTCTTTTCATTCAGTCAGTAGCTTCAAACATCTCTGGTATATGAATAACATGATGTTTTTCAATGGCAAAAATCAATGAATATTGTAAATGCACAAACAGTAATTTCTCCGCATTGCAAGGTGCAATTCTGAATTTTTTTGCTTTTTCCTGCTAATCCTAGCATGATAAAGAAGATTCAAAGAGATTGAGATGCCAGCTCCTTTCATTCAGTCAGTAGCTTCAAACATTTCTGGACGTTTTTCAATGGCAAAAATCAATGAATATTGTAAATGCACAAACAGTAATATCTCCACATTGCAAGGTGCAATTCTGAAATTTTTTGCTTTTTCCTGCTCCTCTTAGCATGATAAAGAAGATTCAAAGAGAGTGAGATGCCAGCTCTTTTCATTCAGTCAGTAGCTTCAAACATCTCTGGTATATGAATAACATGATGTTTTTCAATGGCAAAAATCAATGAATATTGTAAATGCACAAACAGTAATTTCTCCGCATTGCAAGGTGCAATTCTGAAATTTTTTGCTTTTTCCTGCTAATCCTAGCATGATAAAGAAGATTCAAAGAGATTGAGATGCCAGCTCCTTTCATTCAGTCAGTAGCTTCAAACATTTCTGGACGTTTTTCAATGGCAAAAATCAATGAATATTGTAAATGCACAAACAGTAATATCTCCACATTGCAAGGTGCAATTCTGAAATTTTTTGCTTTTTCCTGCTCCTCTTAGCATCATAAAGAAGATTCAAAGAGAGTGAGATGCCAGCTCTTTTCATTCAGTCAGTAGCTTCAAACATTTCTGGTATATGAATAACATGATGTTTTTCAATGGCAAAAATCAATGAATATTGTAAATGCACAAACAATAATTTCTCCGCATTGCAAGGTGCAATTCTGAAATTTTTTGCTTTTTCCTGCTAATCCTAGCATGATAAAGAAGATTCAAAGAGAGTGAGATGCCAGCTCCTTTCATTCAGTCAGTAGCTTCAAACATTTCTGGACGTTTTTCAATGGCAAAAATCAATGAATATTGTAAATGCACAAACAGTAATATCTCCACATTGCAAGGTGCAATTCTGAAATTTTTTGCTTTTTCCTGCTCCTCTTAGCATGATAAAGAAGATTCAAAGAGAGAGAGATGCCAGCTCTTTTCATTCAGTCAGTAGCTTCAAACATCTCTGGTATATGAATAACATGATGTTTTTCAGTGGCAAAAATCAATGAATATTGTAAATGCACAAACAGTAATTTCTCCGCATTGCAAGGTGCAATTCTGAAATTTTTTGCTTTTTCCTGCTAATCCTAGCATGATAAAGAAGATTCAAAGAGAGTGAGATGCCAGCTCCTTTCATTCAGTCAGTAGCTTCAAACATTTCTGGACGGTTTTCAATGGCAAAAATCAATGAATATTGTAAATGCACAAACAGTAATATCTCCACATTGCAACGTGCAATTCTGAAATTTTTTGCTTTTTCCTGCTAATCCTGGCATGATAAAGAAGATTCAAAGAGAGTGAGATGCCAGCTCTTTTCATTCAGTTAGTAGCTTCAAACATTTCTGGTATATGAATAACATGGTTTTTCAATGGCAAAAATCAATGAATATTGTAAATGCACAAACAGTAATTTCTCCGCATTGCAAGGTGCAATTCTGAAATTTTTTGCTTTTTCCTGCTAATCCTAGCATGATAAAGAAGATTCAAAGAGAGTGAGATGCCAGCTCCTTTCATTCAGTCAGTAGCTTCAAACATTTCTGGACGTTTTTCAATGGCAAAAATCAATGAATATTGTAAATGCACAAACAGTAATATCTCCACATTGCAAGGTGCAATTCTGAAATTTTTTGCTTTTTCCTGCTCCTCTTAGCATGATAAAGAAGATTCAAAGAGAGTGAGATGCCAGCTCTTTTTATTCAGTCAGTAGCTTCAAACATTTCTGGTATATGAATAACATGATGTTTTTCAATGGCAAAAATCAATGAATATTGTAAATGCACAAACAGTAATTTCTCCGCATTGCAAGGTGCAATTCTGAAATTTTTTGCTTTTTCCTGCTAATCCTAGCATGATAAAGAAGATTCAAAGAGATTGAGATGCCAGCTCCTTTCATTCAGTCAGTAGCTTCAAACATTTCTGGACGTTTTTCAATGGCAAAAATCAATGAATATTGTAAATGCACAAACAGTAATATCTCCACATTGCAAGGTGCAATTCTGAAATTTTTTGCTTTTTCCTGCTCCTCTTAGCATCATAAAGAAGATTCAAAGAGAGTGAGATGCCAGCTCTTTTCATTCAGTCAGTAGCTTCAAACATTTCTGGTATATGAATAACATGATGTTTTTCAATGGCAAAAATCAATGAATATTGTAAATGCACAAACAATAATTTCTCCGCATTGCAAGGTGCAATTCTGAAATTTTTTGCTTTTTCCTGCTAATCCTAGCATGATAAAGAAGATTCAAAGAGAGTGAGATGCCAGCTCCTTTCATTCAGTCAGTAGCTTCAAACATTTCTGGACGTTTTTCAATGGCAAAAATCAATGAATATTGTAAATGCACAAACAGTAATATCTCCACATTGCAAGGTGCAATTCTGAAATTTTTTGCTTTTTCCTGCTCCTCTTAGCATGATAAAGAAGATTCAAAGAGAGAGAGATGCCAGCTCTTTTCATTCAGTCAGTAGCTTCAAACATCTCTGGTATATGAATAACATGATGTTTTTCAGTGGCAAAAATCAATGAATATTGTAAATGCACAAACAGTAATTTCTCCGCATTGCAAGGTGCAATTCTGAAATTTTTTGCTTTTTCCTGCTAATCCTAGCATGATAAAGAAGATTCAAAGAGAGTGAGATGCCAGCTCCTTTCATTCAGTCAGTAGCTTCAAACATTTCTGGACGGTTTTCAATGGCAAAAATCAATGAATATTGTAAATGCACAAACAGTAATATCTCCACATTGCAACGTGCAATTCTGAAATTTTTTGCTTTTTCCTGCTAATCCTGGCATGATAAAGAAGATTCAAAGAGAGTGAGATGCCAGCTCTTTTCATTCAGTTAGTAGCTTCAAACATTTCTGGTATATGAATAACATGGTTTTTCAATGGCAAAAATCAATGAATATTGTAAATGCACAAACAGTAATTTCTCCGCATTGCAAGGTGCAATTCTGAAATTTTTTGCTTTTTCCTGCTAATCCTAGCATGATAAAGAAGATTCAAAGAGAGTGAGATGCCAGCTCCTTTCATTCAGTCAGTAGCTTCAAACATTTCTGGACGTTTTTCAATGGCAAAAATCAATGAATATTGTAAATGCACAAACAGTAATATCTCCACATTGCAAGGTGCAATTCTGAAATTTTTTGCTTTTTCCTGCTCCTCTTAGCATGATAAAGAAGATTCAAAGAGAGTGAGATGCCAGCTCTTTTTATTCAGTCAGTAGCTTCAAACATTTCTGGTATATGAATAACATGATGTTTTTCAATGGCAAAAATCAATGAATATTGTAAATGCACAAACAGTAATTTCTCCGCATTGCAAGGTGCAATTCTGAAATTTTTTGCTTTTTCCTGCTCCTCTTAGCATCATAAAGAAGATTCAAAGAGAGTGAGATGCCAGCTCTTTTCATTCAGTCAGTAGCTTCAAACATTTCTGGTATATGAATAACATGATGTTTTTCAATGGCAAAAATCAATGAATATTGTAAATGCACAAACAATAATTTCTCCGCATTGCAAGGTGCAATTCTGAAATTTTTTGCTTTTTCCTGCTAATCCTAGCATGATAAAGAAGATTCAAAGAGAGTGAGATGCCAGCTCCTTTCATTCAGTCAGTAGCTTCAAACATTTCTGGACGTTTTTCAATGGCAAAAATCAATGAATATTGTAAATGCACAAACAGTAATATCTCCACATTGCAAGGTGCAATTCTGAAATTTTTTGCTTTTTCCTGCTCCTCTTAGCATGATAAAGAAGATTCAAAGAGAGAGAGATGCCAGCTCTTTTCATTCAGTCAGTAGCTTCAAACATCTCTGGTATATGAATAACATGATGTTTTTCAGTGGCAAAAATCAATGAATATTGTAAATGCACAAACAGTAATTTCTCCGCATTGCAAGGTGCAATTCTGAAATTTTTTGCTTTTTCCTGCTAATCCTAGCATGATAAAGAAGATTCAAAGAGAGTGAGATGCCAGCTCCTTTCATTCAGTCAGTAGCTTCAAACATTTCTGGACGGTTTTCAATGGCAAAAATCAATGAATATTGTAAATGCACAAACAGTAATATCTCCACATTGCAACGTGCAATTCTGAAATTTTTTGCTTTTTCCTGCTAATCCTGGCATGATAAAGAAGATTCAAAGAGAGTGAGATGCCAGCTCTTTTCATTCAGTTAGTAGCTTCAAACATTTCTGGTATATGAATAACATGGTTTTTCAATGGCAAAAATCAATGAATATTGTAAATGCACAAACAGTAATTTCTCCGCATTGCAAGGTGCAATTCTGAAATTTTTTGCTTTTTCCTGCTAATCCTAGCATGATAAAGAAGATTCAAAGAGAGTGAGATGCCAGCTCCTTTCATTCAGTCAGTAGCTTCAAACATTTCTGGACGTTTTTCAATGGCAAAAATCAATGAATATTGTAAATGCACAAACAGTAATATCTCCACATTGCAAGGTGCAATTCTGAAATTTTTTGCTTTTTCCTGCTCCTCTTAGCATGATAAAGAAGATTCAAAGAGAGTGAGATGCCAGCTCTTTTTATTCAGTCAGTAGCTTCAAACATTTCTGGTATATGAATAACATGATGTTTTTCAATGGCAAAAATCAATGAATATTGTAAATGCACAAACAGTAATTTCTCCGCATTGCAAGGTGCAATTCTGAAATTTTTTGCTTTTTCCTGCTAATCCTAGCATGATAAAGAAGATTCAAAGAGAGTGAGATGCCAGCTCCTTTCATTCAGTCAGTAGCTTCAAACATTACTGGACGTTTTTCAATGGCAAAAATCAATGAATATTGTAAATGCACAAACAGTAATATCTCCACATTGCAACGTGCAATTCTGAAATTTTTTGCTTTTTCCTGCTCCTCTTAGCATGATAAAGAAGATTCAAAGAGAGTGAGATGCCAGCTCTTTTCATTCAGTCAGTAGCTTCAAACATTTCTGGTATATGAATAACATGATGTTTTTCAATGGCAAAAATCAATGAATATTGTAAATGCACAAACAGTAATTTCTCCGCATTGCAAGGTGCAATTCTGAAATTTTTTGCTTTTTCCTGCTAATCCTAGCATGATAAAGAAGATTCAAAGAGAGTGAGATGCCAGCTCCTTTCATTCAGTCAGTAGCTTCAAACATTTCTGGACGTTTTTCAATGGCAAAAATCAATGAATATTGTAAATGCACAAACAGTAATATCTCCACATTGCAAGGTGCAATTCTGAAATTTTTTGCTTTTTCCTGCTCCTCTTAGCATGATAAAGAAGATTCAAAGAGAGTGAGATGCCAGCTCTTTTCATTCAGTCAGTAGCTTCAAACATTTCTGGTATATGAATAACATGATGTTTTTCAATGGCAAAAATCAATGAATATTGTAAATGCACAAACAGTAATTTCTCCGCATTGCAAGGTGCAATTCTGAAATTTTTTGCTTTTTCCTGCTAATCCTAGCATGATAAAGAAGATTCAAAGAGATTGAGATGCCAGCTCCTTTCATTCAGTCAGTAGCTTCAAACATTTCTGGACGTTTTTCAATGGCAAAAATCAATGAATATTGTAAATGCACAAACAGTAATATCTCCACATTGCAAGGTGCAATTCTGAAATTTTTTGCTTTTTCCTGCTCCTCTTAGCAT
Organism: Phyllobates terribilis; assembly: GCF_046119375.1. Classification (NCBI taxonomy): domain Eukaryota; kingdom Metazoa; phylum Chordata; class Amphibia; order Anura; family Dendrobatidae; genus Phyllobates; species Phyllobates terribilis. The sequence continues at coordinate 2,474,329 of NW_027362970.1, read as the reverse complement.
GATAAAGAAGATTCAAAGAGAGTGAGATGCCAGCTCTTTTCATTCAGTCAGTAGCTTCAAACATCTCTGGTATATGAATAACATGATGTTTTTCAATGGCAAAAATCAATGAATATTGTAAATGCACAAACAGTAATTTCTCCGCATTGCAAGGTGCAATTCTGAAATTTTTTGCTTTTTCCTGCTAATCCTAGCATGATAAAGAAGATTCAAAGAGATTGAGATGCCAGCTCCTTTCATTCAGTCAGTAGCTTCAAACATTTCTGGACGTTTTTCAATGGCAAAAATCAATGAATATTGTAAATGCACAAACAGTAATATCTCCACATTGCAAGGTGCAATTCTGAAATTTTTTGCTTTTTCCTGCTCCTCTTAGCATCATAAAGAAGATTCAAAGAGAGTGAGATGCCAGCTCTTTTCATTCAGTCAGCAGCTTCAAACATTTCTGGTATATGAATAACATGATGTTTTTCAATGGCAAAAATCAATGAATATTGTAAATGCACAAACAGTAATTTCTCCGCATTGCAAGGTGCAATTCTGAAATTTTTTGCTTTTTCCTGCTAATCCTAGCATGATAAAGAAGATTCAAAGAGAGTGAGATGCCAGCTCCTTTCATTCAGTCAGTAGCTTCAAACATTTCTGGACGTTTTTCAATGGCAAAAATCAATGAATATTGTAAATGCACAAACAGTAATATCTCCACATTGCAAGGTGCAATTCTGAAATTTTTTGCTTTTTCCTGCTCCTCTTAGCATGATAAAGAAGATTCAAAGAGAGGGAGATGCCAGCTCTTTTCATTCAATCAGTAGCTTCAAACATCTCTGGTATATGAATAACATGATGTTTTTCAATGGCAAAAATCAATGAATATTGTAAATGCACAAACAGTAATTTCTCCGCATTGCAAGGTGCAATTCTGAAATTTTTTGCTTTTTCCTGCTAATCCTAGCATGATAAAGAAGATTCAAAGAGAGTGAGATGCCAGCTCCTTTCATTCAGTCAGTAGCTTCAAACATTTCTGGACGGTTTTCAATGGCAAAAATCAATGAATATTGTAAATGCACAAACAGTAATATCTCCACATTGCAACGTGCAATTCTGAAATTTTTTGCTTTTTCCTGCTAATCCTGGCATGATAAAGAAGATTCAAAGAGAGTGAGATGCCAGCTCTTTTCATTCAGTCAGTAGCTTCAAACATTTCTGGTATATGAATAACATGGTTTTTCAATGGCAAAAATCAATGAATATTGTAAATGCACAAACAGTAATTTCTCCGCATTGCAAGGTGCAATTCTGAAATTTTTTGCTTTTTCCTGCTAATCCTAGCATGACAAAGAAGATTCAAAGAGAGTGAGATGCCAGCTCCTTTCATTCAGTCAGTAGCTTCAAACATTTCTGGACGTTTTTCAATGGCAAAAATCAATGAATATTGTAAATGCACAAACAGTAATATCTCCACATTGCAAGGTGCAATTCTGAAATTTTTTGCTTTTTCCTGCTCCTCTTAGCATGATAAAGAAGATTCAAAGAGAGGGAGATGCCAGCTCTTTTCATTCAATCAGTAGCTTCAAACATCTCTGGTATATGAATAACATGATGTTTTTCAATGGCAAAAATCAATGAATATTGTAAATGCACAAACAGTAATTTCTCCGCATTGCAAGGTGCAATTCTGAAATTTTTTGCTTTTTCCTGCTAATCCTAGCATGATAAAGAAGATTCAAAGAGAGTGAGATGCCAGCTCCTTTCATTCAGTCAGTAGCTTCAAACATTTCTGGACGGTTTTCAATGGCAAAAATCAATGAATATTGTAAATGCACAAACAGTAATATCTCCACATTGCAACGTGCAATTCTGAAATTTTTTGCTTTTTCCTGCTAATCCTGGCATGATAAAGAAGATTCAAAGAGAGTGAGATGCCAGCTCTTTTCATTCAGTCAGTAGCTTCAAACATTTCTGGTATATGAATAACATGGTTTTTCAATGGCAAAAATCAATGAATATTGTAAATGCACAAACAGTAATTTCTCCGCATTGCAAGGTGCAATTCTGAAATTTTTTGCTTTTTCCTGCTAATCCTAGCATGACAAAGAAGATTCAAAGAGAGTGAGATGCCAGCTCCTTTCATTCAGTCAGTAGCTTCAAACATTTCTGGACGTTTTTCAATGGCAAAAATCAATGAATATTGTAAATGCACAAACAGTAATATCTCCACATTGCAACGTGCAATTCTGAAATTTTTTGCTTTTTCCTGCTCCTCTTAGCATGATAAAGAAGATTCAAAGAGAGTGAGATGCCAGCTCTTTTCATTCAGTCAGTAGCTTCAAACATTTCTGGTATATGAATAACATGATGTTTTTCAATGGCAAAAATCAATGAATATTGTAAATGCACAAACAGTAATTTCTCCGCATTGCAAGGTGCAATTCTGAAATTTTTTGCTTTTTCCTGCTAATCCTAGCATGATAAAGAAGATTCAAAGAGAGTGAGATGCCAGCTCCTTTCATTCAGTCAGTAGCTTCAAACATTACTGGACGTTTTTCAATGGCAAAAATCAATGAATATTGTAAATGCACAAACAGTAATATCTCCACATTGCAACGTGCAATTCTGAAATTTTTTGCTTTTTCCTGCTCCTCTTAGCATGATAAAGAAGATTCAAAGAGAGTGAGATGCCAGCTCTTTTCATTCAGTCAGTAGCTTCAAACATTTCTGGTATATGAATAACATGATGTTTTTCAATGGCAAAAATCAATGAATATTGTAAATGCACAAACAGTAATTTCTCCGCATTGCAAGGTGCAATTCTGAAATTTTTTGCTTTTTCCTGCTAATCCTAGCATGATAAAGAAGATTCAAAGAGAGTGAGATGCCAGCTCCTTTCATTCAGTCAGTAGCTTCAAACATTTCTGGACGTTTTTCAATGGCAAAAATCAATGAATATTGTAAATGCACAAACAGTAATATCTCCACATTGCAAGGTGCAATTCTGAAATTTTTTGCTTTTTCCTGCTCCTCTTAGCATGATAAAGAAGATTCAAAGAGAGTGAGATGCCAGCTCTTTTCATTCAGTCAGTAGCTTCAAACATTTCTGGTATATGAATAACATGATGTTTTTCAATGGCAAAAATAAATGAATATTGTAAATGCACAAACAGTAATTTCTCCGCATTGCAAGGTGCAATTCTGAAATTTTTTGCTTTTTCCTGCTAATCCTAGCATGATAAAGAAGATTCAAAGAGAGTGAGATGCCAGCTCCTTTCATTCAGTCAGTAGCTTCAAACATTTCTGGACATTTTTCAATGGCAAAAATCAATGAATATTGTAAATGCACAAACAGTAATTTCTCCGCATTGCAAGCTGCAATTCTGAAAGTTTTTGCTTTTTCCTGCTAATCCTGGCATGATAAAGAAGATTCAAAGAGAGTGAGATGCCAGCTCTTTTCATTCAGTCAGTAGCTTCAAACATTTCTGGTATATGAATAACATGGTTTTTCAATGGCAAAAATCAATGAATATTGTAAATGCACAAACAGTAATTTCTCCGCATTGCAAGGTGCAATTCTGAAATTTTTTGCTTTTTCCTACTAATCCTAGCATGATAAAGAAGATTCAAAGAGAGTGAGATGCCAGATCCTTTCATTCAGTCAGTAGCTTCAAACATTTCTGGACGTTTTTCAATGGCAAAAATCAATGAATATTGTAAATGCACAAACAGTAATATCTCCACATTGCAAGGTGCAATTCTGAAATTTTTTGCTTTTTCCTGCTCCTCTTAGCATGATAAAGAAGATTCAAAGAGAGTGAGATGCCAGCTCTTTTCATTCAGTCAGTAGCTTCAAACATTTCTGGTATATGAATAACATGATGTTTTCAATGGCAAAAATCAATGAATATTGTAAATGCACAAACAGTAATTTCTCCGCATTGCAAGGTGCAATTCTGAAATGTTTTGCTTTTTCCTGCTAATCCTAGCATGATAAAGAAGATTCAAAGAGAGTGAGATGCCAGCTCCTTACATTCAGTCAGTAGCTTCAAACATTTCTGGACGTTTTTCAATGGCAAAAATCAATGAATATTGTAAATGCACAAACAGTAATATCTCCACATTGCAACGTGCAATTCTGAAATTTTTTGCTTTTTCCTGCTCCTCTTAGCATGATAAAGAAGATTCAAAGAGAGTGAGATGCCAGCTCTTTTCATTCAGTCAGTAGCTTCAAACATTTCTGGTATATGAATAACATGATGTTTTTCAATGGCAAAAATCAATGAATATTGTAAATGCACTAACAGTAATTTCTCCGCATTGCAAGGTGCAATTCTGAAATTTTTTGCTTTTTCCTGCTAATCCTAGCATGATAAAGAAGATTCAAAGAGAGTGAGATGCCAGCTCCTTTCATTCAGTCAGTAGCTTCAAACATTTCTGGACGTTTTTCAATGGCAAAAATCAATGAATATTGTAAATGCACAAACAGTAATATCTCCACATTGCAACGTGCAATTCTGAAATTTTTTGCTTTTTCCTGCTCCTCTTAGCATGATAAAGAAGATTCAAAGAGAGTGAGATGCCAGCTCTTTTCATTCAGTCAGTAGCTTCAAACATTTCTGGTATATGAATAACATGATGTTTTTCAATGGCAAAAATCAATGAATATTGTAAATGCACAAACAGTAATATCTCCACATTGCAAGGTGCAATTCTGAAATTTTTTGCTTTTTCCTGCTAATCCTGGCATGATAAAGAAGATTCAAAGAGAGTGAGATGCCAGCTCTTTTCATTCAGTCAGTAGCTTCAAACATTTCTGGTATATGAATAACATGATGTTTTTCAATGGCAAAAATCAATGAATATTGTAAATGCACAAACAGTAATATCTCCACATTGCAAGGTGCAATTCTGAAATTTTTTGCTTTTTCCTGCTCCTCTTAGCATGATAAAGAAGATTCAAAGAGAGGGAGATGCCAGCTCTTTTCATTCAGTCAGTAGCTTCAAACATCTCTGGTATATGAATAACATGATGTTTTTCAATGGCAAAAATCAATAAATATTGTAAATGCACAAACAGTAATTTCTCCGCATTGCAAGGTGCAATTCTGAAATTTTTTGCTTTTTCCTGCTAATCCTAGCATGATAAAGAAGATTCAAAGAGAGTGAGATGCCAGCTCCTTTCATTCAGTCAGTAGCTTCAAACATTTCTGGACGGTTTTCAATGGCAAAAATCAATGAATATTGTAAATGCACAAACAGTAATATCTCCACATTGCAACGTGCAATTCTGAAATTTTTTGCTTTTTCCTGCTAATCCTGGCATGATAAAGAAGATTCAAAGAGAGTGAGATGCCAGCTCTTTTCATTCAGTCAGTAGCTTCAAACTTTTCTGGTATATGAATAATATGGTTTTTCAATGGCAAAAATCAATGAATATTGTAAATGCACAAACAGTAATTTCTCCGCATTGCAAGGTGCAATTCTGAAATTTTTTGCTTTTTCCTGCTAATCCTAGCATGATAAAGAAGATTCAAAGAGAGTGAGATGCCAGCTCCTTTCATTCAGTCAGTAGCTTCAAACATTTCTGGACGTTTTTCAATGGCAAAAATCAATGAATATTGTAAATGCACAAACAGTAATATCTCCACATTGCAAGGTGCAATTCTGAAATTTTTTGCTTTTTCCTGCTAATCCTAGCATGATAAAGAAGATTCAAAGAGAGTGAGATGCCAGCTCCTTTCATTCAGTCAGTAGCTTCAAACATTACTGGACGTTTTTCAATGGCAAAAATCAATGAATATTGTAAATGCACAAACAGTAATATCTCCACATTGCAACGTGCAATTCTGAAATTTTTTGCTTTTTCCTGCTCCTCTTAGCATGATAAAGAAGATTCAAAGAGAGTGAGATGCCAGCTCTTTTCATTCAGTCAGTAGCTTCAAACATTTCTGGTATATGAATAACATGATGTTTTTCAATGGCAAAAATCAATGAATATTGTAAATGCACAAACAGTAATTTCTCCGCATTGCAAGGTGCAATTCTGAAATTTTTTGCTTTTTCCTGCTAATCCTAGCATGATAAAGAAGATTCAAAGAGAGTGAGATGCCAGCTCCTTTCATTCAGTCAGTAGCTTCAAACATTTCTGGACGTTTTTCAATGGCAAAAATCAATGAATATTGTAAATGCACAAACAGTAATATCTCCACATTGCAAGGTGCAATTCTGAAATTTTTTGCTTTTTCCTGCTCCTCTTAGCATGATAAAGAAGATTCAAAGAGAGTGAGATGCCAGCTCTTTTCATTCAGTCAGTAGCTTCAAACATTTCTGGTATATGAATAACATGATGTTTTTCAATGGCAAAAATCAATGAATATTGTAAATGCACAAACAGTAATTTCTCCGCATTGCAAGGTGCAATTCTGAAATTTTTTGCTTTTTCCTGCTAATCCTAGCATGATAAAGAAGATTCAAAGAGAGTGAGATGCCAGCTCCTTTCATTCAGTCAGTAGCTTCAAACATTTCTGGACATTTTTCAATGGCAAAAATCAATGAATATTGTAAATGCACAAACAGTAATTTCTCCGCATTGCAAGCTGCAATTCTGAAATTTTTTGCTTTTTCCTGCTAATCCTGGCATGATAAAGAAGATTCAAAGAGAGTGAGATGCCAGCTCTTTTCATTCAGTCAGTAGCTTCAAACATTTCTGGTATATGAATAACATGGTTTTTCAATGGCAAAAATCAATGAATATTGTAAATGCACAAACAGTAATTTCTCCGCATTGCAAGGTGCAATTCTGAAATTTTTTGCTTTTTCCTGCTAATCCTAGCATGATAAAGAAGATTCAAAGAGAGTGAGATGCCAGATCCTTTCATTCAGTCAGTAGCTTCAAACATTTCTGGACGTTTTTCAATGGCAAAAATCAATGAATATTGTAAATGCACAAACAGTAATATCTCCACATTGCAAGGTGCAATTCTGAAATTTTTTGCTTTTTCCTGCTCCTCTTAGCATGATAAAGAAGATTCAAAGAGAGTGAGATGCCAGCTCTTTTCATTCAGTCAGTAGCTTCAAACATTTCTGGTATATGAATAACATGATGTTTTCAATGGCAAAAATCAATGAATATTGTAAATGCACAAACAGTGATTTCTCCGCATTGCAAGGTGCAATTCTGAAATGTTTTGCTTTTTCCTGCTAATCCTAGCATGATAAAGAAGATTCAAAGAGAGTGAGATGCCAGCTCCTTTCATTCAGTCAGTAGCTTCAAACATTTCTGGACGTTTTTCAATGGCAAAAATCAATGAATATTGTAAATGCACAAACAGTAATATCTCCACATTGCAACGTGCAATTCAGAAATTTTTTGCTTTTTCCTGCTCCTCTTAGCATGATAAAGAAGATTCAAAGAGAGTGAGATGCCAGCTCTTTTCATTCAGTCAGTAGCTTCAAACATTTCTGGTATATGAATAACATGATGTTTTTCAATGGCAAAAATCAATGAATATTGTAAATGCACTAACAGTAATTTCTCCGCATTGCAAGGTGCAATTCTGAAATTTTTTGCTTTTTCCTGCTAATCCTAGCATGATAAAGAAGATTCAAAGAGAGTGAGATGCCAGCTCCTTTCATTCAGTCAGTAGCTTCAAACATTTCTGGACGTTTTTCAATGGCAAAAATCAATGAATATTGTAAATGCACAAACAGTAATATCTCCACATTGCAACGTGCAATTCTGAAATTTTTTGCTTTTTCCTGCTCCTCTTAGCATGATAAAGAAGATTCAAAGAGAGTGAGATGCCAGCTCTTTTCATTCAGTCAGTAGCTTCAAACATTTCTGGTATATGAATAACATGATGTTTTTCAATGGCAAAAATCAATGAATATTGTAAATGCACTAACAGTAATTTCTCCGCATTGCAAGGTGCAATTCTGAAATTTTTTGCTTTTTCCTGCTAATCCTAGCATGATAAAGAAGATTCAAAGAGAGTGAGATGCCAGCTCCTTTCATTCAGTCAGTAGCTTCAAACATTTCTGGACGTTTTTCAATGGCAAAAATCAATGAATATTGTAAATGCACAAACAGTAATATCTCCACATTGCAAGGTGCAATTCTGAAATTTTTTGCTTTTTCCTGCTCCTCTTAGCATGATAAAGAAGATTCAAAGAGAGTGAGATGCCAGCTCTTTTCATTCAGTCAGTAGCTTCAAACATTTCTGGTATATGAATAACATGATGTTTTTCAATGGCAAAAATCAATGAATATTGTAAATGCACAAACAGTAATTTCTCCGCATTGCAAGGTGCAATTCTGAAATGTTTTGCTTTTTCCTGCTAATCCTAGCATGATAAAGAAGATTCAAAGAGAGTGAGATGCCAGCTCCTTTCATTCAGTCAGTAGCTTCAAACATTTCTGGACGGTTTTCAATGGCAAAAATCAATGAATATTGTAAATGCACAAACAGTAATATCTCCACATTGCAACGTGCAATTCTGAAATTTTTTGCTTTTTCCTGCTAATCCTGGCATGATAAAGAAGATTCAAAGAGAGTGAGATGCCAGCTCTTTTCATTCAGTCAGTAGCTTCAAACTTTTCTGGTATATGAATAATATGGTTTTTCAATGGCAAAAATCAATGAATATTGTAAATGCACAAACAGTAATTTCTCCGCATTGCAAGGTGCAATTCTGAAATTTTTTGCTTTTTCCTGCTAATCCTAGCATGATAAAGAAGATTCAAAGAGAGTGAGATGCCAGCTCCTTTCATTCAGTCAGTAGCTTCAAACATTTCTGGACGTTTTTCAATGGCAAAAATCAATGAATATTGTAAATGCACAAACAGTAATATCTCCACATTGCAAGGTGCAATTCTGAAATTTTTTGCTTTTTCCTGCTAATCCTAGCATGATAAAGAAGATTCAAAGAGAGTGAGATGCCAGCTCCTTTCATTCAGTCAGTAGCTTCAAACATTACTGGACGTTTTTCAATGGCAAAAATCAATGAATATTGTAAATGCACAAACAGTAATATCTCCACATTGCAACGTGCAATTCTGAAATTTTTTGCTTTTTCCTGCTCCTCTTAGCATGATAAAGAAGATTCAAAGAGAGTGAGATGCCAGCTCTTTTCATTCAGTCAGTAGCTTCAAACATTTCTGGTATATGAATAACATGATGTTTTTCAATGGCAAAAATCAATGAATATTGTAAATGCACAAACAGTAATTTCTCCGCATTGCAAGGTGCAATTCTGAAATTTTTTGCTTTTTCCTGCTAATCCTAGCATGATAAAGAAGATTCAAAGAGAGTGAGATGCCAGCTCCTTTCATTCAGTCAGTAGCTTCAAACATTTCTGGACGTTTTTCAATGGCAAAAATCAATGAATATTGTAAATGCACAAACAGTAATATCTCCACATTGCAAGGTGCAATTCTGAAATTTTTTGCTTTTTCCTGCTCCTCTTAGCATGATAAAGAAGATTCAAAGAGAGTGAGATGCCAGCTCTTTTCATTCAGTCAGTAGCTTCAAACATTTCTGGTATATGAATAACATGATGTTTTTCAATGGCAAAAATCAATGAATATTGTAAATGCACAAACAGTAATTTCTCCGCATTGCAAGGTGCAATTCTGAAATTTTTTGCTTTTTCCTGCTAATCCTAGCATGATAAAGAAGATTCAAAGAGAGTGAGATGCCAGCTCCTTTCATTCAGTCAGTAGCTTCAAACATTTCTGGACATTTTTCAATGGCAAAAATCAATGAATATTGTAAATGCACAAACAGTAATTTCTCCGCATTGCAAGCTGCAATTCTGAAATTTTTTGCTTTTTCCTGCTAATCCTGGCATGATAAAGAAGATTCAAAGAGAGTGAGATGCCAGCTCTTTTCATTCAGTCAGTAGCTTCAAACATTTCTGGTATATGAATAACATGGTTTTTCAATGGCAAAAATCAATGAATATTGTAAATGCACAAACAGTAATTTCTCCGCATTGCAAGGTGCAATTCTGAAATTTTTTGCTTTTTCCTGCTAATCCTAGCATGATAAAGAAGATTCAAAGAGAGTGAGATGCCAGATCCTTTCATTCAGTCAGTAGCTTCAAACATTTCTGGACGTTTTTCAATGGCAAAAATCAATGAATATTGTAAATGCACAAACAGTAATATCTCCACATTGCAAGGTGCAATTCTGAAATTTTTTGCTTTTTCCTGCTCCTCTTAGCATGATAAAGAAGATTCAAAGAGAGTGAGATGCCAGCTCTTTTCATTCAGTCAGTAGCTTCAAACATTTCTGGTATATGAATAACATGATGTTTTCAATGGCAAAAATCAATGAATATTGTAAATGCACAAACAGTGATTTCTCCGCATTGCAAGGTGCAATTCTGAAATGTTTTGCTTTTTCCTGCTAATCCTAGCATGATAAAGAAGATTCAAAGAGAGTGAGATGCCAGCTCCTTTCATTCAGTCAGTAGCTTCAAACATTTCTGGACGTTTTTCAATGGCAAAAATCAATGAATATTGTAAATGCACAAACAGTAATATCTCCACATTGCAACGTGCAATTCAGAAATTTTTTGCTTTTTCCTGCTCCTCTTAGCATGATAAAGAAGATTCAAAGAGAGTGAGATGCCAGCTCTTTTCATTCAGTCAGTAGCTTCAAACATTTCTGGTATATGAATAACATGATGTTTTTCAATGGCAAAAATCAATGAATATTGTAAATGCACTAACAGTAATTTCTCCGCATTGCAAGGTGCAATTCTGAAATTTTTTGCTTTTTCCTGCTAATCCTAGCATGATAAAGAAGATTCAAAGAGAGTGAGATGCCAGCTCCTTTCATTCAGTCAGTAGCTTCAAACATTTCTGGACGTTTTTCAATGGCAAAAATCAATGAATATTGTAAATGCACAAACAGTAATATCTCCACATTGCAACGTGCAATTCTGAAATTTTTTGCTTTTTCCTGCTCCTCTTAGCATGATAAAGAAGATTCAAAGAGAGTGAGATGCCAGCTCTTTTCATTCAGTCAGTAGCTTCAAACATTTCTGGTATATGAATAACATGATGTTTTTCAATGGCAAAAATCAATGAATATTGTAAATGCACTAACAGTAATTTCTCCGCATTGCAAGGTGCAATTCTGAAATTTTTTGCTTTTTCCTGCTAATCCTAGCATGATAAAGAAGATTCAAAGAGAGTGAGATGCCAGCTCCTTTCATTCAGTCAGTAGCTTCAAACATTTCTGGACGTTTTTCAATGGCAAAAATCAATGAATATTGTAAATGCACAAACAGTAATATCTCCACATTGCAAGGTGCAATTCTGAAATTTTTTGCTTTTTCCTGCTCCTCTTAGCATGATAAAGAAGATTCAAAGAGAGTGAGATGCCAGCTCTTTTCATTCAGTCAGTAGCTTCAAACATTTCTGGTATATGAATAACATGATGTTTTTCAATGGCAAAAATCAATGAATATTGTAAATGCACAAACAGTAATTTCTCCGCATTGCAAGGTGCAATTCTGAAATGTTTTGCTTTTTCCTGCTAATCCTAGCATGATAAAGAAGATTCAAAGAGAGTGAGATGCCAGCTCCTTTCATTCAGTCAGTAGCTTCAAACATTTCTGGACGTTTTTCAATGGCAAAAATCAATGAATATTGTAAATGCACAAACAGTAATATCTCCACATTGCAACGTGCAATTCTGAAATTTTTTGCTTTTTCCTGCTCCTCTTAGCATGATAAAGAAGATTCAAAGAGAGTGAGATGCCAGCTCTTTTCATTCAGTCAGTAGCTTCAAACATTTCTGGTATATGAATAACATGATGTTTTTCAATGGCAAAAATCAATGAATATTGTAAATGCACAAACAGTAATTTCTCCGCATTGCAAGGTGCAATTCTGAAATTTTTTGCTTTTTCCTGCTAATCCTAGCATGATAAAGAAGATTCAAAGAGAGTGAGATGCCAGCTCCTTTCATTCAGTCAGTAGCTTCAAACATTTCTGGATGTTTTTCAATGGCAAAAATCAATGAATATTGTAAATGCACAAACAGTAATATCTCCACATTGCAAGGTGCAATTCTGAAATTTTTTGCTTTTTCCTGCTAATCCTGGCATGATAAAGAAGATTCAAAGAGAGTGAGATGCCAGCTCTTTTCATTCAGTCAGTAGCTTCAAACATTTCTGGTATATGAATAACATGATGTTTTTCAATGGCAAAAATCAATGAATATTGTAAATGCACAAACAGTAATTTCTCCGCATTGCAAGGTGCAATTCTGAAATTTTTTGCTTTTTCCTGCTAATCCTAGCATGATAAAGAAGATTCAAAGAGAGTGAGATGCCAGCTCCTTTCATTCAGTCAGTAGCTTCAAACATTTCTGGATGTTTTTCAATGGCAAAAATCAATGAATATTGTAAATGCACAAACAGTAATATCTCCACATTGCAAGGTGCAATTCTGAAATTTTTTGCTTTTTCCTGCTAATCCTGGCATGATAAAGAAGATTCAAAGAGAGTGAGATGCCAGCTCTTTTCATTCAGTCAGTAGCTTCAAACATTTCTGGTATATGAATAACATGATGTTTTTCAATGGCAAAAATCAATGAATATTGTAAATGCACAAACAGTAATATCTCCACATTGCAACGTGCAATTCTGAAATTTTTTGCTTTTTCCTGCTAATCCTGGCATGATAAAGAAGATTCAAAGAGAGTGAGATGCCAGCTCTTTTCATTCAGTCAGTAGCTTCAAACATTTCTGGTATATGAATAACATGATGTTTTTCAATGGCAAAAATCAATGAATATTGTAAATGCACAAACAGTAATTTCTCCGCATTGCAAGGTGCAATTCTGAAATTTTTTGCTTTTTCCTGCTAATCCTAGCATGATAAAGAAGATTCAAAGAGAGTGAGATGCCAGCTCCTTTCATTCAGTCAGTAGCTTCAAACATTTCTGGTATATGAATAACATGGTTTTTCAATGGCAAAAATCAATGAATATTGTAAATGCACAAACAGTAATTTCTACGCATTGCAAGGTGCAATTCTGAAATTTTTTGCTTTTTCCTGCTAATCCTAGCATGATAAAGAAGATTCAAAGAGAGTGAGATGCCAGCTCCTTTCATTCAGTCAGTAGCTTCAAACATTTCTGGACGTTTTTCAATGGCAAAAATCAATGAATATTGTAAATGCACAAACAGTAATATCTCCACATTGCAAGGTGCAATTCTGAAATTTTTTGCTTTTTCCTGCTAATCCTGGCATGATAAAGAAGATTCAAAGAGAGTGAGATGCCAGCTCTTTTCATTCAGTCAGTAGCTTCAAACATTTCTGGTATATGAATAACATGATGTTTTTCAATGGCAAAAATCAATGAATATTGTAAATGCACAAACAGTAATTTCTCCGCATTGCAAGGTGCAATTCTGAAATTTTTTGCTTTTTCCTGCTAATGCTAGCATGATAAAGAAGATTCAAAGAGAGTGAGATGCCAGCTCCTTTCATTCAGTCAGTAGCTTCAAACATTACTGGACGTTTTTCAATGGCAAAAATCAATGAATATTGTAAATGCACAAACAGTAATATCTCCACATTGCAACGTGCAATTCTGAAATTTTTTGCTTTTTCCTGCTCCTCTTAGCATGATAAAGAAGATTCAAAGAGAGTGAGATGCCAGCTCTTTTCATTCAGTCAGTAGCTTCAAACATTTCTGGTATATGAATAACATGATGTTTTTCAATGGCAAAAATCAATGAATATTGTAAATGCACTAACAGTAATTTCTCCGCATTGCAAGGTGCAATTCTGAAATTTTTTGCTTTTTCCTGCTAATCCTAGCATGATAAAGAAGATTCAAAGAGAGTGAGATGCCAGCTCCTTTCATTCAGTCAGTAGCTTCAAACATTTCTGGACGTTTTTCAATGGCAAAAATCAATGAATATTGTAAATGCACAAACAGTAATATCTCCACATTGCAACGTGCAATTCTGAAATTTTTTGCTTTTTCCTGCTCCTCTTAGCATGATAAAGAAGATTCAAAGAGAGTGAGATGCCAGCTCTTTTCATTCAGTCAGTAGCTTCAAACATTTCTGGTATATGAATAACATGATGTTTTTCAATGGCAAAAATCAATGAATATTGTAAATGCACAAACAGTAATTTCTCCGCATTGCAAGGTGCAATTCTGAAATTTTTTGCTTTTTCCTGCTAATCCTAGCATGGTAAAGAAGATTCAAAGAGAGTGAGATGCCAGCTCCTTTCATTCAGTCAGTAGCTTCAAACATTTCTGGATGTTTTTCAATGGCAAAAATCAATGAATATTGTAAATGCACAAACAGTAATATCTCCACATTGCAAGGTGCAATTCTGAAATTTTTTGCTTTTTCCTGCTAATCCTGGCATGATAAAGAAGATTCAAAGAGAGTGAGATGCCAGCTCTTTTCATTCAGTCAGTAGCTTCAAACATTTCTGGTATATGAATAACATGATGTTTTTCAATGGCAAAAATCAATGAATATTGTAAATGCACAAACAGTAATTTCTCCGCATTGCAAGGTGCAATTCTGAAATTTTTTGCTTTTTCCTGCTAATCCTAGCATGATAAAGAAGATTCAAAGAGAGTGAGATGCCAGCTCCTTTCATTCAGTCAGTAGCTTCAAACATTTCTGGACGTTTTTCAATGGCAAAAATCAATGAATATTGTAAATGCACAAACAGTAATATCTCCACATTGCAAAGTGCAATTCTGAAATTTTTTGCTTTTTCCTGCTCCTCTTAGCATGATAAAGAAGATTCAAAGAGAATGAGATGCCAGCTCTTTTCATTCAGTCAGTAGCTTCAAACATTTCTGGTATATGAATAACATGATGTTTTTCAATGGCAAAAATCAATGAATATTGTAAATGCACTAACAGTAATTTCTCCGCATTGCAAGGTGCAATTCTGAAATTTTTTGCTTTTTCCTGCTAATCCTAGCATGATAAAGAAGATTCAAAGAGAGTGAGATGCCAGCTCCTTTCATTCAGTCAGTAGCTTCAAACATTTCTGGACGTTTTTCAATGGCAAAAATCAATGAATATTGTAAATGCACAAACAGTAATATCTCCACATTGCAACGTGCAATTCTGAAATTTTTTGCTTTTTCCTGCTCCTCTTAGCATGATAAAGAAGATTCAAAGAGAGTGAGATGCCAGCTCTTTTCATTCAGTCAGTAGCTTCAAACATTTCTGGTATATGAATAACATGATGTTTTTCAATGGCAAAAATCAATGAATATTGTAAATGCACAAACAGTAATATCTCCACATTGCAAGGTGCAATTCTGAAATTTTTTGCTTTTTCCTGCTAATCCTGGCATGATAAAGAAGATTCAAAGAGAGTGAGATGCCAGCTCTTTTCATTCAGTCAGTAGCTTCAAACATTTCTGGTATATGAATAACATGATGTTTTTCAATGGCAAAAATCAATGAATATTGTAAATGCACAAACAGTAATTTCTCCGCATTGCAAGGTGCAATTCTGAAATTTTTTGCTTTTTCCTGCTAATCCTAGCATGATAAAGAAGATTCAAAGAGAGTGAGATGCCAGCTCCTTTCATTCAGTCAGTAGCTTCAAACATTTCTGGACGTTTTTCAATGGCAAAAATCAATGAATATTGTAAATGCACAAACAGTAATATCTCCACATTGCAAGGTGCAATTCTGAAATTTTTTGCTTTTTCCTGCTCCTCTTAGCATGATAAAGAAGATTCAAAGAGAGTGAGATGCCAGCTCTTTTCATTCAGTCAGTAGCTTCAAACATTTCTGGTATATGAATAACATGATGTTTTTCAATGGCAAAAATCAATGAATATTGTAAATGCACAAACAGTAATTTCTCCGCATTGCAAGGTGCAATTCTGAAATTTTTTGCTTTTTCCTGCTAATCCTAGCATGATAAAGAAGATTCAAAGAGAGTGAGATGCCAGCTCCTTTCATTCAGTCAGTAGCTTCAAACATTTCTGGACATTTTTCAATGGCAAAAATCAATGAATATTGTAAATGCACAAACAGTAATATCTCCACATTGCAAGGTGCAATTCTGAAATTTTTTGCTTTTTCCTGCTAATCCTGGCATGATAAAGAAGATTCAAAGAGAGTGAGATGCCAGCTCTTTTCATTCAGTCAGTAGCTTCAAACATTTCTGGTATATGAATAACATGATGTTTTTCAATGGCAAAAATCAATGAATATTGTAAATGCACAAACAGTAATTTCTCCGCATTGCAAGGTGCAATTCTGAAATTTTTTGCTTTTTCCTGCTAATCCTAGCATGATAAAGAAGATTCAAAGAGAGTGAGATGCCAGCTCCTTTCATTCACTCAGTAGCTTCAAACATTTCTGGATGTTTTTCAATGGCAAAAATCAATGAATATTGTAAATGCACAAACAGTGATATCTCCACATTGCAACGTGCAATTCTGAAATTTTTTGCTTTTTCCTGCTCCTATTAGCATGATAAAGAAGATTCAAAGAGAGTGAGATGCCAGCTCTTTTCATTCAGTCAGTAGCTTCAAACATCTCTGGTATATGAATAACATGATGTTTTTCAATGGCAAAAATCAATGAATATTGTAAATGCACAAACAGTAATTTCTCCGCATTGCAAGGTGCAATTCTGAAATTTTTTGCTTTTTCCTGCTAATCCTAGCATGATAAAGAAGATTCAAAGAGATTGAGATGCCAGCTCCTTTCATTCAGTCAGTAGCTTCAAACATTTCTGGACGTTTTTCAATGGCAAAAATCAATGAATATTGTAAATGCACAAACTGTAATATCTCCACATTGCAAGGTGCAATTCTGAAATTTTTTGCTTTTTCCTGCTAATCCTGGCACGATAAAGAAGATTCAAAGAGAGTGAGATGCCAGCTCTTTTCATTCAGTCAGTAGCTTCAAACATTTCTGGTATATGAATAACATGATGTTTTTCAATGGCAAAAATCAATGAATATTGTAAATGCACAAACATTAATTTCTCCGCATTGCAAGGTGCAATTCTGAAATGTTTTGCTTTTTCCTGCTAATCCTAGCATGATAAAGAAGATTCAAAGAGAGTGAGATGCCAGCTCCTTTCATTCAGTCAGTAGCTTCAAACATTTCTGGACGTTTTTCAATGGCAAAAATCAATGAATATTGTAAATGCACAAACAGTAATATCTCCACATTGCAAGGTGCAATTCTGAAATTTTTTGCTTTTTCCTGCTCCTCTTAGCATGATAAAGAAGATTCAAAGAGAGTGAGATGCCAGCTCTTTTCATTCAGTCAGTAGCTTCAAACACTTCTGGTATATGAATAACATGATGTTTTTCAATGGCAAAAATCAATGAATATTGTAAATGCACAAACAGTAATTTCTCCGCATTGCAAGGTGCAATTCTGAAATTTTTTGCTTTTTCGTGCTAATCCTAGCATGATAAAGAAGATTCAAAGAGAGTGAGATGCCAGCTCCTTTCATTCAGTCAGTAGCTTCAAACATTTCTGGACGTTTTTCAATGGCAAAAATCAATGAATATTGTAAATGCACAAACAGTAATATCTCCACATTGCAAGGTGCAATTCTGAAATTTTTTGCTTTTTCCTGCTCCTCTTAGCATGATAAAGAAGATTCAAAGAGAGTGAGATGCCAGCTCTTTTCATTCAGTCAGTAGCTTCAAACACTTCTGGTATATGAATAACATGATGTTTTTCAATGGCAAAAATCAATGAATATTGTAAATGCACAAACAGTAATTTCTCCGCATTGCAAGGTGCAATTCTGAAATTTTTTGCTTTTTCGTGCTAATCCTAGCATGATAAAGAAGATTCAAAGAGAGTGAGATGCCAGCTCCTTTCATTCAGTCAGTAGCTTCAAACATTTCTGGACATTTTTCAATGGCAAAAATCAATGAATATTGTAAATGCACAAACAGTAATATCTCCACATTGCAAGGTGCAATTCTGAAATTTTTTGCTTTTTCCTGCTAATCCTGGCATGATAAAGAAGATTCAAAGAGAGTGAGATGCCAGCTCTTTTCATTCAGTCAGTAGCTTCAAACATTTCTGGTATATGAATAACATGATGTTTTTCAATGGCAAAAATCAATGAATATTGTAAATGCACAAACAGTAATTTCTCCGCATTGCAAGGTGCAATTCTGAAATTTTTTGCTTTTTCCTGCTAATCCTAGCATGATAAAGAAGATTCAAAGAGAGTGAGATGCCAGCTCCTTTCATTCAGTCAGTAGCTTCAAACATTTCTGGACGTTTTTCAATGGCAAAAATCAATGAATATTGTAAATGCACAAACAGTGATATCTCCACATTGCAACGTGCAATTCTGAAATTTTTTGCTTTTTCCTGCTCCTCTTAGCATGATAAAGAAGATTCAAAGAGAGTGAGATGCCAGCTCTTTTCATTCAGTCAGTAGCTTCAAACATCTCTGGTATATGAATAACATGATGTTTTTCAATGGCAAAAATCACTGAATATTGTAAATGCACAAACAGTAATTTCTCCGCATTGCAAGGTGCAATTCTGAAATTTTTTGCTTTTTCCTGCTAATCCTAGCATGATAAAGAAGATTCAAAGAGATTGAGATGCCAGCTCCTTTCATTCAGTCAGTAGCTTCAAACATTTCTGGACGTTTTTCAATGGCAAAAATCAATGAATATTGTAAATGCACAAACAGTAATATCTCCACATTGCAAGGTGCAATTCTGAAATTTTTTGCTTTTTCCTGCTCCTCTTAGCATGATAAAGAAGATTCAAAGAGAGTGAGATGCCAGCTCTTTTCATTCAGTCAGTAGCTTCAAACATTTCTGGTATATGAATAACATGATGTTTTTCAATGGCAAAAATCAATGAATATTGTAAATGCACAAACAGTAATTTCTCCGCATT
This sequence comes from Phyllobates terribilis, assembly GCF_046119375.1. Lineage (NCBI taxonomy): Eukaryota > Metazoa > Chordata > Amphibia > Anura > Dendrobatidae > Phyllobates > Phyllobates terribilis. Next base: position 2,455,417 of record NW_027362970.1, on the reverse strand, counting down.
GCAAGGTGCAATTCTGAAATTTTTTGCTTTTTCCTGCTAATCCTAGCATGATAAAGATTCAAAGAGAGTGAGATGCCAGCTCCTTTCATTCAGTCAGTAGCTTCAAACATTTCTGGACGTTTTTCAATGGCAAAAATCAATGAATATTGTAAATGCACAAACAGTAATATCTCCACATTGCAAGGTGCAATTCTGAAATTTTTTGCTTTTTCCTGCTCCTCTTAGCATGATAAAGAAGATTCAAAGAGAGTGAGATGCCAGCTCTTTTCATTCAGTCAGTAGCTTCAAACATTTCTGGTATATGAATAACATGATGTTTTTCAATGGCAAAAATCAATGAATATTGTAAATGCACAAACAGTAATTTCTCCGCATTGCAAGGTGCAATTCTGAAATTTTTTGCTTTTTCCTGCTAATCCTAGCATGATAAAGAAGATTCAAAGAGAGTGAGATGCCAGCTCCTTTCATTCAGTCAGTAGCTTCAAACATTTCTGGACGTTTTTCAATGGCAAAAATCAATGAATATTGTAAATGCACAAACAGTAATATCTCCACATTGCAAGCTGCAATTCTGAAATTTTTTGCTTTTTCCTGCTCCTCTTAGCATGATAAAGAAGATTCAAAGAGAGTGAGATGCCAGCTCTTTTCATTCAGTCAGTAGCTTCAAACATTTCTGGTATATGAATAATATGTTTTTCAATGGCAAAAATCAATGAATATTGTAAATGCACAAACAGTAATTTCTCCGCATTGCAAGGTGCAATTCTGAAATTTTTTGCTTTTTCCTGCTAATCCTAGCATGATAAAGAAGATTCAAAGAGAGTGAGATGCCAGCTCCTTTCATTCAGTCAGTAGCTTCAAACATTTCTGGATGTTTTTCAATGGCAAAAATCAATGAATATTGTAAATGCACAAACAGTAATATCTCCACATTGCAAGGTGCAATTCTGAAATTTTTTGCTTTTTCCTGCTAATCCTGGCATGATAAAGAAGATTCAAAGAGAGTGAGATGCCAGCTCTTTTCATTCAGTCAGTAGCTTCAAACATTTCTGGTATATGAATAACATGATGTTTTTCAATGGCAAAAATCAATGAATATTGTAAATGCACAAACAGTAATTTCTCCGCATTGCAAGGTGCAATTCTGAAATTTTTTGCTTTTTCCTGCTAATCCTAGCATGATAAAGAAGATTCAAAGAGAGTGAGATGCCAGCTCCTTTCATTCAGTCAGTAGCTTCAAACATTTCTGGACGTTTTTCAATGGCAAAAATCAATGAATATTGTAAATGCACAAACAGTAATATCTCCACATTGCAACGTGCAATTCTGAAATTTTTTGCTTTTTCCTGCTAATCCTGGCATGATAAAGAAGATTCAAAGAGAGTGAGATGCCAGCTCTTTTCATTCAGTCAGTAGCTTCAAACATTTCTGGTATATGAATAACATGATGTTTTTCAATGGCAAAAATCAATGAATATTGTAAATGCACAAACAGTAATTTCTCCGCATTGCAAGGTGCAATTCTGAAATTTTTTGCTTTTTCCTGCTAATCCTAGCATGATAAAGAAGATTCAAAGAGAGTGAGATGTCAGCTCCTTTCATTCAGTCAGTAGCTTCAAACATTTCTGGACATTTTTCAATGGCAAAAATCAATGAATATTGTAAATGCACAAACAGTAATATCTCCACATTGCAAGGTGCAATTCTGAAATTTTTTGCTTTTTCCTGCTCCTCTTAGCATGATAAAGAAGATTCAAAGAGAGTGAGATGCCAGCTCTTTTCATTCAGTCAGTAGCTTCAAACATTTCTGGTATATGAATAACATGATGTTTTTCAATGGCAAAAATCAATGAATATTGTAAATGCACAAAGAGTAATTTCTCCGCATTGCAAGGTGCAATTCTGAAATTTTTTGCTTTTTCCTGCTAATCCTAGCATGATAAAGAAGATTCAAAGAGAGTGAGATGCCAGCTCCTTTCATTCAGTCAGTAGCTTCAAACATTTCTGGACGTTTTTCAATGGCAAAAATCAATGAATATTGTAAATGCACAAACAGTAATATCTCCACATTGCAAGGTGCAATTCTGAAATTTTTTGCTTTTTCCTGCTCCTCTTAGCATGATAAAGAAGATTCAAAGAGAGTGAGATGCCAGCTCTTTTCATTCAGTCAGTAGCTTCAAACATTTCTGGTATATGAATAACATGATGTTTTTCAATGGCAAAAATCAATGAATATTGTAAATGCACAAACAGTAATTTCTCCGCATTGCAAGGTGCAATTCTGAAATTTTTTGCTTTTTCCTGCTAATCCTAGCATGATAAAGAAGATTCAAAGAGAGTGAGATGCCAGCTCCTTTCATTCAGTCAGTAGCTTCAAACATTTCTGGACGTTTTTCAATGGCAAAAATAAATGAATATTGTAAATGCACAAACAGTAATATCTCCACATTGCAAGGTGCAATTCTGAAATTTTTTGCTTTTTCCTGCTCCTCTTAGCATGATAAAGAAGATTCAAAGAGAGTGAGATGCCAGCTCTTTTCATTCAGTCAGTAGCTTCAAACATCTCTGGAATATGAATAACATGATGTTTTTCAATGGCAAAAATCAATGAATATTGTAAATGCACAAACAGTAATTTCTCCGCATTGCAAGGTGCAATTCTGAAATTTTTTGCTTTTTCCTGCTAATCCTAGCATGATAAAGAAGATTCAAAGAGAGTGAGATGCCAGCTCCTTTCATTCAGTCAGTAGCTTCAAACATTTCTGGACGTTTTTCAATGGCAAAAATCAATGAATATTGTAAATGCACAAACAGTAATATCTCCACATTGCAAGGTGCAATTCTGAAATTTTTTGCTTTTTCCTGCTCCTCTTAGCATGATAAAGAAGATTCAAAGAGAGTGAGATGCCAGCTCTTTTCATTCAGTCAGTAGCTTCAAACATTTCTGGTATATGAATAACATGACGTTTTTCAATGGCAAAAATCAATGAATATTGTAAATGCACAAACAGTAATTTCTCCGCATTGCAAGGTGCAATTCTGAAATTTTTTGCTTTTTCCTGCTAATCCTAGCATGATAAAGAAGATTCAAAGAGAGTGAGATGCCAGCTCCTTTCATTCAGTCAGTAGCTTCAAACATTTCTGGACGTTTTTCAATGGCAAAAATCAATGAATATTGTAAATGCACAAACAGTAATATCTCCACATTGCAAGGTGCAATTCTGAAATTTTTTGCTTTTTCCTGCTAATCCTGGCATGATAAAGAAGTTTCAAAGAGAGTGAGATGCCAGCTCTTTTCATTCAGTCAGTAGCTTCAAATATTTCTGGTATATGAATAACATGATGTTTTTCAATGGCAAAAATCAATGAATATTGTAAATGCACAAACAGTAATTTCTCCGCATTGCAAGGTGCAATTCTGAAATTTTTTGCTTTTTCCTGCTAATCCTAGCATGATAAAGAAGATTCAAAGAGAGTGAGATGCCAGCTCCTTTCATTCAGTCAGTAGCTTCAGACATTTCTGGACGTTTTTCAATGGCAAAAATCAATGAATATTGTAAATGCACAAACAGTAATATCTCCACATTGCAAGGTGCAATTCTGAAATTTTTTGCTTTTTCCTGCTAATCCTGGCATGATAAAGAAGATTCAAAGAGAGTGAGATGCCAGCTCTTTTCATTCAGTCAGTAGCTTCAAACATTTCTGGTATATGAATAACATGATGTTTTTCAATGGCAAAAATCAATGAATATTGTAAATGCACAAACAGTAATTTCTCCGCATTGCAAGGTGCAATTCTGAAATTTTTTGCTTTTTCCTGCTAATCCTAGCATGATAAAGAAGATTCAAAGAGAGTGAGATGTCAGCTCCTTTCATTCAGTCAGTAGCTTCAAACATTTCTGGACATTTTTCAATGGCAAAAAATCAATGAATATTGTAAATGCACAAACAGTAATATCTCCACATTGCAAGGTGCAATTCTGAAATTTTTTGCTTTTTCCTGCTCCTCTTAGCATGATAAAGAAGATTCAAAGAGAGTGAGATGCCAGCTATTTTCATTCAGTCAGTAGCTTCAAACATTTCTGGTATATGAATAACATGATGTTTTTCAATGGCAAAAATCAATGAATATTGTAAATGCACAAACAGTAATTTCTCCGCATTGCAAGGTGCAATTCTGAAATTTTTTGCTTTTTCCTGCTAATCCTAGCATGATAAAGAAGATTCAAAGAGAGTGAGATGCCAGCTCCTTTCATTCAGTCAGTAGCTTCAAACATTTCTGGACGTTTTTCAATGGCAAAAATCAATGAATATTGTAAATGCACAAACAGTAATATCTCCACATTGCAAGGTGCAATTCTGAAATTTTTTGCTTTTTCCTGCTCCTCTTAGCATGATAAAGAAGATTCTGAAATTTTTTGCTTTTTCCTGCTCCTCTTAGCATGATAAAGAAGATTCTGAAATTTTTTGCTTTTTCCTGCTCCTCTTAGCATGATAAAGAAGATTCAAAGAGAGTGAGATGCCAGCTCTTTTCATTCAGTCAGTAGCTTCAAACATTTCTGGTATATGAATAACATGATGTTTTTCAATGGCAAAAATCAATGAATATTGTAAATGCACAAACAGTAATTTCTCCGCATTGCAAGGTGCAATTCTGAATTTTTTTGCTTTTTCCTGCTAATCCTAGCATGATAAAGAAGATTCAAAGAGAGTGAGATGCCAGCTCCTTTCATTCAGTCAGTAGCTTCAAACATTTCTGGACGTTTTTCAATGGCAAAAATAAATGAATATTGTAAATGCACAAACAGTAATATCTCCACATTGCAAGGTGCAATTCTGAAATTTTTTGCTTTTTCCTGCTCCTCTTAGCATGATAAAGAAGATTCAAAGAGAGTGAGATGCCAGCTCTTTTCATTCAGTCAGTAGCTTCAAACATCTCTGGTATATGAATAACATGATGTTTTTCAATGGCAAAAATCAATGAATATTGTAAATGCACAAACAGTAATTTCTCCGCATTGCAAAGTGCAATTCTGAAATTTTTTGCTTTTTCCTGCTAATCCTAGCATGATAAAGAAGATTCAAAGAGAGTGAGATGCCAGCTCCTTTCATTCAGTCAGTAGCTTCAAACATTTCTGGACGTTTTTCAATGGCAAAAATCAATGAATATTGTAAATGCACAAACAGTAATATCTCCACATTGCAAGGTGCAATTCTGAAATTTTTTGCTTTTTCCTGCTCCTCTTAGCATGATAAAGAAGATTCAAAGAGAGTGAGATGCCAGCTCTTTTCATTCAGTCAGTAGCTTCAAACATTTCTGGTATATGAATAACATGACGTTTTTCAATGGCAAAAATCAATGAATATTGTAAGTGCACAAACAGTAATTTCTCCGCATTGCAAGGTGCAATTCTGAAATTTTTTGCTTTTTCCTGCTAATCCTAGCATGATAAAGAAGATTCAAAGAGAGTGAGATGCCAGCTCCTTTCATTCAGTCAGTAGCTTCAAACATTTCTGGACGTTTTTCAATGGCAAAAATCAATGAATATTGTAAATGCACAAACAGTAATATCTCCACATTGCAAGGTGCAATTCTGAAATTTTTTGCTTTTTCCTGCTAATCCTGGCATGATAAAGAAGTTTCAAAGAGAGTGAGATGCCAGCTCTTTTCATTCAGTCAGTAGCTTCAAATATTTCTGGTATATGAATAACATGATGTTTTTCAATGGCAAAAATCAATGAATATTGTAAATGCACAAACAGTAATTTCTCCGCATTGCAAGGTGCAATTCTGAAATTTTTTGCTTTTTCCTGCTAATCCTAGCATGATAAAGAAGATTCAAAGAGAGTGAGATGCCAGCTCCTTTCATTCAGTCAGTAGCTTCAAACATTTCTGGACATTTTTCAATGGCAAAAATCAATGAATATTGTAAATGCACAAACAGTAATATCTCCACATTGCAACGTGCAATTCTGAAATTTTTTGCTTTTCCCTGCTCCTCTTAGCATGATAAAGAAGATTCAAAGAGAGTGAGATGCCAGCTCTTTTCATTCAGTCAGTAGCTTCAAACATTTCTGGTATATGAATAACATGATGTTTTTCAATGGCAAAAATCAATGAATATTGTAAATGCACAAACAGTAATTTCTCCGCATTGCAAGGTGCAATTCTGAAATTTTTTGCTTTTTCCTGCTAATCCTAGCTTGATAAAGAAGATTCATAGAGAGTGAGATGCCAGCTCCTTTCATTCAGTCAGTAGCTTCAAACATTTCTGGACGTTTTTCAATGGCAAAAATGAATGAATATTGTAAATGCACAAACAGTAATATCTCCACATTGCAAGGTGCAATTCTGAAATTTTTTGCTTTTTCCTACTCCTCTTAGCATGATAAAGAAGATTCAAAGAGATTGAGATGCCAGCTCTTTTCATTCAGTCAGTAGCTTCAAACATTTCTGGTATATGAATAACATGATGTTTTTCAATGGCAAAAACCAATGAATATTGTAAATGCACAAACAGTAATTTCTCCGCATTGCAAGGTGCAATTCTGAAATTTTTTGCTTTTTCCTGCTAATCCTAGCATGATAAAGAAGATTCAAAGAGAGTGAGATGCCAGCTCCTTTCATTCAGTCAGTAGCTTCAAACATTTCTGGACGTTTTTCAATGGCAAAAATCAATGAATATTGTAAATGCACAAACAGTAATATCTCCACATTGCAAGGTGCAATTCTGAAATTTTTTGCTTTTTCCTGCTCCTCTTAGCATGATAAAGAAGATTCAAAGAGAGTGAGATGCCAGCTCTTTTCATTCAGTCAGTAGCTTCAAACATCTCTGGTATATGAATAACATGATGTTTTTCAATGGCAAAAATCAATGAATATTGTAAATGCACAAACAGTAATTTCTCCGCATTGCAAGGTGCAATTCTGAAATTTTTTGCTTTTTCCTGCTAATCCTAGCATGATAAAGAAGATTCAAAGAGATTGAGATGCCAGCTCCTTTCATTCAGTCAGTAGCTTCAAACATTTCTGGACGTTTTTCAATGGCAAAAATCAATGAATATTGTAAATGCACAAACAGTAATATCTCCACATTGCAAGGTGCAATTCTGAAATTTTTTGCTTTTTCCTGCTCCTCTTAGCATGATAAAGAAGATTCAAAGAGAGTGAGATGCCAGCTCTTTTCATTCAGTCAGTAGCTTCAAACATTTCTGGTATATGAATAACATGATGTTTTTCAATGGCAAAAATCAATGAATATTGTAAATGCACAAACAGTACATTCTCCGCATTGCAAGGTGCAATTCTGAAATTTTTTGCTTTTTCCTGCTAATCCTAGCATGATAAAGAAGATTCAAAGAGAGTGAGATGCCAGCTCCTTTCATTCAGTCAGTAGCTTCAAACATTTCTGGACGTTTTTCAATGGCAAAAATCAATGAATATTGTAAATGCACAAACAGTAATATCTCCACATTGCAAGGTGCAATTCTGAAATTTTTTGCTTTTTCCTGCTCCTCTTAGCATGATAAAGAAGATTCAAAGAGAGTGAGATGCCAGCTCTTTTCATTCAGTCAGTAGCTTCAAACATTTCTGGTATATGAATAACATGTTTTTCAATGGCAAAAATCAATGAATATTGTAAATGCACAAACAGTAATTTCTCCGCATTGCAAGGTGCAATTCTGAAATTTTTTGCTTTTTCCTGCTAATCCTAGCATGATAAAGAAGATTCAAAGAGAGTGAGATGCCAGCTCCTTTCATTCAGTCAGTAGCTTCAAACATTTCTGGACGTTTTTCAATGGCAAAAATCAATGAATATTGTAAATGCACAAACAGTAATATCTCCACATTGCAAGGTGCAATTTTGAAATTTTTTGCTTTTTCCTGCTAATCCTGGCATGATAAAGAAGATTCAAAGAGAGTGAGATGCCAGCTCTTTTCATTCAGTCAGTAGCTTCAAACATTTCTGGTATATGAATAACATGATGTTTTTCAATGGCAAAAATCAATGAATATTGTAAATGCACAAACAGTAATTTCTCCGCATTGCAAGGTGCAATTCTGAAATTTTTTGCTTTTTCATGCTAATCCTAGCATGATAAAGAAGATTCAAAGAGAGTGAGATGCCAGCTCCTTTCATTCAGTCAGTAGCTTCAAACATTTCTGGACGTTTTTCAATGGCAAAAATCAATGAATATTGTAAATGCACAAACAGTAATATCTCCACATTGCAACGTGCAATTCTGAAATTTTTTGCTTTTTCCTGCTAATCCTGGCATGATAAAGAAGATTCAAAGAGAGTGAGATGCCAGCTCTTTTCATTCAGTCAGTAGCTTCAAACATTTCTGGTATATGAATAACATGATGTTTTTCAATGGCAAAAATCAATGAATATTGTAAATGCACAAACAGTAATTTCTCCGCATTGCAAGGTGCAATTCTGAAATTTTTTGCTTTTTCCTGCTAATCCTAGCATGATAAAGAAGATTCAAAGAGAGTGAGATGTCAGCTCCTTTCATTCAGTCAGTAGCTTCAAACATTTCTGGACATTTTTCAATGGCAAAAATCAATGAATATTGTAAATGCACAAACAGTAATATCTCCACATTGCAAGGTGCAATTCTGAAATTTTTTGCTTTTTCCTGCTCCTCTTAGCATGATAAAGAAGATTCAAAGAGAGTGAGATGCCAGCTCTTTTCATTCAGTCAGTAGCTTCAAACATTTCTGGTATATGAATAACATGATGTTTTACAATGGCAAAAATCAATGAATATTGTAAATGCACAAACAGTAATTTCTCCGCATTGCAAGGTGCAATTCTGAAATTTTTTGCTTTTTCCTGCTAATCCTAGCATGATAAAGAAGGTTCAAAGAGAGTGAGATGCCAGCTCCTTTCATTCAGTCAGTAGCTTCAAACATTTCTGGACGTTTTTCAATGGCAAAAATCAATGAATATTGTAAATGCACAAACAGTAATATCTCCACATTGCAAGGTGCAATTCTGAAATTTTTTGCTTTTTCCTGCTCCTCTTAGCATGATAAAGAAGATTCAAAGAGAGTGAGATGCCAGCTCTTTTCATTCAGTCAGTAGCTTCAAACATTTCTGGTATATGAGTAACATGACGTTTTTCAATGGCAAAAATCAATGAATATTGTAAATGCACAAACAGTAATTTCTCCGCATTGCAAGGTGCAATTCTGAAATTTTTTGCTTTTTCCTGCTAATCCTAGCATGATAAAGAAGATTCAAAGAGAGTGAGATGCCAGCTCCTTTCATTCAGTCAGTAGCTTCAAACATTTCTGGACGTTTTTCAATGGCAAAAATCAATGAATATTGTAAATGCACAAACAGTAATATCTCCACATTGCAAGGTGCAATTCTGAAATTTTTTGCTTTTTCCTGCTAATCCTGGCATGATAAAGAAGATTCAAAGAGAGTGAGATGCCAGCTCTTTTCATTCAGTCAGTAGCTTCAAATATTTCTGGTATATGAATAACATGATGTTTTTCAATGGCAAAAATCAATGAATATTGTAAATGCACAAACAGTAATTTCTCCGCATTGCAAGGTGCAATTCTGAAATTTTTTGCTTTTTCCTGCTAATCCTAGCATGATAAAGAAGATTCAAAGAGAGTGAGATGCCAGCTCCTTTCATTCAGTCAGTAGCTTCAAACATTTCTGGACGTTTTTCAATGGCAAAAATGAATGAATATTGTAAATGCACAAACAGTAATATCTCCACATTGCAAGGTGCAATTCTGAAATTTTTTGCTTTTTCCTACTCCTCTTAGCATGATAAAGAAGATTCAAAGAGAGTGAGATGCCAGCTCTTTTCATTCAGTCAGTAGCTTCAAACATTTCTGGTATATGAATAACATGATGTTTTTCAATGGCAAAAACCAATGAATATTGTAAATGCACAAACAGTAATTTCTCCGCATTGCAAGGTGCAATTCTGAAATTTTTTGCTTTTTCCTGCTAATCCTAGCATGATAAAGAAGATTCAAAGAGAGTGAGATGCCAGCTCCTTTCATTCAGTCAGTAGCTTCAAACATTTCTGGACGTTTTTCAATGGCAAAAATCAATGAATATTGTAAATGCACAAACAGTAATATCTCCACATTGCAAGGTGCAATTCTGAAATTTTTTGCTTTTTCCTGCTCCTCTTAGTATGATAAAGAAGATTCAAAGAGAGTGAGATGCCAGCTCTTTTCATTCAGTCAGTAGCTTCAAACATCTCTGGTATATGAATAACATGATGTTTTTCAATGGCAAAAATCAATGAATATTGTAAATGCACAAACAGTAATTTCTCCGCATTGCAAGATGCAATTCTGAAATTTTTTGCTTTTTCCTGCTAATCCTAGCATGATAAAGAAGATTCAAAGAGATTGAGATGCCAGCTCCTTTCATTCAGTCAGTAGCTTCAAACATTTCTGGACGTTTTTCAATGGCAAAAATCAATGAATATTGTAAATGCACAAACAGTAATATCTCCACATTGCAAGGTGCAATTCTGAAATTTTTTGCTTTTTCCTGCTCCTCTTAGCATGATAAAGAAGATTCAAAGAGAGTGAGATGCCAGCTCTTTTCATTCAGTCAGTAGCTTCAAACATTTCTGGTATATGAATAACATGATGTTTTTCAATGGCAAAAATCAATGAATATTGTAAATGCACAAACAGTACATTCTCCGCATTGCAAGGTGCAATTCTGAAATTTTTTGCTTTTTCCTGCTAATCCTAGCATGATAAAGAAGATTCAAAGAGAGTGAGATGCCAGCTCCTTTCATTCAGTCAGTAGCTTCAAACATTTCTGGACGTTTTTCAATGGCAAAAATCAATGAATATTGTAAATGCACAAACAGTAATATCTCCACATTGCAAGGTGCAATTCTGAAATTTTTTGCTTTTTCCTGCTCCTCTTAGCATGATAAAGAAGATTCAAAGAGAGTGAGATGCCAGCTCTTTTCATTCAGTCAGTAGCTTCAAACATTTCTGGTATATGAATAACATGTTTTTCAATGGCAAAAATCAATGAATATTGTAAATGCACAAACAGTAATATCTCCACATTGCAAGGTGCAATTCTGAAATTTTTTGCTTTTTCCTGCTCCTCTTAGCATGATAAAGAAGATTCAAAGAGAGTGAGATGCCAGCTCTTTTCATTCAGTCAGTAGCTTCAAACATTTCTGGTATATGAGTAACATGACGTTTTTCAATGGCAAAAATCAATGAATATTGTAAATGCACAAACAGTAATTTCTCCGCATTGCAAGGTGCAATTCTGAAATTTTTTGCTTTTTCCTGCTAATCCTAGCATGATAAAGAAGATTCAAAGAGAGTGAGATGCCAGCTCCTTTCATTCAGTCAGTAGCTTCAAACATTTCTGGACGTTTTTCAATGGCAAAAATCAATGAATATTGTAAATGCACAAACAGTAATATCTCCACATTGCAAGGTGCAATTCTGAAATTTTTTGCTTTTTCCTGCTCCTCTTAGCATGATAAAGAAGATTCAAAGAGAGTGAGATGCCAGCTCTTTTCATTCAGTCAGTAGCTTCAAATATTTCTGGTATATGAATAACATGATGTTTTTCAATGGCAAAAATCAATGAATATTGTAAATGCACAAACAGTAATTTCTCCGCATTGCAAGGTGCAATTCTGAAATTTTTTGCTTTTTCCTGCTAATCCTAGCATGATAAAGAAGATTCAAAGAGAGTGAGATGCCAGCTCCTTTCATTCAGTCAGTAGCTTCAAACATTTCTGGACGTTTTTCAATGGCAAAAATGAATGAATATTGTAAATGCACAAACAGTAATATCTCCACATTGCAAGGTGCAATTCTGAAATTTTTTGCTTTTTCCTACTCCTCTTAGCATGATAAAGAAGATTCAAAGAGAGTGAGATGCCAGCTCTTTTCATTCAGTCAGTAGCTTCAAACATTTCTGGTATATGAATAACATGATGTTTTTGAATGGCAAAAACCAATGAATATTGTAAATGCACAAACAGTAATTTCTCCGCATTGCAAGGTGCAATTCTGAAATTTTTTGCTTTTTCCTGCTAATCCTAGCATGATAAAGAAGATTCAAAGAGAGTGAGATGCCAGCTCCTTTCATTCAGTCAGTAGCTTCAAACATTTCTGGACGTTTTTCAATGGCAAAAATCAATGAATATTGTAAATGCACAAACAGTAATATCTCCACATTGCAAGGTGCAATTCTGAAATTTTTTGCTTTTTCCTGCTCCTCTTGGCATGATAAAGAAGATTCAAAGAGAGTGAGATGCCAGCTCTTTTCATTCAGTCAGTAGCTTCAAACATTTCTGGTATATGAATAACATGACGTTTTTCAATGGCAAAAATCAATGAATATTGTAAATGCACAAACAGTAATTTCTCCGCATTGCAAGGTGCAATTCTGAAATTTTTTGCTTTTTCCTGCTAATCCTAGCATGATAAAGAAGATTCAAAGAGAGTGAGATGCCAGCTCCTTTCATTCAGTCAGTAGCTTCAAACATTTCTGGACGTTTTTCAATGGCAAAAATCAATGAATATTGTAAATGCACAAACAGTAATATCTCCACATTGCAAGGTGCAATTCTGAAATTTTTTGCTTTTTCCTACTCCTCTTAGCATGATAAAGAAGATTCAAAGAGAGTGAGATGCCAGCTCTTTTCATTCAGTCAGTAGCTTCAAACATTTCTGGTATATGAATAACATGATGTTTTTCAATGGCAAAAATCAATGAATATTGTAAATGCACAAACAGTAATATTTCCGCATTGCAAGGTGCAATTCTGAAATTTTTTGCTTTTTCCTGCTAATCCTAGCATGATAAAGAAGATTCAAAGAGAGTGAGATGCCAGCTCCTTTCATTCAGTCAGTAGCTTCAAACATTTCTGGACGTTTTTCAATGGCAAAAATAAATGAATATTGTAAATGCACAAACAGTAATATCTCCACATTGCAAGGTGCAATTCTGAAATTTTTTGCTTTTTCCTGCTCCTCTTAGCATGATAAAGAAGATTCAAAGAGAGTGAGATGCCAGCTCTTTTCATTCAGTCAGTAGCTTCAAACATCTCTGGTATATGAATAACATGATGTTTTTCAATGGCAAAAATCAATGAATATTGTAAATGCACAAACAGTAATTTCTCCGCATTGCAAGGTGCAATTCTGAAATTTTTTGCTTTTTCCTGCTAATCCTAGCATGATAAAGAAGATTCAAAGAGAGTGAGATGCCAGCTCCTTTCATTCAGTCAGTAGCTTCAAACATTTCTGGACGTTTTTCAATGGCAAAAATCAATGAATATTGTAAATGCACAAACAGTAATATCTCCACATTGCAAGGTGCAATTCTGAAATTTTTTGCTTTTTCCTGCTCCTCTTAGCATGATAAAGAAGATTCAAAGAGAGTGAGATGCCAGCTCTTTTCATTCAGTCAGTAGCTTCAAACATCTCTGGTATATGAATAACATGATGTTTTTCAATGGCAAAAATCAATGAATATTGTAAATGCACAAACAGTAATTTCTCCGCATTGCAAGGTGCAATTCTGAAATTTTTTGCTTTTTCCTGCTAATCCTAGCATGATAAAGAAGATTCAAAGAGAGTGAGATGCCAGCTCCTTTCATTCAGTCAGTAGCTTCAAACATTTCTGGACGTTTTTCAATGGCAAAAATGAATGAATATTGTAAATGCACAAACAGTAATATCTCCACATTGCAAGGTGCAATTCTGAAATTTTTTGCTTTTTCCTACTCCTCTTAGCATGATAAAGAAGATTCAAAGAGAGTGAGATGCCAGCTCTTTTCATTCAGTCAGTAGCTTCAAACATTTCTGGTATATGAATAACATGATGTTTTTCAATGGCAAAAACCAATGAATATTGTAAATGCACAAACAGTAATTTCTCCGCATTGCAAGGTGCAATTCTGAAATTTTTTGCTTTTTCCTGCTAATCCTAGCATGATAAAGAAGATTCAAAGAGAGTGAGATGCCAGCTCCTTTCATTCAGTCAGTAGCTTCAAACATTTCTGGACGTTTTTCAATGGCAAAAATCAATGAATATTGTAAATGCACAAACAGTAATATCTCCACATTGCAAGGTGCAATTCTGAAATTTTTTGCTTTTTCCTGCTCCTCTTGGCATGATAAAGAAGATTCAAAGAGAGTGAGATGCCAGCTCTTTTCATTCAGTCAGTAGCTTCAAACATTTCTGGTATATGAATAACATGACGTTTTTCAATGGCAAAAATCAATGAATATTGTAAATGCACAAACAGTAATTTCTCCGCATTGCAAGGTGCAATTCTGAAATTTTTTGCTTTTTCCTGCTAATCCTAGCATGATAAAGAAGATTCAAAGAGAGTGAGATGCCAGCTCCTTTCATTCAGTCAGTAGCTTCAAACATTTCTGGACGTTTTTCAATGGCAAAAATCAATGAATATTGTAAATGCACAAACAGTAATATCTCCACATTGCAAGGTGCAATTCTGAAATTTTTTGCTTTTTCCTACTCCTCTTAGCATGATAAAGAAGATTCAAAGAGAGTGAGATGCCAGCTCTTTTCATTCAGTCAGTAGCTTCAAACATTTCTGGTATATGAATAACATGATGTTTTTCAATGGCAAAAATCAATGAATATTGTAAATGCACAAACAGTAATATTTCCGCATTGCAAGGTGCAATTCTGAAATTTTTTGCTTTTTCCTGCTAATCCTAGCATGATAAAGAAGATTCAAAGAGAGTGAGATGCCAGCTCCTTTCATTCAGTCAGTAGCTTCAAACATTTCTGGACGTTTTTCAATGGCAAAAATAAATGAATATTGTAAATGCACAAACAGTAATATCTCCACATTGCAAGGTGCAATTCTGAAATTTTTTGCTTTTTCCTGCTCCTCTTAGCATGATAAAGAAGATTCAAAGAGAGTGAGATGCCAGCTCTTTTCATTCAGTCAGTAGCTTCAAACATCTCTGGTATATGAATAACATGATGTTTTTCAATGGCAAAAATCAATGAATATTGTAAATGCACAAACAGTAATTTCTCCGCATTGCAAGGTGCAATTCTGAAATTTTTTGCTTTTTCCTGCTAATCCTAGCATGATAAAGAAGATTCAAAGAGAGTGAGATGCCAGCTCCTTTCATTCAGTCAGTAGCTTCAAACATTTCTGGACGTTTTTCAATGGCAAAAATCAATGAATATTGTAAATGCACAAACAGTAATATCTCCACATTGCAAGGTGCAATTCTGAAATTTTTTGCTTTTTCCTGCTCCTCTTGGCATGATAAAGAAGATTCAAAGAGAGTGAGATGCCAGCTCTTTTCATTCAGTCAGTAGCTTCAAACATTTCTGGTATATGAATAACATGACGTTTTTCAATGGCAAAAATCAATGAATATTGTAAATGCACAAACAGTAATTTCTCCGCATTGCAAGGTGCAATTCTGAAATTTTTTGCTTTTTCCTGCTAATCCTAGCATGATAAAGAAGATTCAAAGAGAGTGAGATGCCAGCTCCTTTCATTCAGTCAGTAGCTTCAAACATTTCTGGACGTTTTTCAATGGCAAAAATCAATGAATATTGTAAATGCACAAACAGTAATATCTCCACATTGCAAGGTGCAATTCTGAAATTTTTTGCTTTTTCCTACTCCTCTTAGCATGATAAAGAAGATTCAAAGAGAGTGAGATGCCAGCTCTTTTCATTCAGTCAGTAGCTTCAAACATTTCTGGTATATGAATAACATGATGTTTTTCAATGGCAAAAATCAATGAATATTGTAAAAGCACAAACAGTAATTTCTCCGCATTGCAAGGTGCAATTCTGAAATTTTTTGCTTTTTCCTGCTAATCCTAGCATGATAAAGAAGATTCAAAGAGAGTGAGATGCCAGCTCCTTTCATTCAGTCAGTAGCTTCAAACATTTCTGGACGTTTTTCAATGGCAAAAATCAATGAATATTGTAAATGCACAAACAGTAATATCTCCACATTGCAAGGTGCAATTCTGAAATTTTTTGCTTTTTCCTGCTCCTCTTAGCATGATAAAGAAGATTCAAAGAGAGTGAGATGCCAGCTCTTTTCATTCAGTCAGTAGCTTCAAACATCTCTGGTATATGAATAACATGATGTTTTTCAATGGCAAAAATCAATGAATATTGTAAATGCACAAACAGTAATTTCTCCGCATTGCAAGGTGCAATTCTGAAATTTTTTGCTTTTTCCTGCTAATCCTAGCATGATAAAGAAGATTCAAAGAGAGTGAGATGCCAGCTCCTTTCATTCAGTCAGTAGCTTCAAACATTTCTGGACGTTTTTCAATGGCAAAAATCAATGAATATTGTAAATGCACAAACAGTAATATCTCCACATTGCAACGTGCAATTCTGAAATTTTTTGCTTTTTCCTGCTCCTCTTAGCATGATAAAGAAGATTCAAAGAGAGTGAGATGCCAGCTCTTTTCATTCAGTCAGTAGCTTCAAACATCTCTGGTATATGAATAACATGATGTTTTTCAATGGCAAAAATCAATGAATATTGTAAATGCACAAACAGTAATTTCTCCGCATTGCAAGGTGCAATTCTGAAATTTTTTGCTTTTTCCTGCTAATCCTAGCATGATAAAGAAGATTCAAAGAGAGTGAGATGCCAGCTCCTTTCATTCAGTCAGTAGCTTCAAACATTTCTGGACGTTTTTCAATGGCAAAAATCAATGAATATTGTAAATGCACAAACAGTAATATCTCCACATTGCAAGGTGCAATTCTGAAATTTTTTGCTTTTTCCTGCTCCTCTTGGCATGATAAAGAAGATTCAAAGAGAGTGAGATGCCAGCTCTTTTCATTCAGTCAGTAGCTTCAAACATTTCTGGTATATGAATAACATGACGTTTTTCAATGGCAAAAATCAATGAATATTGTAAATGCACAAACAGTAATTTCTCCGCATTGCAAGGTGCAATTCTGAAATTTTTTGCTTTTTCCTGCTAATCCTAGCATGATAAAGAAGATTCAAAGAGAGTGAGATGCCAGCTCCTTTCATTCAGTCAGTAGCTTCAAACATTTCTGGACGTTTTTCAATGGCAAAAATCAATGAATATTGTAAATGCACAAACAGTAATATCTCCACATTGCAAGGTGCAATTCTGAAATTTTTTGCTTTTTCCTACTCCTCTTAGCATGATAAAGAAGATTCAAAGAGAGTGAGATGCCAGCTCTTTTCATTCAGTCAGTAGCTTCAAACATTTCTGGTATATGAATAACATGATGTTTTTCAATGGCAAAAATCAATGAATATTGTAAAAGCACAAACAGTAATTTCTCCGCATTGCAAGGTGCAATTCTGAAATTTTTTGCTTTTTCCTGCTAATCCTAGCATGATAAAGAAGATTCAAAGAGAGTGAGATGCCAGCTCCTTTCATTCAGTCAGTAGCTTCAAACATTTCTGGACGTTTTTCAATGGCAAAAATCAATGAATATTGTAAATGCACAAACAGTAATATCTCCACATTGCAAGGTGCAATTCTGAAATTTTTTGCTTTTTCCTGCTCCTCTTAGCATGATAAAGAAGATTCAAAGAGAGTGAGATGCCAGCTCTTTTCATTCAGTCAGTAGCTTCAAACATCTCTGGTATATGAATAACATGATGTCTTTCAATGGCAAAAATCAATGAATATTGTAAATGCACAAACAGTAATTTCTCCGCATTGCAAGGTGCAATTCTGAAATTTTTTGCTTTTTCCTGCTAATCCTAGCATGATAAAGAAGATTCAAAGAGAGTGAGATGCCAGCTCCTTTCATTCAGTCAGTAGCTTCAAACATTTCTGGACGTTTTTCAATGGCAAAAATCAATGAATATTGTAAATGCACAAACAGTAATATCTCCACATTGCAACGTGCAATTCTGAAATTTTTTGCTTTTTCCTGCTCCTCTTAGCATGATAAAGAAGATTCAAAGAGAGTGAGATGCCAGCTCTTTTCATTCAGTCAGTAGCTTCAAACATTTCTGGTATATGAATAACGATGTTTTTCAATGGCAAAAATCAATGAATATTGTAAATGCACAAACAGTAATTTCTCCGCATTGCAAGGTGCAATTCTGAAATTTTTTGCTTTTTCCTGCTAATCCTAGCATGATAAAGAAGATTCAAAGAGAGTGAGATGCCAGCTCCTTTCATTCAGTCAGTAGCTTCAAACATTTCTGGACGTTTTTCAATGGCAAAAATCAATGAATATTGTAAATGCACAAACAGTAATATCTCCACATTGCAACGTGCAATTCTGAAATTTTTTGCTTTTTCCTGCTCCTCTTAGCATGATAAAGAAGATTCAAAGAGAGTGAGATGCCAGCTCTTTTCATTCAGTCAGTAGCTTCAAACATTTCTGGTATATGAATAACATGATGTTTTTCAATGGCAAAAATCAATGAATATTGTAAATGCACAAACAGTAATTTCTCCGCATTGCAAGGTGCAATTCTGAAATTTTTTGCTTTTTCCTGCTAATCCTAGCATGATAAAGAAGATTCAAAGAGAGTGAGATGCCAGCTCCTTTCATTCAGTCAGTAGCTTCAAACATTTCTGGACGTTTTTCAATGGCAAAAATCAATGAATATTGTAAATGCACAAACAGTAATATCTCCACATTGCAACGTGCAATTCTGAAATTTTTTGCTTTTTCCTGCTAATCCTGGCATGATAAAGAAGATTCAAAGAGAGTGAGATGCCAGCTCTTTTCATTCAGTCAGTAGCTTCAAACATTTCTGGTATATGAATAACATGATGTTTTTTAATGGCAAAAATCAATGAATATTGTAAATGCACAAACAGTAATTTCTCCGCATTGCAAGGTGCAATTCTGAAATTTTTTGCTTTTTCCTGCTAATCCTAGCATGATAAAGAAGATTCAAAGAGAGTGAGATGCCAGCTCCTTTCATTCAGTCAGTAGCTTCAAACATTTCTGGACATTTTTCAATGGCAAAAATCAATGAATATTGTAAATGCACAAACAGTAATATCTCCACATTGCAACGTGCAATTCTGAAATTTTTTGCTTTTTCCTGCTCCTCTTAGCATGATAAAGAAGATTCAAAGAGAGTGAGATGCCAGCTCTTTTCATTCAGTCAGTAGCTTCAAACATTTCTGGTATATGAATAACATGATGTTTTTCAATGGCAAAAATCAATGAATATTGTAAATGCACAAACAGTAATATCTCCACATTGCAAGGTGCAATTCTGAAATTTTTTGCTTTTTCCTGCTAATCCTAGCATGATAAAGAAGATTCAAAGAGAGTGAGATGCCAGCTCTTTTCATTCAGTCAGTAGCTTCAAACATTTCTGGTATATGAATAACATGATGTTTTTCAATGGCAAAAATCAATGAATATTGTAAATGCACAAACAGTAATTTCTCCGCATTGCAAGGTGCAATTCTGAAATTTTTTGCTTTTTCCTGCTAATCCTAGCATGATAAAGAAGATTCAAAGAGAGTGAGATGCCAGCTCTTTTCATTCAGTCAGTAGCTTCAAACATTTCTGGACGTTTTTCAATGGCAAAAATCAATGAATATTGTAAATGCACAAACAGTAATATCTCCACATTGCAAGGTGCAATTCTGAAATTTTTTGCTTTTTCCTGCTCCTCTTAGCATGATAAAGAAGATTCAAAGAGAGTGAGATGCCAGCTCTTTTCATTCAGTCAGTAGCTTCAAACATTTCTGGTATATGAATAACATGTTTTTCAATGGCAAAAATCAATGAATAGTGTAAATGCACAAACAGTAATTTCTCCGCATTGCAAGGTGCAATTCTGAAATTTTTTGCTTTTTCCTGCTAATCCTAGCATGATAAAGAAGATTCAAAGAGAGTGAGATGCCAGCTCCTTTCATTCAGTCAGTAGCTTCAAACATTTCTGGACGTTTTTCAATGGCAAAAATCAATGAATATTGTAAATGCACAAACAGTAATATCTCCACATTGCAAGGTGCAATTCTGAAATTTTTTGCTTTTTCCTGCTAGTCCTGGCATGATAAACAAGATTCAAAGAGAGTGAGATGCCAGCTCTTTTCATTCAGTCAGTAGCTTCAAACATTTCTGGTATATGAATAACATGATGTTTTTCAATGGCAAAAATCAATGAATATTGTAAATGCACAAACAGTAATTTCTCCGCATTGCAAGGTGCAATTCTGAAATTTTTTGCTTTTTCCTGCTAATCCTAGCATGATAAAGAAGATTCAAAGAGAGTGAGATGCCAGCTCCTTTCATTCAGTCAGTAGCTTCAAACATTTCTGGACGTTTTTCAATGGCAAAAATCAATGAATATTGTAAATGCACAAACAGTAATTTCTCCGCATTGCAACGTGCAATTCTGAAATTTTTTGCTTTTTCCTGCTAATACTGGCATGATAAAGAAGATTCAAAGAGAGTGAGATGCCAGCTCTTTTCATTCAGTCAGTAGCTTCAAACATTTCTGGTATATGAATAACATGATGTTTTTCAATGGCAAAAATCAATGAATATTGTAAATGCACAAACAGTAATTTCTCCGCATTGCAAGGTGCAATTCTGAAATTTTTTGCTTTTTCCTGCTAATCCTAGCATGATAAAGAAGATTCAAAGAGAGTGAGATGCCAGCTCCTTTCATTCAGTCAGTAGCTTCAAACATTTCTGGACGTTTTTCAATGGCAAAAATCAATGAATATTGTAAATGCACAAACAGTAATATCTCCACATTGCAACGTGCAATTCTGAAATTTTTTGCTTTTTCCTGCTAATCCTGGCATGATAAAGAAGATTCAAAGAGAGTGAGATGCCAGCTCTTTTCATTCAGTCAGTAGCTTCAAACATTTCTGGTATATGAATAACATGATGTTTTTTAATGGCAAAAATCAATGAATATTGTAAATGCACAAACAGTAATTTCTCCGCATTGCAAGGTGCAATTCTGAAATTTTTTGCTTTTTCCTGCTAATCCTAGCATGATAAAGAAGATTCAAAGAGAGTGAGATGCCAGCTCCTTTCATTCAGTCAGTAGCTTCAAACATTTCTGGACATTTTTCAATGGCAAAAATCAGTGAATATTGTAAATGCACAAACAGTAATATCTCCACATTGCAACGTGCAATTCTGAAATTTTTTGCTTTTTCCTGCTCCTCTTAGCATGATAAAGAAGATTCAAAGAGAGTGAGATGCCAGCTCTTTTCATTCAGTCAGTAGCTTCAAACATTTCTGGTATATGAATAACATGATGTTTTTCAATGGCAAAAATCAATGAATATTGTAAATGCACAAACAGTAATATCTCCACATTGCAAGGTGCAATTCTGAAATTTTTTGCTTTTTCCTGCTAATCCTAGCATGATAAAGAAGATTCAAAGAGAGTGAGATGCCAGCTCTTTTCATTCAGTCAGTAGCTTCAAACATTTCTGGTATATGAATAACATGATGTTTTTCAATGGCAAAAATCAATGAATATTGTAAATGCACAAACAGTAATTTCTCCGCATTGCAAGGTGCAATTCTGAAATTTTTTGCTTTTTCCTGCTAATCCTAGCATGATAAAGAAGATTCAAAGAGAGTGAGATGCCAGCTCTTTTCATTCAGTCAGTAGCTTCAAACATTTCTGGACGTTTTTCAATGGCAAAAATCAATGAATATTGTAAATGCACAAACAGTAATATCTCCACATTGCAAGGTGCAATTCTGAAATTTTTTGCTTTTTCCTGCTCCTCTTAGCATGATAAAGAAGATTCAAAGAGAGTGAGATGCCAGCTCTTTTCATTCAGTCAGTAGCTTCAAACATTTCTGGTATATGAATAACATGTTTTTCAATGGCAAAAATCAATGAATAGTGTAAATGCACAAACAGTAATTTCTCCGCATTGCAAGGTGCAATTCTGAAATTTTTTGCTTTTTCCTGCTAATCCTAGCATGATAAAGAAGATTCAAAGAGAGTGAGATGCCAGCTCCTTTCATTCAGTCAGTAGCTTCAAACATTTCTGGACGTTTTTCAATGGCAAAAATCAATGAATATTGTAAATGCACAAACAGTAATATCTCCACATTGCAAGGTGCAATTCTGAAATTTTTTGCTTTTTCCTGCTAATCCTGGCATGATAAACAAGATTCAAAGAGAGTGAGATGCCAGCTCTTTTCATTCAGTCAGTAGCTTCAAACATTTCTGGTATATGAATAACATGATGTTTTTCAATGGCAAAAATCAATGAATATTGTAAATGCACAAACAGTAATTTCTCCGCATTGCAAGGTGCAATTCTGAAATTTTTTGCTTTTTCCTGCTAATCCTAGCATGATAAAGAAGATTCAAAGAGAGTGAGATGCCAGCTCCTTTCATTCAGTCAGTAGCTTCAAACATTTCTGGACGTTTTTCAATGGCAAAAATCAATGAATATTGTAAATGCACAAACAGTAATTTCTCCGCATTGCAACGTGCAATTCTGAAATTTTTTGCTTTTTCCTGCTAATACTGGCATGATAAAGAAGATTCAAAGAGAGTGAGATGCCAGCTCTTTTCATTCAGTCAGTAGCTTCAAACATTTCTGGTATATGAATAACATGATGTTTTTCAATGGCAAAAATCAATGAATATTGTAAATGCACAAACAGTAATTTCTCCGCATTGCAAGGTGCAATTCTGAAATTTTTTGCTTTTTCCTGCTAATCCTAGCATGATAAAGAAGATTCAAAGAGAGTGAGATGTCAGCTCCTTTCATTCAGTTAGTAGCTTCAAACATTTCTGGACATTTTTCAATGGCAAAAATCAATGAATATTGTAAATGCACAAACAGTAATATCTCCACATTGCAACGTGCAATTCTGAAATTTTTTGCTTTTTCCTGCTCCTCTTAGCATGATAAAGAAGATTCAAAGAGAGTGAGATGCCAGCTCTTTTCATTCAGTCAGTAGCTTCAAACATTTCTGGTATATGAATAACATGATGTTTTTCAATGGCAAAAATCAATGAATATTGTAAATGCACAAACAGTAATTTCTCCGCATTGCAAGGTGCAATTCTGAAATTTTTTGCTTTTTCCTGCTAATCCTAGCATGATAAAGAAGATTCAAAGAGAGTGAGATGCCAGCTCCTTTCATTCAGTCAGTAGCTTCAAACATTTCTGGACGTTTTTCAATGGCAAAAATCAATGAATATTGTAAATGCACAAACAGTAATATCTCCACATTGCAAGGTGCAATTCTGAAATTTTTTGCTTTTTCCTGCTCCTCTTAGCATGATAAAGAAGATTCAAAGAGAGTGAGATGCCAGCTCTTTTCATTCAGTCAGTAGCTTCAAACATTTCTGGTATATGAATAACATGATGTTTTTCAATGGCAAAAATCAATGAATATTGTAAATGCACAAACAGTAATTTCTCCGCATTGCAAGGTGCAATTCTGAAATTTTTTGCTTTTTCCTGCTAATCCTAGCATGATAAAGAAGATTCAAAGAGAGTGAGATGCCAGCTCCTTTCATTCAGTCAGTAGCTTCAAACATTTCTGGACGTTTTTCAATGGCAAAAATAAATGAATATTGTAAATGCACAAACAGTAATATCTCCACATTGCAAGGTGCAATTCTGAAATTTTTTGCTTTTTCCTGCTCCTCTTAGCATGATAAAGATGATTCAAAGAGAGTGAGATGCCAGCTCTTTTCATTCAGTCAGTAGCTTCAAACATCTCTGGTATATGAATAACATGATGTTTTTCAAAGGCAAAAATCAATGAATATTGTAAATGCACAAACAGTAATTTCTCCGCATTGCAAGGTGCAATTCTGAAATTTTTTGCTTTTTCCTGCTAATCCTAGCATGATAAAGAAGATTCAAAGAGAGTGAGATGCCAGCTCCTTTCATTCAGTCAGTAGCTTCAAACATTTCTGGACGTTTTTCAATGGCAAAAATCAATGAATATTGTAAATGCACAAACAGTAATATCTCCACATTGCAAGGTGCAATTCTGAAATTTTTTGCTTTTTCCTGCTCCTCTTAGCATGATAAAGAAGATTCAAAGAGAGTGAGATGCCAGCTCTTTTCATTCAGTCAGTAGCTTCAAACATTTCTGGTATATGAATAACATGATGTTTTTCAATGGCAAAAATCAATGAATATTGTAAATGCACAAACAGTAATTTCTCCGCATTGCAAGGTGCAATTCTGAAATTTTTTGCTTTTTCCTGCTAATCCTAGCATGATAAAGAAGATTCAAAGAGAGTGAGATGCCAGCTCCTTTCATTCAGTCAGTAGCTTCAAACATTTCTGGACATTTTTCAATGGCAAAAATCAATGAATATTGTAAATGCACAAACAGTAATATCTTCACATTGCAAGGTGCAATTCTGAAATTTTTTGCTTTTTCCTGCTAATCCTGGCATGATAAAGAAGATTCAAAGAGAGTGAGATGCCAGCTCTTTTCATTCAGTCAGTAGCTTCAAACATTTCTGGTATATGAATAACATGATGTTTTTCAATGGCAAAAATCAATGAATATTTTAAATGCACAAACAGTAATTTCTCCGCATTGCAAGGTGCAATTCTGAAATTTTTTGCTTTTTCCTGCTAATCCTAGCATGATAAAGAAGCTTCAAAGAGAGTGAGATGCCAGCTCCTTTCATTCAGTCAGTAGCTTCAAACATTTCTGGACATTTTTCAATGGCAAAAATCAATGAATATTGTAAATGCACAAACAGTAATATCTCCACATTGCAAGGTGCAATTCTGAAATTTTTTGCTTTTTCCTGCTCCTCTTAGCATGATAAAGAAGATTCAAAGAGAGTGAGATGCCAGCTCTTTTCATTCAGTCAGTAGCTTCAAACATTTCTGGTATATGAATAACATGATGTTTTTCAATGGCAAAAATCAATGAATATTGTAAATGCACAAACAGTAATTTCTCCGCATTGCAAGGTGCAATTCTGAAATTTTTTGCTTTTTCCTGCTAATCCTAGCATGATAAAGAAGATTCAAAGAGAGTGAGATGCCAGCTCTTTTCATTCAGTCAGTAGCTTCAAACATTTCTGGACGTTTTTCAATGGCAAAAATCAATGAATATTGTAAATGCACAAACAGTAATATCTCCACATTGCAAGGTGCAATTCTGAAATTTTTTGCTTTTTCCTGCTCCTCTTAGCATGATAAAGAAGATTCAAAGAGAGTGAGATGCCAGCTCTTTTCATTCAGTCAGTAGCTTCAAACATTTGTGGTATATGAATAACATGTTTTTCAATGGCAAAAATCAATGAATATTGTAAATGCACAAACAGTAATTTCTCCGCATTGCAAGGTGCAATTCTGAAATTTTTTGCTTTTTCCTGCTAATCCTAGCATGATAAAGAAGATTCAAAGAGAGTGAGATGCCAGCTCCTTTCATTCAGTCAGTAGCTTCAAACATTTCTGGACGTTTTTCAATGGCAAAAATCAATGAATATTGTAAATGCACAAACAGTAATATCTCCACATTGCAAGGTGCAATTCTGAAATGTTTTGCTTTTTCCTGCTAATCCTGGCATGATAAACAAGATTCAAAGAGAGTGAGATGCCAGCTCTTTTCATTCAGTCAGTAGCTTCAAACATTTCTGGTATATGAATAACATGATGTTTTTCAATGGCAAAAATCAATGAATATTGTAAATGCACAAACAGTAATTTCTCCGCATTGCAAGGTGCAATTCTGAAATTTTTTGCTTTTTCCTGCTAATCCTAGCATGATAAAGAAGATTCAAAGAGAGTGAGATGCCAGCTCCTTTCATTCAGTCAGTAGCTTCAAACATTTCTGGACGTTTTTCAATGGCAAAAATCAATGAATATTGTAAATGCACAAACAGTAATATCTCCACATTGCAACGTGCAATTCTGAAATTTTTTGCTTTTTCCTGCTAATCCTGGCATGATAAAGAAGATTCAAAGAGAGTGAGATGCCAGCTCTTTTCATTCAGTCAGTAGCTTCAAACATTTCTGGTATATGAATAACATGATGTTTTTCAATGGCAAAAATCAATGAATATTGTAAATGCAAAAACAGTAATTTCTCCACATTGCAAGGTGCAATTCTGAAATTTTTTGCTTTTTCCTGCTAATCCTAGCATGATAAAGAAGATTCAAAGAGAGTGAGATGTCAGCTCCTTTCATTCAGTCAGTAGCTTCAAACATTTCTGGACATTTTTCAATGGCAAAAATCAATGAATATTGTAAATGCACAAACAGTAATATCTCCACATTGCAACGTGCAATTCTGAAATTTTTTGCTTTTTCCTGCTCCTCTTAGCATGATAAAGAAGATTCAAAGAGAGTGAGATGCCAGCTCTTTTCATTCAGTCAGTAGCTTCAAACATTTCTGGTATATGAATAACATGATGTTTTTCAATGGCAAAAATCAATGAATATTGTAAAAGCACAAACAGTAATTTCTCCGCATTGCCAGGTGTAATTCTGAAATTTTTTGCTTTTTCCTGCTAATCCTAGCATGATAAAGAAGATTCAAAGAGAGTGAGATGCCAGCTCCTTTCATTCAGTCAGTAGCTTCAAACATTTCTGGACGTTTTTCAATGGCAAAAATCAATGAATATTGTAAATGCACAAACAGTAATATCTCCACATTGCAAGGTGCAATTCTGAAATTTTTTGCTTTTTCCTGCTCCTCTTAGAATGATAAAGAAGATTCAAAGAGAGTGAGATGCCAGCTCTTTTCATTCAGTCAGTAGCTTCAAACATTTCTGGTATATGAATAACATGATGTTTTTCAATGGCAAAAATCAATGAATATTGTAAATGCACAAACAGTAATTTCTCCGCATTGCAAGGTGCAATTCTGAAATTTTTTGCTTTTTCCTGCTAATCCTAGCATGATAAAGAAGATTCAAAGAGAGTGAGATGCCAGCTCCTTTCATTCAGTCAGTAGCTTCAAACATTTCTGGACGTTTTTCAATGGCAAAAATCAATGAATTTTGTAAATGCACAAACAGTAATATCTCCACATTGCAAGGTGCAATTCTGAAATTTTTTGCTTTTTCCTGCTCCTCTTAGCATGATAAAGAAGATTCAAAGAGAGTGAGATGCCAGCTCTTTTCATTCAGTCAGTAGCTTCAAACATTTCTGGTATATGAATAACATGATGTTTTTCAATGGCAAAAATCAATGAATATTGTAAATGCACAAACAGTAATTTCTCCGCATTGCAAGGTGCAATTCTGAAATTTTTTGCTTTTTCCTGCTAATCCTAGCATGATAAAGAAGATTCAAAGAGAGTGAAATGCCAGCTCCTTTCATTCAGTCAGTAGCTTCAAACATTTCTGGACATTTTTCAATGGCAAAAATCAATGAATATTGTAAATGCACAAACAGTAATATCTTCACATTGCAAGGTGCAATTCTGAAATTTTTTGCTTTTTCCTGCTAATCCTGGCATGATAAAGAAGATTCAAAGAGAGTGAGATGCCAGCTCTTTTCATTCAGTCAGTAGCTTCAAACATTTCTGGTATATGAATAACATGATGTTTTTCAATGGCAAAAATCAATGAATATTTTAAATGCACAAACAGTAATTTCTCCGCATTGCAAGGTGCAATTCTGAATTTTTTTGCTTTTTCCTGCTAATCCTAGCATGATAAAGAAGATTCAAAGAGAGTGAGATGCCAGCTCCTTTCATTCAGTCAGTAGCTTCAAACATTTCTGGACGTTTTTCAATGGCAAAAATCAATGAATATTGTAAATGCACAAACAGTGATATCTCCACATTGCAACGTGCAATTCTGAAATTTTTTGCTTTTTCCTGCTCCTCTTAGCATGATAAAGAAGATTCAAAGAGAGTGAGATGCCAGCTCTTTTCATTCAGTCAGTAGCTTCAAACATCTCTGGTATATGAATAACATGATGTTTTTCAATGGCAAAAATCAATGAATATTGTAAATGCACAAACAGTAATTTCTCCGCATTGCAAGGTGCAATTCTGAAATTTTTTGCTTTTTCCTGCTAATCCTAGCATGATAAAGAAGATTCAAAGAGAGTGAGATGCCAGCTCCTTTCATTCAGTCAGTAGCTTCAAACATTTCTGGACGTTTTTCAATGACAAAAATCAATGAATATTGTAAATGCACAAACAGTAATATCTCCACATTGCAAGGTGCAATTCTGAAATTTTTTGCTTTTTCCTGCTAATCTTAGCATGATAAAGAAGATTCAAAGAGAGTGAGATGCCAGCTCTTTTCATTCAGTCAGTAGCTTCAAACATTTCTGGTATATGAATAACATGATGTTTTTCAATGGCAAAAATCAATGAATATTGTAAATGCACAAACAGTAATTTCTCCGCATTGCAAGGTGCAATTCTGAAATTTTTTGCTTTTTCCTGCTAATCCTAGCATGATAAAGAAGATTCAAAGAGAGTGAGATGCCAGCTCCTTTCATTCAGTCAGTAGCTTCAAACATTTCTGGACGTTTTTCAATGGCAAAAATCAATGAATATTGTAAATGCACAAACAGTAATATCTCCACATTGCAAGGTGCAATTCTGAAATTTTTTGCTTTTTCCTGCTCCTCTTAGCATGATAAAGAAGATTCAAAGAGAGTGAGATGCCAGCTCTTTTCATTCAGTCAGTAGCTTCAAACATTTCTGGTATATGAATAACATGTTTTTCAATGGCAAAAATCAATGAATATTGTAAATGCACAAACAGTGATATCTCCACATTGCAACGTGCAATTCTGAAATTTTTTGCTTTTTCCTGCTCCTCTTAGCATGATAAAGAAGATTCAAAGAGAGTGAGATGCCAGCTCTTTTCATTCAGTCAGTAGCTTCAAACATCTCTGGTATATGAATAACATGATGTTTTTCAATGGCAAAAATCAATGAATATTGTAAATGCACAAACAGTAATTTCTCCGCATTGCAAGGTGCAATTCTGAAATTTTTTGCTTTTTCCTGCTAATCCTAGCATGATAAAGAAGATTCAAAGAGAGTGAGATGCCAGCTCCTTTCATTCAGTCAGTAGCTTCAAACATTTCTGGACGTTTTTCAATGGCAAAAATCAATGAATATTGTAAATGCACAAACAGTAATATCTCCACATTGCAAGGTGCAATTCTGAAATTTTTTGCTTTTTCCTGCTAATCTTAGCATGATAAAGAAGATTCAAAGAGAGTGAGATGCCAGCTCTTTTCATTCAGTCAGTAGCTTCAAACATTTCTGGTATATGAATAACATGATGTTTTTCAATGGCAAAAATCAATGAATATTGTAAATGCACAAACAGTAATTTCTCCGCATTGCAAGGTGCAATTCTGAAATTTTTTGCTTTTTCCTGCTAATCCTAGCATGATAAAGAAGATTCAAAGAGAGTGAGATGCCAGCTCCTTTCATTCAGTCAGTAGCTTCAAACATTTCTGGACGTTTTTCAATGGCAAAAATCAATGAATATTGTAAATGCACAAACAGTAATATCTCCACATTGCAAGGTGCAAATCTGAAATTTTTTGCTTTTTCCTGCTCCTCTTAGCATGATAAAGAAGATTCAAAGAGAGTGAGATGCCAGCTCTTTTCATTCAGTCAGTAGCTTCAAACATTTCTGGTATATGAATAACATGTTTTTCAATGGCAAAAATCAATGAATATTGTAAATGCACAAACAGTAATTTCTCCGCATTGCAAGGTGCAATTCTGAAATTTTTTGCTTTTTCCTGCTAATCCTAGCATGATAAAGAAGATTCAAATAGAGTGAGATGCCAGCTCCTTTCATTCAGTCAGTAGCTTCAAACATTTCTGGACGTTTTTCAATGGCAAAAATCAATGAATATTGTAAATGCACAAACAGTAATATCTCCACATTGCAAGGTGCAATTCTGAAATTTTTTGCTTTTTCCTGCTCCTCTTAGCATGATAAAGAAGATTCAAACAGAGTGAGATGCCAGCTCTTTTCATTCAGTCAGTAGCTTCAAATATTTCTGGTATATGAATAACATGATGTTTTTCAATGGCAAAAATCAATGAATATTGTAAATGCACAAACAGTAATTTCTCCGCATTGCAAGGTGCAATTCTGAAATTTTTTGCTTTTTCCTGCTAATCCTAGCATGATAAAGAAGATTCAAAGAGAGTGAGATGCCAGCTCCTTTCATTCAGTCAGTAGCTTCAAACATTTCTGCACAAACAGTAATTTCTCCGCATTGCAAGGTGCAATTCTGAAATTTTTTGCTTTTTCCTGCTAATCCTAGCATGATAAAGAAGATTCAAAGAGAGTGAGATGCCAGCTCCTTTCATTCAGTCAGTAGCTTCAAACATTTCTGGACGTTTTTCAATGGCAAAAATCAATGAATATTGTAAATGCACAAACAGTAATATCTCCACATTGCAACGTGCAATTCTGAAATTTTTTGCTTTTTCCTGCTAATCCTGGCATGATAAAGAAGATTCAAAGAGAGTGAGATGCCAGCTCTTTTCATTCAGTCAGTAGCTTCAAACATTTCTGGTATATGAATAACATGATGTTTTTCAATGGCAAAAATCAATGAATATTGTAAATGCACAAACAGTAATTTCTCCGCATTGCAAGGTGCAATTCTGAAATTTTTTGCTTTTTCCTGCTAATCCTAGCATGATAAAGAAGATTCAAAGAGAGTGAGATGTCAGCTCCTTTCATTCAGTCAGTAGCTTCAAACATTTCTGGACATTTTTCAATGGCAAAAATCAATGAATATTGTAAATGCACAAACAGTAATATCTCCACATTGCAAGGTGCAATTCTGAAATTTTTTGCTTTTTCCTGCTCCTCTTAGCATGATAAAGAAGATTCAAAGAGAGTGAGATGCCAGCTCTTTTCATTCAGTCAGTAGCTTCAAACATTTCTGGTATATGAATAACATGATGTTTTTCAATGGCAAAAATCAATGAATATTGTAAATGCACAAACAGTAATTTCTCCGCATTGCAAGGTGCAATTCTGAAATTTTTTGCTTTTTCCTGCTAATCCTAGCATGATAAAGAAGATTCAAAGAGAGTGAGATGCCAGCTCCTTTCATTCAGTCAGTAGCTTCAAACATTTCTGGACGTTTTTCAATGGCAAAAATAAATGAATATTGTAAATGCACAAACAGTAATATCTCCACATTGCAAGGTGCAATTCTGAAATTTTTTGCTTTTTCCTGCTCCTCTTAGCATGATAAAGAAGATTCAAAGAGAGTGAGATGCCAGCTCTTTTCATTCAGTCAGTAGCTTCAAACATCTCTGGTATATGAATAACATGATTTTTTTCAATGGCAAAAATCAATGAATATTGTAAATGCACAAACAGTAATTTCTCCGCATTGCAAGGTGCAATTCTGAAATTTTTTGCTTTTTCCTGCTAATCCTAGCATGATAAAGAAGATTCAAAGAGAGTGAGTTGCCAGCTCCTTTCATTCAGTCAGTAGCTTCAAACATTTCTGGACGTTTTTCAATGGCAAAAATCAATGAATATTGTAAATGCACAAACAGTAATATCTCCACATTGCAAGGTGCAATTCTGAAATTTTTTGCTTTTTCCTGCTCCTCTTAGCATGATAAAGAAGATTCAAAGAGAGTGAGATGCCAGCTCTTTTCATTCAGTCAGTAGCTTCAAACATTTCTGGTATATGAATAACATGACGTTTTTCAATGGCAAAAATCAATGAATATTGTAAATGCACAAACAGTAATTTCTCCGCATTGCAAGGTGCAATTCTGAAATTTTTTGCTTTTTCCTGCTAATCCTAGCATGATAAAGAAGATTCAAAGAGAGTGAGATGCCAGCTCCTTTCATTCAGTCAGTAGCTTCAAACATTTCTGGACGTTTTTCAATGGCAAAAATCAATGAATATTGTAAATGCACAAACAGTAATATCTCCACATTGCAAGGTGCAATTCTGAAATTTTTTGCTTTTTCCTGCTAATCCTGGCATGATAAAGAAGATTCAAAGAGAGTGAGATGCCAGCTCCTTTCATTCAGTCAGTAGCTTCAAACATTTCTGGACATTTTTCAATGGCAAAAATCAATGAATATTGTAAATGCACAAACAGTAATATCTCCACATTGCAAGGTGCAATTCTTAAATTTTTTGCTTTTTCCTGCTCCTCTTAGCATGATAAAGAAGATTCAAAGAGAGTGAGATGCCAGCTCTTTTCATTCAGTCAGTAGCTTCAAACATTTCTGGTATATGAATAACATGATGTTTTTCAATGGCAAAAATCAATGAATATTGTAAATGCACAAACAGTAATTTCTCCGCATTGCAAGGTGCAATTCTGAAATTTTTTGCTTTTTCCTGCTAATCCTAGCATGATAAAGAAGATTCAAAGAGAGTGAGATGCCAGCTCCTTTCATTCAGTCAGTAGCTTCAAACATTTCTGGACGTTTTTCAATGGCAAAAATCAATGAATATTGTAAATGCACAAACAGTAGTATCTCCACATTGCAAGGTGCAATTCTGAAATTTTTTGCTTTTTCCTACTCCTCTTAGCATGATAAAGAAGATTCAAAGAGAGTGAGATGCCAGCTCTTTTCATTCAGTCAGTAGCTTCAAACATTTCTGGTATATGAATAACATGATGTTTTTCAATGGCAAAAATCAATGAATATTGTAAATGCACAAACAGTAATTTCTCCGCATTGCAAGGTGCAATTCTGAAATTTTTTGCTTTTTCCTGCTAATCCTAGCATGATAAAGAAGATTCAAAGAGAGTGAGATGCCAGCTCCTTTCATTCAGTCAGTAGCTTCAAACATTTCTGGACATTTTTCAATGGCAAAAATCAATGAATATTGTAAATGCACAAACAGTAATATCTCCACATTGCAACGTGCAATTCTGAAATTTTTTGCTTTTTCCTGCTCCTCTTAGCATGATAAAGAAGATTCAAAGAGAGTGAGATGCCAGCTCTTTTCATTCAGTCAGTAGCTTCAAACATTTCTGGTATATGAATAACATGATGTTTTTCAATGGCAAAAATCAATGAATATTGTAAATGCACAAACAGTAATATTTCCACATTGCAAGGTGCAATTCTGAAATTTTTTGCTTTTTCCTGCTAATCCTAGCATGATAAAGAAGATTCAAAGAGAGTGAGATGCCAGCTCTTTTCATTCAGTCAGTAGCTTCAAACATTTTTGGTATATGAATAACATGTTTTTCAATGGCAAAAATCAATGAATATTGTAAATGCACAAACAGTAATTTCTCCGCAATGCAAGGTGCAATTCTGAAATTTTTTGCTTTTTCCTGCTAATCCTAGCATGATAAAGAAGATTCAAAGAGAGTGAGATGCCAGCTCTTTTCATTCAGTCAGTAGCTTCAAACATTTCTGGACGTTTTTCAATGGCAAAAATCAATGAATATTGTAAATGCACAAACAGTAATATCTCCACATTGCAAGGTGCAATTCTGAAATTTTTTGCTTTTTCCTGCTAATCCTGGCATGATAAAGAAGATTCAAAGAGAGTGAGATGCCAGCTCTTTTCATTCAGTCAGTAGCTTCAAACATTTCTGGTATATGAATAACATGTTTTTCAATGGCAAAAATCAATGAATATTGTAAATGCACAAACAGTAATTTCTCCGCATTGCAAGGTGCAATTCTGAAATTTTTTGCTTTTTCCTGCTAATCCTAGCATGATAAAGAAGATTCAAAGAGAGTGAGATGCCAGCTCTTTTCATTCAGTCAGTAGCTTCAAACATTTCTGGACGTTTTTCAATGGCAAAAATCAATGAATATTGTAAATGCACAAACAGTAATATCTCCACATTGCAAGGTGCAATTCTGAAATTTTTTGCTTTTTCCTGCTCCTCTTAGCATGATAAAGAAGATTCAAAGAGAGTGAGATGCCAGCTCTTTTCATTCAGTCAGTAGCTTCAAACATCTCTGGTATATGAATAACATGATGTTTTTCAATGGCAAAAATCAATGAATATTGTAAATGCACAAACAGTAATTTCTCCGCATTGCAAGGTGCAATTCTGAAATTTTTTGCTTTTTCCTGCTAATCCTAGCATGATAAAGAAGATTCAAAGAGAGTGAGATGCCAGCTCCTTTCATTCAGTCAGTAGCTTCAAACATTTCTGGACGTTTTTCAATGGCAAAAATCAATGAATATTGTAAATGCACAAACAGTAATATCTCCACATTGCAAGGTGCAATTCTGAAATTTTTTGCTTTTTCCTGCTCCTCTTAGCATGATAAAGAAGATTCAAAGAGAGTGAGATGCCAGCTCTTTTCATTCAGTCAGTATCTTCAAACATTTCTGGTATATGAATAACATGACGTTTTTCAATGGCAAAAATCAATGAATATTGTAAATGCACAAACAGTAATTTCTCCGCATTGCAAGGTGCAATTCTGAATTTTTTTGCTTTTTCCTGCTAATCCTAGCATGATAAAGAAGATTCAAAGAGAGTGAGATGCCAGCTCCTTTCATTCAGTCAGTAGCTTCAAACATTTCTGGACGTTTTTCAATGGCAAAAATCAATGAATATTGTAAATGCACAAACAGTAATATCTCCACATTGCAAGGTGCAATTCTGAAATTTTTTGCTTTTTCCTGCTAATCCTGGCATGATAAAGAAGATTCAAAGAGAGTGAGATGCCAGCTCTTTTCATTCAGTCAGTAGCTTCAAACATTTCTGGTATATGAATAACATGATGTTTTTCAATGGCAAAAATCAATGAATATTGTAAATGCACAAACAGTAATTTCTCCGCATTGCAAGGTGCAATTCTGAAATTTTTTGCTTTTTCCTGCTAATCCTAGCATGATAAAGAAGATTCAAAGAGAGTGAGATGCCAGCTCCTTTCATTCAGTCAGTAGCTTCAAACATTTCTGGACATTTTTCAATGGCAAAAATCAATGAATATTGTAAATGCACAAACAGTAATATCTCCACATTGCAAGGTGCAATTCTGAAATTTTTTGCTTTTTCCTGCTCCTCTTAGCATGATAAAGAAGATTCAAAGAGAGTGAGATGCCAGCTCTTTTCATTCAGTCAGTAGCTTCAAACATTTCTGGTATATGAATAACATGATGTTTTTCAATGGCAAAAATCAATGAATATTGTAAATGCACAAACAGTAATTTCTCCGCATTGCAAGGTGCAATTCTGAAATTTTTTGCTTTTTCCTGCTAATCCTAGCATGATAAAGAAGATTCAAAGAGAGTGAGATGCCAGCTCCTTTCATTCAGTCAGTAGCTTCAAACATTTCTGGACGTTTTTCAATGGCAAAAATCAATGAATATTGTAAATGCACAAACAGTAATATCTCCACATTGCAAGGTGCAATTCTGAAATTTTTTGCTTTTTCCTACTCCTCTTAGCATGATAAAGAAGATTCAAAGAGAGTGAGATGCCAGCTCTTTTCATTCAGTCAGTAGCTTCAAACATTTCTGGTATATGAATAACATGATGTTTTTCAATGGCAAAAATCAATGAATATTGTAAATGCACAAACAGTAATTTCTCTGCATTGCAAGGTGCAATTCTGAAATTTTTTGCTTTTTCCTGCTAATCCTAGCATGATAAAGAAGATTCAAAGAGAGTGAGATGCCAGATCCTTTCATTCAGTCAGTAGCTTCAAACATTTCTGGACGTTTTTCAATGGCAAAAATCAATGAATATTGTAAATGCACAAACAGTAATATCTCCACATTGCAAGGTTCAATTCTGAAATTTTTTGCTTTTTCCTGCTCCTCTTAGCATGATAAAGAAGATTCAAAGAGAGTGAGATGCCAGCTCTTTTCATTCAGTCAGTAGCTTCAAACATTTCTGGTATATGAATAACATGATGTTTTTCAATGGCAAAAATCAATGAATATTGTAAATGCACAAACAGTAATTTCTCCGCATTGCAAGGTGCAATTCTGAAATTTTTTGCTTTTTCCTGCTAATCCTAGCATGATAAAGAAGATTCAAAGAGAGTGAGATGCCAGCTCCTTTCATTCAGTCAGTAGCTTCAAACATTTCTGGACGTTTTTCAATGGCAAAAATCAATGAATATTGTAAATGCACAAACAGTAATATCTCCACATTGCAACGTGCAATTCTGAAATTTTTTGCTTTTTCCTGCTAATCCTGGCATGATAAAGAAGATTCAAAGAGAGTGAGATGCCAGCTCTTTTCATTCAGTCAGTAGCTTCAAACATTTCTGGTATATGAATAACATGATGTTTTTTAATGGCAAAAATCAATGAATATTGTAAATGCACAAACAGTAATTTCTCCGCATTGCAAGGTGCAATTCTGAAATTTTTTGCTTTTTCCTGCTAATCCTAGCATGATAAAGAAGATTCAAAGAGAGTGAGATGCCAGCTCCTTTCATTCAGTCAGTAGCTTCAAACATTTCTGGACATTTTTCAATGGCAAAAATCAATGAATATTGTAAATGCACAAACAGTAATATCTCCACATTGCAAGGTGCAATTCTGAAATTTTTTGCTTTTTCCTGCTAATCCTGGCATGATAAAGAAGATTCAAAGAGAGTGAGATGCCAGCTCTTTTCATTCAGTCAGTAGCTTCAAACATTTCTGGTATATGAATAACATGTTTTTCAATGGCAAAAATCAATGAATATTGTAAATGCACAAACAGTAATTTCTCCGCATTGCAAGGTGCAATTCTGAAATTTTTTGCTTTTTCCTGCTAATCCTAGCATGATAAAGAAGATTCAAAGAGAGTGAGATGCCAGCTCTTTTCATTCAGTCAGTAGCTTCAAACATTTCTGGACGTTTTTCAATGGCAAAAATCAATGAATATTGTAAATGCACAAACAGTAATATCTCCACATTGCAAGGTGCAATTCTGAAATTTTTTGCTTTTTCATGCTAATCCTGGCATGATAAAGAAGATTCAAAGAGAGTGAGATGCCAGCTCTTTTCATTCAGTCAGTAGCTTCAAACATTTCTGGTATATGAATAACATGATGTTTTTCAATGGCAAAAATCAATGAATATTGTAAATGCACAAACAGTAATTTCTCCGCATTGCAAGGTGCAATTCTGAAATT
The DNA here is from genome assembly GCF_046119375.1 of Phyllobates terribilis. Taxonomy (NCBI): domain Eukaryota; kingdom Metazoa; phylum Chordata; class Amphibia; order Anura; family Dendrobatidae; genus Phyllobates; species Phyllobates terribilis. The sequence continues at coordinate 2,418,400 of NW_027362970.1, read as the reverse complement.
TTTTGCTTTTTCCTGCTAATCCTAGCATGATAAAGAAGATTCAAAGAGAGTGAGATGCCAGCTCTTTTCATTCAGTCAGTAGCTTCAAACATTTCTGGTATATGAATAACATGTTTTTCAATGGCAAAAATCAATGAATATTGTAAATGCACAAACAGTAATTTCTCCGCATTGCAAGGTGCAATTCTGAAATTTTTTGCTTTTTCCTGCTAATCCTAGCATGATAAAGAAGATTCAAAGAGAGTGAGATGCCAGCTCTTTTCATTCAGTCAGTAGCTTCAAACATTTCTGGACGTTTTTCAATGGCAAAAATCAATGAATATTGTAAATGCACAAACAGTAATATCTCCACATTGCAAGGTGCAATTCTGAAATTTTTTGCTTTTTCCTGCTCCTCTTAGCATGATAAAGAAGATTCAAAGACAGTGAGATGCCAGCTCTTTTCATTCAGTCAGTAGCTTCAAACATTTCTGGTATATGAATAACATGTTTTTCAATGGCAAAAATCAATGAATATTGTAAATGCACAAACAGTAATTTCTCCGCATTGCAAGGTGCAATTCTGAAATTTTTTGCTTTTTCCTGCTAATCCTAGCATGATAAAGAAGATTCAAAGAGAGTGAGATGCCAGCTCCTTTCATTCAGTCAGTAGCTTCAAACATTTCTGGATGTTTTTCAATGGCAAAAATCAATGAATATTGTAAATGCACAAACAGTAATATCTCCACATTGCAAGGTGCAATTCTGAAATTTTTTGCTTTTTCCTGCTAATCCTGGCATGATAAAGAAGATTCAAAGAGAGTGAGATGCCAGCTCTTTTCATTCAGTCAGTAGCTTCAAACATTTCTGGCATATGAATAACATGATGTTTTTCAATGGCAAAAATCAATGAATATTGTAAATGCACAAACAGTAATTTCTCCGCATTGCAAGGTGCAATTCTGAAATTTTTTTGCTTTTTCCTGCTAATCCTAGCATGATAAAGAAGATTCAAAGAGAGTGAGATGCCAGCTCCTTTCATTCAGTCAGTAGCTTCAAACATTTCTGGACGTTTTTCAATGGCAAAAATCAATGAATATTGTAAATGCACAAACAGTAATATCTCCACATTGCAACGTGCAATTCTGAAATTTTTTGCTTTTTCCTGCTAATCCTGGCATGATAAAGAAGATTCAAAGAGAGTGAGATGCCAGCTCTTTTCATTCAGTCAGTAGCTTCAAACATTTCTGGTATATGAATAACATGATGTTTTTCAATGGCAAAAATCAATGAATATTGTAAATGCACAAACAGTAATTTCTCCGCATTGCAAGGTGCAATTCTGAAATTTTTTGCTTTTTCCTGCTAATCCTAGCATGATAAAGAAGATTCAAAGAGAGTGAGATGCCAGCTCCTTTCATTCAGTCAGTAGCTTCAAACATTTCTGGACGTTTTTCAATGGCAAAAATCAATGAATATTGTAAATGCACAAACAGTAATATCTCCACATTGCAAGGTGCAATTCTGAAATTTTTTGCTTTTTCCTACTCCTCTTAGCATGATAAAGAAGATTCAAAGAGAGTGAGATGCCAGCTCTTTTCATTCAGTCAGTAGCTTCAAACATTTCTGGTATATGAATAACATGATGTTTTTCAATGGCAAAAATCAATGAATATTGTAAATGCACAAACAGTAATTTCTCTGCATTGCAAGGTGCAATTCTGAAATTTTTTGCTTTTTCCTGCTAATCCTAGCATGATAAAGAAGATTCAAAGAGAGTGAGATGCCAGATCCTTTCATTCAGTCAGTAGCTTCAAACATTTCTGGACGTTTTTCAATGGCAAAAATCAATGAATATTGTAAATGCACAAACAGTAATATCTCCACATTGCAAGGTTCAATTCTGAAATTTTTTGCTTTTTCCTGCTCCTCTTAGCATGATAAAGAAGATTCAAAGAGAGTGAGATGCCAGCTCTTTTCATTCAGTCAGTAGCTTCAAACATTTCTGGTATATGAATAACATGATGTTTTTCAATGGCAAAAATCAATGAATATTGTAAATGCACAAACAGTAATTTCTCCGCATTGCAAGGTGCAATTCTGAAATTTTTTGCTTTTTCCTGCTAATCCTAGCATGATAAAGAAGATTCAAAGAGAGTGAGATGCCAGCTCCTTTCATTCAGTCAGTAGCTTCAAACATTTCTGGACGTTTTTCAATGGCAAAAATCAATGAATATTGTAAATGCACAAACAGTAATATCTCCACATTGCAACGTGCAATTCTGAAATTTTTTGCTTTTTCCTGCTAATCCTGGCATGATAAAGAAGATTCAAAGAGAGTGAGATGCCAGCTCTTTTCATTCAGTCAGTAGCTTCAAACATTTCTGTATATGAATAACATGATGTTTTTTAATGGCAAAAATCAATGAATATTGTAAATGCACAAACAGTAATTTCTCCGCATTGCAAGGTGCAATTCTGAAATTTTTTGCTTTTTCCTGCTAATCCTAGCATGATAAAGAAGATTCAAAGAGAGTGAGATGCCAGCTCCTTTCATTCAGTCAGTAGCTTCAAACATTTCTGGACATTTTTCAATGGCAAAAATCAATGAATATTGTAAATGCACAAACAGTAATATCTCCACATTGCAAGGTGCAATTCTGAAATTTTTTGCTTTTTCCTGCTAATCCTGGCATGATAAAGAAGATTCAAAGAGAGTGAGATGCCAGCTCTTTTCATTCAGTCAGTAGCTTCAAACATTTCTGGTATATGAATAACATGTTTTTCAATGGCAAAAATCAATGAATATTGTAAATGCACAAACAGTAATTTCTCCGCATTGCAAGGTGCAATTCTGAAATTTTTTGCTTTTTCCTGCTAATCCTAGCATGATAAAGAAGATTCAAAGAGAGTGAGATGCCAGCTCTTTTCATTCAGTCAGTAGCTTCAAACATTTCTGGATGTTTTTCAATGGCAAAAATCAATGAATATTGTAAATGCACAAACAGTAATATCTCCACATTGCAAGGTGCAATTCTGAAATTTTTTGCTTTTTCCTGCTCCTCTTAGCATGATAAAGAAGATTCAAAGAGAGTGAGATGCCAGCTCTTTTCATTCAGTCAGTAGCTTCAAACATTTCTGGTATATGAATAACATGTTTTTCAATGGCAAAAATCAATGAATATTGTAAATGCACAAACAGTAATTTCTCCGCATTGCAAGGTGCAATTCTGAAATTTTTTGCTTTTTCCTGCTAATCCTAGCATGATAAAGAAGATTCAAAGAGAGTGAGATGCCAGCTCCTTTCATTCAGTCAGTAGCTTCAAACATTTCTGGACGTTTTTCAATGGCAAAAATCAATGAATATTGTAAATGCACAAACAGTAATATCTCCACATTGCAAGGTGCAATTCTGAAATTTTTTGCTTTTTCCTGCTAATCCTGGCATGATAAAGAAGATTCAAAGAGAGTGAGATGCCAGCTCTTTTCATTCAGTCAGTAGCTTCAAACATTTCTGGTATATGAATAACATGATGTTTTTCAATGGCAAAAATCAATGAATATTGTAAATGCACAAACAGTAATTTCTCCGCATTGCAAGGTGCAATTCTGAAATTTTTTGCTTTTTCCTGCTAATCCTAGCATGATAAAGAAGATTCAAAGAGAGTGAGATGCCAGCTCTTTTCATTCAGTCAGTAGCTTCAAACATTTCTGGTATATGAATAACATGTTTTTCAATGGCAAAAATCAATGAATATTGTAAATGCACAAACAGTAATTTCTCCGCATTGCAAGGTGCAATTCTGAAATTTTTTGCTTTTTCCTGCTAATCCTAGCATGATAAAGAAGATTCAAAGAGAGTGAGATGCCAGCTCTTTTCATTCAGTCAGTAGCTTCAAACATTTCTGGACGTTTTTCAATGGCAAAAATCAATGAATATTGTAAATGCACAAACAGTAATATCTCCACATTGCAAGGTGCAATTCTGAAATTTTTTGCTTTTTCCTGCTCCTCTTAGCATGATAAAGAAGATTCAAAGACAGTGAGATGCCAGCTCTTTTCATTCAGTCAGTAGCTTCAAACATTTCTGGTATATGAATAACATGTTTTTCAATGGCAAAAATCAATGAATATTGTAAATGCACAAACAGTAATTTCTCCGCATTGCAAGGTGCAATTCTGAAATTTTTTGCTTTTTCCTGCTAATCCTGGCATGATAAAGAAGATTCAAAGAGAGTGAGATGCCAGCTCTTTTCATTCAGTCAGTAGCTTCAAACATTTCTGGCATATGAATAACATGATGTTTTTCAATGGCAAAAATCAATGAATATTGTAAATGCACAAACAGTAATTTCTCCGCATTGCAAGGTGCAATTCTGAAATTTTTTTGCTTTTTCCTGCTAATCCTAGCATGATAAAGAAGATTCAAAGAGAGTGAGATGCCAGCTCCTTTCATTCAGTCAGTAGCTTCAAACATTTCTGGACGTTTTTCAATGGCAAAAATCAATGAATATTGTAAATGCACAAACAGTAATATCTCCACATTGCAACGTGCAATTCTGAAATTTTTTGCTTTTTCCTGCTAATCCTGGCATGATAAAGAAGATTCAAAGAGAGTGAGATGCCAGCTCTTTTCATTCAGTCAGTAGCTTCAAACATTTCTGGTATATGAATAACATGATGTTTTTCAATGGCAAAAATCAATGAATATTGTAAATGCACAAACAGTAATTTCTCCGCATTGCAAGGTGCAATTCTGAAATTTTTTGCTTTTTCCTGCTAATCCTAGCATGATAAAGAAGATTCAAAGAGAGTGAGATGTCAGCTCCTTTCATTCAGTCAGTAGCTTCAAACATTTCTGGACATTTTTCAATGGCAAAAATCAATGAATATTGTAAATGCACAAACAGTAATATCTCCACATTGCAACGTGCAATTCTGAAATTTTTTGCTTTTTCCTGCTCCTCTTAGCATGATAAAGAAGATTCAAAGAGAGTGAGATGCCAGCTCTTTTCATTCAGTCAGTAGCTTCAAACATTTCTGGTATATGAATAACATAATGTTTTTCAATGGCAAAAATCAATGAATATTGTAAATGCACAAACAGTAATTTCTCCGCATTGCAAGGTGCAATTCTGAAATTTTTTGCATTTTCCTGCTAATCCTAGCATGATAAAGAAGATTCAAAGAGAGTGAGATGCCAGCTCCTTTCATTCAGTCAGTAGCTTCAAACATTTCTGGACGTTTTTCAATGGCAAAAATCAATGAAAATTGTAAATGCACAAACAGTAATATCTCCACATTGCAAGGTGCAATTCTGAATTTTTTTGCTTTTTCCTGCTCCTCTTAGCATGATAAAGAAGATTCAAAGAGAGTGAGATGCCAGCTCTTTTCATTCAGTCAGTAGCTTCAAACATTTCTGGTATATGAATAACATGATGTTTTTCAATGGCAAAAATCAATGAATATTGTAAATGCACAAACAGTAATTTCTCCGCATTGCAAGGTGCAATTCTGAAATTTTTTGCTTTTTCCTGCTAATCCTAGCATGATAAAGAAGATTCAAAGAGAGTGAGATGCCAGCTCCTTTCATTCAGTCAGTAGCTTCAAACATTTCTGGACGTTTTTCAATGGCAAAAATAAATGAATATTGTAAATGCACAAACAGTAATATCTCCACATTGCAAGGTGCAATTCTGAAATTTTTTGCTTTTTCCTGCTCCTCTTAGCATGATAAAGAAGATTCAAAGAGAGTGAGATGCCAGCTCTTTTCATTCAGTCAGTAGCTTCAAACATCTCTGGTATATGAATAACATGATGTTTTTCAATGGCAAAAATCAATGAATATTGTAAATGCACAAACAGTAATTTCTCCGCATTGCAAGGTGCAATTCTGAAATTTTTTGCTTTTTCCTGCTAATCCTAGCATGATAAAGAAGATTCAAAGAGAGTGACATGCCAGCTCCTTTCATTCAGTCAGTAGCTTCAAACATTTCTGGACGTTTTTCAATGGCAAAAATCAATGAATATTGTAAATGCACAAACAGTAATATGTCCACATTGCAAGGTGCAATTCTGAAATTTTTTGCTTTTTCCTGCTAATCCTGGCATGATAAAGAAGATTCAAAGAGAGTGAGATGCCAGCTCTTTTCATTCAGTCAGTAGCTTCAAACATTTCTGGTATATGAATAACATGATGTTTTTCAATGGCAAAAATCAATGAATATTGTAAATGCACAAACAGTAATTTCTCCGCATTGCAAGGTGCAATTCTGAAATTTTTTGCTTTTTCCTGCTAATCCTAGCATGATAAAGAAGATTCAAAGAGAGTGAGATGCCAGCTCTTTTCATTCAGTCAGTAGCTTCAAACATTTCTGGTATATGAATAACATGTTTTTCAATGGCAAAAATCAATGAATATTGTAAATGCACAAACAGTAATTTCTCCGCATTGCAAGGTGCAATTCTGAAATTTTTTGCTTTTTCCTGCTAATCCTAGCATGATAAAGAAGATTCAAAGAGAGTGAGATGCCAGCTCTTTTCATTCAGTCAGTAGCTTCAAACATTTCTGGACGTTTTTCAATGGCAAAAATCAATGAATATTGTAAATGCACAAACAGTAATATCTCCACATTGCAAGGTGCAATTCTGAAATTTTTTGCTTTTTCCTGCTCCTCTTAGCATGATAAAGAAGATTCAAAGACAGTGAGATGCCAGCTCTTTTCATTCAGTCAGTAGCTTCAAACATTTCTGGTATATGAATAACATGTTTTTCAATGGCAAAAATCAATGAATATTGTAAATGCACAAACAGTAATTTCTCCGCATTGCAAGGTGCAATTCTGAAATTTTTTGCTTTTTCCTGCTAATCCTAGCATGATAAAGAAGATTCAAAGAGAGTGAGATGCCAGCTCCTTTCATTCAGTCAGTAGCTTCAAACATTTCTGGACGTTTTTCAATGGCAAAAATCAATGAATATTGTAAATGCACAAACAGTAATATCTCCACATTGCAAGGTGCAATTCTGAAATTTTTTGCTTTTTCCTGCTCCTCTTAGCATGATAAAGAAGATTCAAAGAGAGTGAGATGCCAGCTCTTTTCATTCAGTCAGTAGCTTCAAACATTTCTGGTATATGAATAACATGATGTTTTTCAATGGCAAAAATCAATGAATATTGTAAATGCACAAACAGTAATTTCTCCGCATTGCAAGGTGCAATTCTGAAATTTTTTGCTTTTTCCTGCTAATCCTAGCATGATAAAGAAGATTCAAAGAGAGTGAGATGCCAGCTCCTTTCATTCAGTCAGTAGCTTCAAACATTTCTGGACGTTTTTCAATGGCAAAAATAAATGAATATTGTAAATGCACAAACAGTAATATCTCCACATTGCAAGGTGCAATTCTGAAATTTTTTGCTTTTTCCTGCTCCTCTTAGCATGATAAAGAAGATTCAAAGAGAGTGAGATGCCAGCTCTTTTCATTCAGTCAGTAGCTTCAAACATCTCTGGTATATGAATAACATGATGTTTTTCAATGGCAAAAATCAATGAATATTGTAAATGCACAAACAGTAATTTCTCCGCATTGCAAGGTGCAATTCTGAAATTTTTTGCTTTTTCCTGCTAATCCTAGCATGATAAAGAAGATTCAAAGAGAGTGAGATGCCAGCTCCTTTCATTCAGTCAGTAGCTTCAAACATTTCTGGACGTTTTTCAATGGCAAAAATCAATGAATATTGTAAATGCACAAACAGTAATATCTCCACATTGCAAGGTGCAATTCTGAAATTTTTTGCTTTTTCCTGCTCCTCTTAGCATGATAAAGAAGATTCAAAGAGAGTGAGATGCCAGCTCTTTTCATTCAGTCAGTAGCTTCAAACATTTCTGGTATATGAATAACATGACGTTTTTCAATGGCAAAAATCAATGAATATTGTAAATGCACAAACAGTAATTTCTCCGCATTGCAAGGTGCAATTCTGAAATTTTTTGCTTTTTCCTGCTAATCCTAGCATGATAAAGAAGATTCAAAGAGAGTGAGATGCCAGCTCCTTTCATTCAGTCAGTAGCTTCAAACATTTCTGGACGTTTTTCAATGGCAAAAATCAATGAATATTGTAAATGCACAAACAGTAATATCTCCACATTGCAAGGTGCAATTCTGAAATTTTTTGCTTTTTCCTGCTAATCCTGGCATGATAAAGAAGATTCAAAGAGAGTGAGATGCCAGCTCTTTTCATTCAGTCAGTAGCTTCAAACATTTCTGGTATATGAATAACATGATGTTTTTCAATGTTTTCAATGGCAAAAATCAATGAATATTGTAAATGCACAAACAGTAATTTCTCCGCATTGCAAGGTGCAATTCTGAAATTTTTTGCTTTTTCCTGCTAATCCTAGCATGATAAAGAAGATTCAAAGAGAGTGAGATGCCAGCTCCTTTCATTCAGTCAGTAGCTTCAAACATTTCTGGACATTTTTCAATGGCAAAAATCAATGAATATTGTAAATGCACAAACAGTAATATCTCCACATTGCAACGTGCAATTCTGAAATTTTTTGCTTTTTCCTGCTCCTCTTAGCATGATAAAGAAGATTCAAAGAGAGTGAGATGCCAGCTCTTTTCATTCAGTCAGTAGCTTCAAACATTTCTGGTATATGAATAACATGATGTTTTTCAATGGCAAAAATCAATGAATATTGTAAATGCACAAACAGTAATTTCTCCGCATTGCAAGGTGCAATTCTGAAATTTTTTGCTTTTTCCTGCTAATCCTAGCATGATAAAGAAGATTCAAAGAGAGTGAGATGCCAGCTCCTTTCATTCAGTCAGTAGCTTCAAACATTTCTGGACGTTTTTCAATGGCAAAAATCAATGAATATTGTAAATGCACAAACAGTAATATCTCCACATTGCAAGGTGCAATTCTGAAATTTTTTGCTTTTTCCTACTCCTCTTAGCATGATAAAGAAGATTCAAAGAGAGTGAGATGCCAGCTCTTTTCATTCAGTCAGTAGCTTCAAACATTTCTGGTATATGAATAACATGATGTTTTTCAATGGCAAAAATCAATGATTATTGTAAATGCACAAACAGTAATTTCTCTGCATTGCAAGGTGCAATTCTGAAATTTTTTGCTTTTTCCTGCTAATCCTAGCATGATAAAGAAGATTCAAAGAGAGTGAGATGCCAGATCCTTTCATTCAGTCAGTAGCTTCAAACATTTCTGGACGTTTTTCAATGGCAATAATCAATGAATATTGTAAATGCACAAACAGTAATATCTCCACATTGCAAGGTGCAATTCTGAAATTTTTTGCTTTTTCCTGCTCCTCTTAGCATGATAAAGAAGATTCAAAGAGAGTGAGATGCCAGGTCCTTTCATTCAGTCAGTAGCTTCAAACATTTCTGGACGTTTTTCAATGGCAAAAATCAATGAATATTGTAAATGCACAAACAGTAATATCTCCACATTGCAACGTGCAATTCTGAAATTTTTTGCTTTTTCCTGCTAATCCTGGCATGATAAAGAAGATTCAAAGAGAGTGAGATGCCAGCTCTTTTCATTCAGTCAGTAGCTTCAAACATTTCTGGTATATGAATAACATGTTTTTCAATGGCAAAAATCAATGAATATTGTAAATGCACAAACAGTAATTTCTCCGCATTGCAAGGTGCAATTCTGAAATTTTTTGCTTTTTCCTGCTAATCCTAGCATGATAAAGAAGATTCAAAGAGAGTGAGATGCCAGCTCTTTTCATTCAGTCAGTAGCTTCAAACATTTCTGTACGTTTTTCAATGGCAAAAATCAATGAATATTGTAAATGCACAAACAGTAATATCTCCACATTGCAAGGTGCAATTCTGAAATTTTTTGCTTTTTCCTGCTCCTCTTAGCATGATAAAGAAGATTCAAAGAGAGTGAGATGCCAGCTCTTTTCATTCAGTCAGTAGCTTCAAACATTTCTGGTATATGAATAACATGTTTTTCAATGGCAAAAATCAATGAATATTGTAAATGCACAAACAGTAATTTCTCCGCATTGCAAGGTGCAATTCTGAAATTTTTTGCTTTTTCCTGCTAATCCTAGCATGATAAAGAAGATTCAAAGAGAGTGAGATGCCAGCTCCTTTCATTCAGTCAGTAGCTTCAAACATTTCTGGACGTTTTTCAGTGGCAAAAATCAATGAATATTGTAAATGCACAAACAGTAATATCTCCACATTGCAAGGTGCAATTCTGAAATTTTTTGCTTTTTCCTGCTAATCCTGGCATGATAAAGAAGATTCAAAGAGAGTGAGATGCCAGCTCTTTTCATTCAGTCAGTAGCTTCAAACATTTCTGGTATATGAATAACATGATGTTTTTCAATGGCAAAAATCAATGAATATTGTAAATGCACAAACAGTAATTTCTCCGCATTGCAAGGTGCAATTCTGAAATTTTTTGCTTTTTCCTGCTAATCCTAGCATGATAAAGAAGATTCAAAGAGAGTGAGATGCCAGCTCTTTTCATTCAGTCAGTAGCTTCAAACATTTCTGGTATATGAATAACATGTTTTTCAATGGCAAAAATCAATGAATATTGTAAATGCACAAACAGTAATTTCTCCGCATTGCAAGGTGCAATTCTGAAATTTTTTGCTTTTTCCTGCTCCTCTTAGCATGATAAAGAAGATTCAAAGACAGTGAGATGCCAGCTCTTTTCATTCAGTCAGTAGCTTCAAACATTTCTGGTATATGAATAACATGTTTTTCAATGGCAAAAATCAATGAATATTGTAAATGCACAAACAGTAATTTCTCCGCATTGCAAGGTGCAATTCTGAAATTTTTTGCTTTTTCCTGCTAATCCTAGCATGATAAAGAAGATTCAAAGAGAGTGAGATGCCAGCTCCTTTCATTCAGTCAGTAGCTTCAAACATTTCTGGATGTTTTTCAATGGCAAAAATCAATGAATATTGTAAATGCACAAACAGTAATATCTCCACATTGCAAGGTGCAATTCTGAAATTTTTTGCTTTTTCCTGCTAATCCTGGCATGATAAAGAAGATTCAAAGAGAGTGAGATGCCAGCTCTTTTCATTCAGTCAGTAGCTTCAAACATTTCTGGTATATGAATAACATGATGTTTTTCAATGGCAAAAATCAATGAATATTGTAAATGCACAAACAGTAATTTCTCCGCATTGCAAGGTGCAATTCTGAAATTTTTTGCTTTTTCCTGCTAATCCTAGCATGATAAAGAAGATTCAAAGAGAGTGAGATGCCAGCTCCTTTCATTCAGTCAGTAGCTTCAAACATTTCTGGACGTTTTTCAATGGCAAAAATAAATGAATATTGTAAATGCACAAACAGTAATATCTCCACATTGCAAGGTGCAATTCTGAAATTTTTTGCTTTTTCCTGCTCCTCTTAGCATGATAAAGAAGATTCAAAGAGAGTGAGATGCCAGCTCTTTTCATTCAGTCAGTAGCTTCAAACATCTCTGGTATATGAATAACATGATGTTTTTCAATGGCAAAAATCAATGAATATTGTAAATGCACAAACAGTAATTTCTCCGCATTGCAAGGTGCAATTCTGAAATTTTTTGCTTTTTCCTGCTAATCCTAGCATGATAAAGAAGATTCAAAGAGAGTGAGATGCCAGCTCCTTTCATTCAGTCAGTAGCTTCAAACATTTCTGGACGTTTTTCAATGGCAAAAATCAATGAATATTGTAAATGCACAAACAGTAATATCTCCACATTGCAACGTGCAATTCTGAAATTTTTTGCTTTTTCCTGCTCCTCTTAGCATGATAAAGAAGATTCAAAGAGAGTGAGATGCCAGCTCTTTTCATTCAGTCAGTAGTTTGAAACATTTCTGGTATATGAATAACATGATGTTTTTCAATGGCAAAAATCAATGAATATTGTAAATGCACAAACAGTAATATCTCCACATTGCAAGGTGCAATTCTGAAATTTTTTGCTTTTTCCTGCTAATCCTAGCATGATAAAGAAGATTCAAAGAGAGTGAGATGCCAGCTCTTTTCATTCAGTCAGTAGCTTCAAACATTTCTGGTATATGAATAACATGTTTTTCAATGGCAAAAATCAATGAATATTGTAAATGCACAAACAGTAATTTCTCCGCATTGCAAGGTGCAATTCTGAAATTTTTTGCTTTTTCCTGCTAATCCTAGCATGATAAAGAAGATTCAAAGAGAGTGAGATGCCAGCTCTTTTCATTCAGTCAGTAGCTTCAAACATTTCTGGACGTTTTTCAATGGCAAAAATCAATGAATATTGTAAATGCACAAACAGTAATATCTCCACATTGCAAGGTGCAATTCTGAAATTTTTATCTTTTTCCTGCTCCTCTTAGCATGATAAAGAAGATTCAAAGAGAGTGAGATGCCAGCTCTTTTCATTCAGTCAGTAGCTTCAAACATTTCTGGTATATGAATAACATGATGTTTTTCAATGGCAAAAATCAATGAATATTGTAAATGCACAAACAGTAATTTCTCCGCATTGCAAGGTGCAATTCTGAAATTTTTTGCTTTTTCCTGCTAATCCTAGCATGATAAAGAAGATTCAAAGAGAGTGAGATGCCAGCTCCTTTCATTCAGTCAGTAGCTTCAAACATTTCTGGACGTTTTCCAATGGCAAAAATCAATGAATATTGTAAATGCACAAACAGTAATATCTCCACATTGCAAGGTGCAATTCTGAAATTTTTTGCTTTTTCCTGCTAATCCTGGCATGATAAAGAAGATTCAAAGAGAGTGAGATGCCAGCTCTTTTCATTCAGTCAGTAGCTTCAAACATTTCTGGTATATGAATAACATGATGTTTTTCAATGGCAAAAATCAATGAATATTGTAAATGCACAAACAGTAATTTCTCCGCATTGCAAGGTGCAATTCTGAAATTTTTTGCTTTTTCCTGCTAATCCTAGCATGATAAAGAAGATTCAAAGAGAGTGAGATGCCAGCTCCTTTCATTCAGTCAGTAGCTTCAAACATTTCTGGACATTTTTCAATGGCAAAAATCAATGAATATTGTAAATGCACAAACAGTAATATCTCCACATTGCAAGGTGCAATTCTGAATTTTTTTGCTTTTTCCTGCTCCTCTTAGCATGATAAAGAAGATTCAAAGAGAGTGAGATGCCAGCTCTTTTCATTCAGTCAGTAGCTTCAAACATTTCTGGTATATGAATAACATGATGTTTTTCAATGGCAAAAATCAATGAATATTGTAAATGCACAAACAGTAATTTCTCCGCATTGCAAGGTGCAATTCTGAAATTTTTTGCTTTTTCCTGCTAATCCTAGCATGATAAAGAAGATTCAAAGAGAGTGAGATGCCAGCTCCTTTCATTCAGTCAGTAGCTTCAAACATTTCTGGACGTTTTTCAATGGCAAAAATCAATGAATATTGTAAATGCACAAACAGTAATATCTCCACATTGCAAGGTGCAATTCTGAAATTTTTTGCTTTTTCCTGCTCCTCTTAGCATGATAAAGAAGATTCAAAGAGAGTGAGATGCCAGCTCTTTTCATTCAGTCAGTAGCTTCAAACATCTCTGGTATATGAATAACATGATGTTTTTCAATGGCAAAAATCAATGAATTATGTAAATGCACAAACAGTAATTTCTCCGCATTGCAAAGTGCAATTCTGAAATTTTTTGCTTTTTCCTGCTAATCCTAGCATGATAAAGAAGATTCAAAGAGAGTGAGATGCCAGCTCCTTTCATTCAGTCAGTAGCTTCAAACATTTCTGGACATTTTTCAATGGCAAAAATCAATGAATATTGTAAATGCACAAACAGTAATATCTCCTCATTGCAACGTGCAATTCTGAAATTTTTTGCTTTTTCCTGCTCCTCTTAGCATGATAAAGAAGATTCAAAGAGAGTGAGATGCCAGCTCTTTTCATTCAGTCAGTAGCTTCAAACATTTCTGGTATATGAATAACATGATGTTTTTCAATGGCAAAAATCAATGAATATTGTAAATGCACAAACAGTAATTTCTCCGCAATGCAAGGTGCAATTCTGAAATTTTTTGCTTTTTCCTGCTAATCCTAGCATGATAAAGAAGATTCAAAGAGAGTGAGATGCCAGCTCCTTTCATTCAGTCAGTAGCTTCAAACATTTCTGGACGTTTTTCAATGGCAAAAATCAATGAATATTGTAAATGCACAAACAGTAATATCTCCACATTGCAAGGTGCAATTCTGAAATTTTCTGCTTTTTCCTGCTCCTCTTAGCATGATAAAGAAGATTCAAAGAGAGTGAGATGCCAGCTCTATTCATTCAGTCAGTAGCTTCAAACATTTCTGGTATATGAATAACGATGTTTTCAATGGCAAAAATCAATGAATATTGTAAATGCACAAACAGTAATTTCTCCGCATTGCAAGGTGCAATTCTGAAATTTTTTGCTTTTTCCTGCTAATCCTAGCATGATAAAGAAGATTCAAAGAGAGTGAGATGCCAGCTCCTTTCATTCAGTCAGTAGCTTCAAACATTTCTGGACGTTTTTCAATGGCAAAAATCAATGAATATTGTAAATGCACAAACAGTAATATCTCCACATTGCAAGGTGCAATTCTGAAATTTTTTGCTTTTTCCTGCTGCTCTTAGCATGATAAAGAAGATTCAAAGAGAGTGAGATGCCAGCTCTTTTCATTCAGTCAGTAGCTTCAAACATTTCTGGTATATGAATAACATGATGTTTTCAATGGTAAAAATCAATGAATATTGTAAATGCACAAACAGTAATTTCTCCGCATTGCAAGGTGCAATTCTGAAATTTTTTGCTTTTTCCTGCTAATCCTAGCATGATAAAGAAGATTCAAAGAGAGTGAGATGCCAGCTCCTTTCATTCAGTCAGTAGCTTCAAACATTTCTGGACATTTTTCAATGGCAAAAATCAATGAATATTGTAAATGCACAAACAGTAATATCTCCACATTGCAAGGTGCAATTCTGAAATTTTTTGCTTTTTCCTGCTAATCCTGGCATGATAAAGAAGATTCAAAGAGAGTGAGATGCCAGCTCTTTTCATTCAGTCAGTATCTTCAAACATTTCTGGTATATGAATAACATGATGTTTTTCAATGGCAAAAATCAATGAATATTGTAAATGCACAAACAGTAATTTCTCCGCATTGCAAGGTGCAATTCTGAAATTTTTTGCTTTTTCCTGCTAATCCTAGCATGATAAAGAAGATTCAAAGAGAGTGAGATGCCAGCTCCTTTCATTCAGTCAGTAGCTTCAAACATTTCTGGACGTTTTTCAATGGCAAAAATCAATGAATATTGTAAATGCACAAACAGTAATATCTCCACATTGCAACGTGCAATTCTGAAATTTTTTGCTTTTTCCTGCTCCTCTTAGCATGATAAAGAAGATTCAAAGAGAGTGAGATGCCAGCTCTTTTCATTCAGTCAGTAGCTTCAAACATTTCTGGTATATGAATAACATGATGTTTTTCAATGGCAAAAATCAATGAATATTGTAAATGCACAAACAGTAATTTCTCCGCATTGCAAGGTGCAATTCTGAAATTTTTTGCTTTTTCCTGCTAATCCTAGCATGATAAAGAAGATTCAAAGAGAGTGAGATGCCAGCTCCTTTCATTCAGTCAGTAGCTTCAAACATTTCTGGACGTTTTTCAATGGCAAAAATCAATGAATATTGTAAATGCACAAACAGTAATATCTCCACATTGCAAGGTGCAATTCTGAATTTTTTTGCTTTTTCCTGCTAATCCTGGCATGATAAAGAAGATTCAAAGAGAATGAGATGCCAGCTCTTTTCATTCAGTCAGTAGCTTCAAACATTTCTGGTATATGAATAACATGATGTTTTTCAATGGCAAAAATCAATGAATATTGTAAATGCACAAACAGTAATTTCTCCGCATTGCAAGGTGCAATTCTGAAATTTTTTGCTTTTTCCTGCTAATCCTAGCATGATAAAGAAGATTCAAAGAGAGTGAGATGCCAGCTCCTTTCATTCAGTCAGTAGCTTCAAACATTTCTGGACATTTTTCAATGGCAAAAATCAATGAATATTGTAAATGCACAAACAGTAATATCTCCACATTGCAAGGTGCAATTCTGAAATTTTTTGCTTTTTCCTGCTAATCCTGGCATGATAAAGAAGATTCAAAGAGAGTGAGATGCCAGCTCTTTTCATTCAGTCAGTAGCTTCAAACATTTCTGGTATATGAATAACATGATGTTTTTCAATGGCAAAAATGAATGAATATTGTAAATGCACAAACAGTAATTTCTCCGCATTGCAAGGTGCAATTCTGAATTTTTTTGCTTTTTCCTGCTAATCCTAGCATGATAAAGAAGATTCAAAGAGAGTGAGATGCCAGCTCCTTTCATTCAGTCAGTAGCTTCAAACATTTCTGGACGTTTTTCAATGGCAAAAATCAATGAATATTGTAAATGCACAAACAGTAATATCTCCACATTGCAACGTGCAATTCTGAAATTTTTTGCTTTTTCCTGCTCCTCTTAGCATGATAAAGAAGATTCAAAGAGAGTGAGATGCCAGCTCTTTTCATTCAGTCAGTAGCTTCAAACATCTCTGGTATATGAATAACATGATGTTTTTCAATGGCAAAAATCAATGAATATTGTAAATGCACAAACAGTAATTTCTCCGCATTGCAAGGTGCAATTCTGAAATTTTTTGCTTTTTCCTGCTAATCCTAGCATGATAAAGAAGATTCAAAGAGAGTGAGATGCCAGCTCCTTTCATTCAGTCAGTAGCTTCAAACATTTCTGGACGTTTTTCAATGGCAAAAATCAATGAATATTGTAAATGCACAAACAGTAATATCTCCACATTGCAAGGTGCAATTCTGAAATTTTTTGCTTTTTCCTGCTCCTCTTAGCATGATAAAGAAGATTCAAAGAGAGTGAGATGCCAGCTCTTTTCATTCAGTCAGTAGCTTCAAACATCTCTGGTATATGAATAACATGATGTTTTTCAATGGCAAAAATCAATGAATATTGTAAATGCACAAACAGTAATTTCTCCGCATTGCAAGGTGCAATTCTGAAATTTTTTGCTTTTTCCTGCTAATCCTAGCATGATAAAGAAGATTCAAAGAGAGTGAGATGCCAGCTCCTTTCATTCAGTCAGTAGCTTCAAACATTTCTGGACGTTTTTCAATGGCAAAAATCAATGAATATTGTAAATGCACAAACAGTAATATCTCCACATTGCAAGGTGCAATTCTGAAATTTTTTGCTTTTTCCTGCTCCTCTTAGCATGATAAAGAAGATTCAAAGAGAGTGAGATGCCAGCTCTTTTCATTCAGTCAGTAGCTTCAAACATCTCTGGTATATGAATAACATGATGTTTTTCAATGGCAAAAATCAATGAATATTGTAAATGCACAAACAGTAATTTCTCCGCACTGCAAGGTGCAATTCTGAAATTTTTTGCTTTTTCCTGCTAATCCTAGCATGATAAAGAAGATTCAAAGAGAGTGAGATGCCAGCTCCTTTCATTCAGTCAGTAGCTTCAAACATTTCTGGATGTTTTTCAATGGCAAAAATCATTGAATATTGTAAATGCACAAACAGTAATATCTCCACATTGCAAGGTGCAATTCTGAAATTTTTTGCTTTTTCCTGCTCCTCTTAGCATGATAAAGAAGATTCAAAGAGAGTGAGATGCCAGCTCTTTTCATTCAGTCAGTAGCTTCAAACATTTCTGGTATATGAATAACATGATGTTTTTCAATGGCAAAAATTAATGAATATTGTAAATGCACAAACAGTAATTTCTCCGCATTGCAAGGTGCAATTCTGAAATTTTTTGCTTTTTCCTGCTAATCCTAGCATGATAAAGAACATTCAAAGAGAGGGAGATGCCAGCTCCTTTCATTCAGTCAGTAGCTTCAAACATTTCTGGACATTTTTCAATGGCAAAAATCAATGAATATTGTAAATGCACAAACAGTAATATCTCCACATTGCAAGGTGCAATTCTGAAATTTTTTGCTTTTTCCTGCTAATCCTGGCATGATAAAGAAGATTCAAAGAGAGTGAGATGCCAGCTCTTTTCATTCAGTCAGTAGCTTCAAACATTTCTGGTATATGAATAACATGATGTTTTTCAATGGCAAAAATGAATGAATATTGTAAATGCACAAACAGTAATTTCTCCGCATTGCAAGGTGCAATTCTGAATTTTTTTGCTTTTTCCTGCTAATCCTAGCATGATAAAGAAGATTCAAAGAGAGTGAGATGCCAGCTCCTTTCATTCAGTCAGTAGCTTCAAACATTTCTGGACGTTTTTCAATGGCAAAAATCAATGAATATTGTAAATGCACAAACAGTAATATCTCCACATTGCAACGTGCAATTCTGAAATTTTTTGCTTTTTCCT